>NC_059299.1:12550816-12598316 GCF_017591435.1 Portunus trituberculatus
CCGCGTCACGAGATGAGATTCTTGGATCGTGATCTCAAACTCTTCGGCGTCTTGTCTTCACTACTTTTCAGAGGCTCTTATGCAAGTTGTTATTGGTTTTCAAAGTGGTATTCATGATTTTATTGATGGTTCATAAAGGATTCTGTATTATCAGCAGAAGGAAAACACTCGTGTGAGCCGCTGTACTTCAAAAGTTCTCCTCTGCACCTCTGCAACTTTTTTAAATGCTCTAGTTGAAGTAACATCGGTCTTCCAGGATCTTTTTTACAGTTCTAATGACAGATTAATAAGATTGCTATAGTATGAACAGTAGAAACACTCTTGAGAACCCGGTTAATCATCTTTGTAGCCTTTGAAAATAGTCATGGTAAGAAAGCAAAGCTTTTCTCAATAAAGGATTAATTATTCACGTTTTCTTTTAGAAATATTTGAGACTCCAGAGGGTTTCAGAATACGAATCCTTGCTCATCTCGACCTCATGACCTCACCTTCATTTATTTTTTTATGTACAGTGACCTCAATAGTGTTTTTTTCGTGTGATGATTTTGTATACTCAAGATTTGTTATCGAGTTTCATTAATTTCCATGTTCTCTTTGTGTATTTGAAATATTTATGTCGTTATTTCTATATCTTCATTAGTTTTCATGTAAATTTTAAACTTTTCTTGTATAGTTATTTTCAACTTTGTATTTTCCTCTATTGTGTTTCAGGTATTTTCTTCTCATTCCTCCTGAGTTATTTGTCTTGCGCTCTCGTTCATTCACAGCAACATTTTTATATTATTTTCCTTAACAATTCGTGCCCTGTATTCCTACTTGATTTTTCGTATTTCTGTATTCATAAAGGTTTTTCAGTCAATGATTTTCACCTGTAGTTACACCATCGATATATTCTTCAAGGTCTGAGTGCCGAAGTTTCCTCACCACAGTTTCTATAACCACCTGTATTTACTACTTCTCACCCTCTACTCATAAGGTTTCTGCATCCATACTTTCCATACAATTTTATAAAGTCCTTAAGATCTATCAACATTTCCTCAACACGGTTTCACTAACTACCTAAACGGACCTATTCGTATCATTTGCAAGACTCCTTGTGTCTGTATCTCCACAATGATTCTTGCATCAACGTGTACTATATTCCCAAGGGTTTGTACTTCCCCGTGTTGTTCTGTCCACCTTCACCTTCCTTTGTATTTTGTCCAGGGATCTTATGGCCCTGTTTTATCCTTAGCATCCAGTATTTATATATATTATACCCTGCATTCTTACATTTTCTATCTCTTAAGCATGCGTTGTATATGTAGTAGTGTATGTTTATGTATTTCTCTCATTTTTTCATTAATTGTGAGTGATTTAACATTTTTTTTATATGTATTAGTGTTGTTATAAAAGAGATAAATTTATTTCCGATGCATTTATAGGGTAGACATTTCTTTTGTATAATTGATGCAAGGATTACAACAAATGTTTATATTTATCTTGTGGTACCAAGGCAAATGGCTCTCTGCTACTTTTTGCCTTTGTAACGGCACCCTTTCTTGTCTCTCCCTTTCCCTCCCTTATTACTTTCTTCTCTTGCCTTATTTTACAAAAGATATATTCTATCCTTCATTATTCTGTTTCTTTTTTTTCTATTTTTCTCTTGCGATTCTGGAGACAACACAACACAACACAAAACAACAGAATATAACACAACACAACACAACATAACACAACCCAGCAGAATACAACACAACACAACCACGTCCCAAGCACTGTGATCCCTTCCCTACGCATTTTGAGGTCTCATTAATACCTTTAAGGCACTTTAGTGACAGTAAAGCAGTAAAGCGTGTTTCAATGGTTATACTGAGAGTTTCACATTCTCATTTCGAAACCAAAAAATAATATGTGAAAATAATAATACTCAGTGGTGTTTTGATATTGATACTGACAGGTCCAATAGACAATCAAGCTAACCTCTGTCAAGCTAGGAATATTTTCAATGATATAAGACTGTACTGATGGTATGACAAGAATTCTACTAGAGAAAAAGAGCCATGAAAACCACACGATGATAATAATTTCTCTGTAGCCTTTCAAAAATATCCTTAATGAGAAACCCAGACCTTTCAAAATACGAGTCGTGTGTTAGCCCAGTGTCCTGAATTGACTCCGTAGTAACGACCTGAAGACTTCATTAACCTCTATGTTCACTGCACCTGTTGCGTTTTGTTATTACTCGCACTTGAGTCTGATGAAAGTTGTCAGCTGATACACGAAGCTTCCTGTCACCTGCCGGTCTTGTCGCCTACACACACACACACACACACACACACACACACACACCTTATACTGCCTATGGATAAGTACATGGCATTATTATTATTATCATCATTATTATCATTATTATATTATCATTATTATTATCATTATTATTATTATTATTATTATTATTATTATTATTATTATCATTATTATCATTATTATTATTATTACTGCCATCACTATTACCATCATTATCATTACCATTGGTGTTTAGCGAAGAGTATAGGACTGTTCTGCCCGTGCATCCCTCGCCACTCCTGCCGCAGAACACGCCGGCGGGAAGGCAGGGACTATAATCACTCTATGAATACATCACATTGTTTTGTAAATGTGTCTCTCATTAACTTCCTCCGTGTGTGTGTGTGTGTGTGTGTGTGTGTGTGTGTGTGTGTGTGTATTTCAAGGTTTTATGCATCTTCGTCTTTCTCCTCTTCCTCTTCCTCCTCTTGTCATTATTTTAGCTGCAGTAGTAGTAGTAGTAGTAGTAGTAGTAGTAGTAGTAGTAGTAGTGTGTGGTGTGGTAGCAGTGGTGGTAGTAGTAGTAGCAGCAGCAGCAGTAGTAATAGCAGCAGTAGCAGTAGTAGTGTAGTAGTAGTAGTAGTAGTAGTGGTGTTGTTGTTGTTGTTGTTGTTGTTGTTGTTGTTGTTGTTGTGGTGGTGGTGGTGGTGGTGGTGGTGGTGGCAGTAGCAGTGGTGGTGGTGGTTGTTGTTGTTGTTGTTGTTGTTGTTGTTGTTGTTGTTGTTGTTGTTGTTGTTGTTGTGTGGTGGTGGTGGTGGTGGTGGTGGTGGTGGTGGTGGTGGTGGCAGCAGTGCAGCAGCAGCGGCAGCAGCAGTTGGTGGTGGTGGTGGTGGTGGTGGTGGTGGTGGTGGTGGTGGTGGTGGTGGTGTGGTGGTGGTGTGGTGGTGGTGGTGGTGGTGGTGGTGGTGGTGGTGGTGGTGGTGGTGGTGGTGGTGGTGGTGGTGGTGGTGGTGGTGGTGGTGGTGGTGGTGGTGGTGGTGGTGGTGGTGGTGGTGGTGGTGTGGTGGTGGTGGTGGTGGTGGTGGTGGTGGTGGTGGTGGTGGTGGTGGTGGTGGTGGTGGTGGTGGTGGTGGTGGTGGTGGTGGTGGTGGTGGTGGTGGTGGTGGTGGTGGTGATGGTGGTGGTGGTGGTGGTGGTGGTGGTGGTGGTGGTGGTGGTGGTGGTGGTGGTGGTGGTGGTGGTGGTGGCGGTGGTGGTGGTGGTGGTGGTGGTGGTGGTGGTGGTGGTGGTGGTGGTGGTGGTGGTGGTGGTGGTGGTGGTGGTGGTGGTGGTGGTGGTGGTGGTGGTGGTGGTGGTGGTGGTGGTGGTGGTGGTGGTGGTGGTGGTGGTGGTGGTGGTGGTGGTGGTGGTGGTGGTGGCAGCAGCGGCGGTGGTGGTGGTGGTGGTGGTGGTGGTGGTGGTGGTGGTGGTGGTGGTGGTGGTGGTGGTGGTGGTGGTGGCAGCGGCGGCAGGTGGTGGTGGTGGTGGTGGTGGTGGTGGTGGTGGTGGTGGCAGCAGCAGTGGTGGTGGTGGTGCAGTGGCAGCAGCAGCAGCAGTGGTGTAGTAGCAGCAGTAGTAGTAGTAGTAGTACTAGTAGTAGTAATAGTAGTAGCAGCAGTAGTAGTAGCAGCAGCAGTAGTATAGTAATTTACCATATACCCTCAAATAGATAAAAATAAATCGTGCATCTATTCCTCATATAAAATAATAAAATATATATATGCCGCCGCCTCCTCCTCCTCCTCCTCCTCCTCCTCCTCCTCCTCCTTCTCCTGCGCCTCCTCCTCCATCTCCTCCTCCTCCTCCGTGGGTGTGACAGACGCTACAGATGACGTCAAGACAACACAAATTCTGATGGGCGGAAAGGGAGACGGAAAGGGGAGATAGTCGTTTATAACCTTGCCGGGGCTGGGCGGGGCGGGGCGGGGCGTGGGAGGGGAGAGGGAGAGGAGGAAATAACGAGGAGGGAAAGGGGAAACGTGGGCAGCTGCGAGGGGAAAGAGATAGGATGGTCGTAAACTAGATTTGCCATTTATAAGGTTATGGTGGTGGCGATGGAGGAGTATATAGGTGATGGAGGAGGAGGAGGAAGAGGAGGAGGAGGAGGAGGAGGAGGAGGAGGAGGAGGAGGAGGAGGAGGAGGAGTGGCGGGAAGGGAAAGAAATTAAAGAAGGAAGATATTACACACACACACACACACACACACACACACACACACACACAGAGAGAGAGAGAGAGAGAGAGAGAGAGAGAGAGAGAGAGAGAGACGGAGAAGGGACGGAATGAAAGAAGATATTAAAAAGAGGAGAGGAGAGAAAATGAATTATTGTGTGAAAGATGAATGAATGAGAGAAGGGAATGAAGGAGGGAAGGAATATCGAGAGAAGATCATGTGCAAAAGGGGAAGGAAAGGAGAGGAAAGGATAATTTAATAGACGTAACTCGTAGACAGAGAAATGAAAGAGGGAAAGAGAGAGATAAACCACTAGAGTATAGAATGAGAAGTGTAAGAGTGAAAAGGAAAGAAATCTGAATCAAAACAGTTTGTGGAATGTGAAGAGGAGGAAGAGAAAGAAAGAAAGAAAGAACTGAATAGGGAAGGAAGGAAGGAAGAAAATGAAGGAATAATGAGGAATAAAAGAAAGAAACAATTAGACACGGAAGAGAGGAAGAAAAGGAATAAGTAAGACATGAAAGAAGGAAAGAATAACGTAAGGACAGCATGTACATAAATGGGGAAGAGGAGGGAGAGAAAGAAAAGAATAACTGATACAGAAGGAAGGAAGTAAGAGGTAATGAAGACATGAGAGAAGGGAAGAATAAACAAGACAAAGGAGTACAACAACAACAACAACAACAACAACAACAGCAACAATAATATAACAATTCCAGGTTTACTTGCTTCGAATATCTCAAACACCTGCTTCGAGAGGATCAGCGAATGAGACTTCCTTTCTTATATCATCCTTCAAATGGTTCCTAATTACCCAGCTAGCACAATTAAGCTTTAGTTTTTGTTCTGCCTTTCTTCTTTATGTATGAGGGGAACTGGCCAAGAGCAACAAAAAACTATCTAAAAAGGCCCATTGAGGTAACAGTCCCCAAACAAGGGCAAAAGAGTTAGCCAAATGTATAAGATAAATGTTTTGATTTCCTTCGCCTAGTTCTTCAATGCGTCCCTCTCTCTCGAGTACTTTTTCGTCATTGACCACAGAATTTGTTAGGTTCTCATGGTTACTATCAAACTATCAGAATATTACTAGCATCATGAAAACACACTTGAAAAACTTATTATAATTTCCACGAGCGACTCTTAAAAGTTGTCATTATTGGCTTACGAAAAGTTTCAGAATGTGGACACAAAGTTTTGACAGTTTTCTTGTGTCTTCCTCTCTCTCTGCCAACCTATAGTAACTTTCAGGAGCGACTCTTAAAAGTTGTTAATATTAGTCCACGAAACGTTTCAGAATGCGGACACAAGTTTTGACAGTTTTCTTGTCTCTGTCCCCATCACCACCTGCTTCACAACAAAGCTTCGGCACTTCTCCCCCCCGACCCCCCTCCGCCTTCCCTTCTCCCGCCGACACTAGTCAAGGAAAATGGACTTACTCTATTTCGCTTGTTGTCTTTCCTGTGTCGACTGCCGTGATCGTCCGTGGAAACATTTATTGCCAACTGTGACGGTAAAAAGAAAACGAAGCCCCGACTGTTTTGTTCGTATCTCTCCGCTGCAAATCTCCATCAAGTCTCCTCACGTCCTGGTTGATAAGGTTTGTGCCCGCGACTAAAAGGTAGTATTTTGAAACACTTCCGCGCCACAACTCGACTACATTCAAAAGTTCTATCTAGTTGAAGTTACACGGGTTTTTAAGAACACTTTTTCGGTTCTACTTGTAGTGACAGATTGAACAATATTCATACATTATCATCATGAGAAATACACTTGAGAACCCGGTTTATCATCTCTGTGGCCTTTGAAAATATATTCATGGTGAGAATGAAAGGTTTTTAAGGGTATTTTCTTGTGATTTTAGGGACAGATTAACAATATTCATACATTATTAACAAGAGAACCCTTAATTAAGAACGCGGCTTATCATCTCTGTGGCCTTTGAAAGTACTCGTGGTGAGAGAGAAAGAGAAGCGTTTTAGAATACAGTCCTGATGTGCGTGGCTTGTGGTGTTACTGCTGTGCCCGATGTTGCTACTCCTGCAGAACCAAGGAGGGTTGACAAGGACCATGACTTGACTTCTTCACTCTCCTGCGCAGTCATTGTTTTGGTGTCTGTTGTTATGACAGGATGAATAGTTTTATTTGGTGTTGTAGTCACTAATTAATTTACTGTTCCTCTACTTTGTTTTGGTGTGCAAGGGTGTGTTCATTGATTCATTTGTTCTTTCCGTACACACGCTCTACTTTGTTTTGGTGTGCATAGGTATGACAGGGTGAATAGCTTTACTTGGGTGTTCAATTCACAGATTCCTTCACTCTATTCCGTATGCACCCAGTGACAAACAAGCAGGAGTCCGGTGAATAGCTTTACTTGGGTGTTCAATTCACAGATTCCTTCACTCTATTCCGTATGCACCCAGTGACAAACAAGCAGGAGTCCGGAGTGCCGATAATGGCGTCTTGTAATGCAGTGGGTGGGACTCACTACTCATGAAGGGCTTCAGTAATTATACATCTTTTATGTTCATGAATATTATCTAAACTGCCTTGCCAATTGTCTCTGTTAATTATTCAGAGATGTTGTGTATAATACTTTGAGAGCTTGTCAATACAAAGCTGTGATAGTTAAACACTTCATAAAAGTGCAGTGCCACAGTACCCGCTCGTCATCGTACTTATTCAGAAAACACCCACCTGTAACACATACATGGTGCCAACATCTCTGACTTTCCCGTGTGCATGCAGCGAGCAAGCTGACTAATTACCCAGCAACGGGAGGTCATTACCCCGCAGCAGCCTTGATGGAGGGCAGTTATCTGAGCAGCCAGCCATGTTTGTTTTAATATGAAAATAATTGACAGGGAGAGAGAGAGAGAGAGAGAGAGAGAGAGAGAGAGAGAGATCCACAACCTCCGTGCTTCTTTGACTCAGATGTAAGGGGAGCTGCTGTCATCTCTCTCTCTCTCTCTCTCTCTCTCTGTGTGTGTGTGTGTGTGTGTGTGTGTGTGTGTGTGTGTGTGTGTGTGTGTGTGTGTGTGTGTGTGTGAATAGAATATTTATTAGAATGCTCATATTTTACAAGTAAAGTATGGATCACAGTTCCGTAGTAAACAAACAGTAACAAGAATAATGATAAGAATAACCATAAGAATAATGAAAGACATACAATGTTTCTAAACAGAAAATAACAAAACGAGATAAAACAGCATCAATAATCCATCATACTGATCATTTACCTAAACTTACTGTGTGTGTGTGTGTGTGTGTGTGTGTGTGTGTGTGTGTGTGTGTGTGTGTGTGTGTGTGTCTAAGAACGACTAAGGAAGACCGACTGAGTGTGAAAGATACCGAAAATGTGCGTGAGAGAGAGAGAGAGAGAGAGAGAGAGAGAGAGAGAGAGAGAGAGAGAGAAAGAGAGGAGAAAGGGGTGGTCATGAGTGTGAGAGTTAAATCAGATTAAGGTTGAGGGAGGGAGCGAGTGAGTCAGTGAGTGAGATAAAGTTTGAGTGAGCTGAATGGAGAGCAAGCGTGAGTGAGTTAAGAGATGAATAGAGTGAGAGCGGCCGTGGATAGGAAGGAATGAAGTGAAAAGAAGCGTGAGTCAGAGAGAAATCATCCGTACCTAAGTGTGAAAGTTAGCAAAATAAATATGAGTGAGGCCTATATTTTGAAACATTCCTCCACCACATCTTCACTTCTTTCAAAAGGCTGTGTTTGAATTAACTTGTTCGTAAGGATGTTTTTTTTTTTTTTTATGGTCCTGGTGGCATGTTAAAAAGATGTCTACGTTATGAAAAGCAGAAACAGTCTTGAGAATTCTACTAACAACTTCTGTGGCCTTTGAATATACTCGTGGGAAGAGATCAAAGCGTTTCTGAATACAGGCTTGAATGAGAACAGCCATGGATTGATAAATAGAGACTGACTAATAATGAGATTGAAATTATATGATAGAATGAGATAGACAGATAAATAGATAGATAGATAGATTAGAGAGAGAGAGAGAGAGAGAGAGAGAGAGAGAGAGAGAGAGAGAGAGAGAGAGAGAGAGATGCTATAGAGAACGTGTGTGAGGGAGAGAGCGAGGTACTACACTTCCCTTTGTCTCTTTACCCATGACAGATAAGGGAAAGGGAGATGACAGGAAGGGAGATTTGAGATAGGACAAAAGAGTAAAGGGAGAGGAACAGAGGAAGGAAGGAACGTATTGTGAAGATAGAGGAAGGGAATTCGTGACAGGAGACTGTCTAGGATAAGGAAGTGGACGGATAGAGGAGTATGAAAGGGAAGTAAAGCGAATGAATATAAGCAGGAAGGATAAGGAAGGAGTGGAGAATTAGAGAGAAACAGGGTAATAAATGTTCTCTTTCCCTTATCCTTCGTTTCTTTACTTTTTCCTTCATCCACTGCCTTCCTTCAACTCCTTCCTTCTTGTTCCCTATGATCCCCCTTCGCCTGTATTCAGAAACGCTTTGCTCTCTCACCATCAATGCTTTCCAAAGGCTGTAGTTGAAGATACTCGTGTTTTTAAGAGCATTTTTATAGTTCTGGTGATGGATTGGCAAGATTTCTAGTTTATAAAAGGAGAAACTGTCTTGAAAACCCGGCTAATCGTCTCTGTTGCCTTAGAAAATTATTATAGTGAGAGAGCATGGCATTCTGAATACGGGCTTAACAACGACTTGATCATCTTCGAGAAAGGTATACATTTTACTTATCATATCTCTTTTCTTTCTTTATTTATTTCTACCATTATTTTTTCCCTTTCTCTCTTTCTTTCCTTGCTTAATCTGTATGTGGTAGCGAAGGCGGGTTTCCGTTACTGTGATGTGTGTTATATGGAGAGTAAAGAGGTGTTGTAAGGAAGATCACCAAGGAAATCCACGTAATATATAAGGATTAATGAAGAGCTTCTGAATGAGGAGAGACGCTGGATGTCAAATTAAACTAACCTACGAGATATGTAAGATACCACAGCATCTGCATCCACACATTCTGATACATTAACATACACAATTTTTACTCGCAATCGCATTTTATCAGAATCCGGAAATACCACCTTAGCTCTAAAATGCAGTATCCGTTACATCGCTTGAATAAACAGTTCACAACGGCAGGTGTGTGTCACGAACTCCACAGGTGTGCACTAATGAGGCTACACTGTGGGCCGTGCTGTGATTGTTATGTAGCCTTGACTTGATGTACATGGCCCCAATATCACAGGAGTACATGCTGGCTCTCTCTCTCTCTCTCTCTCTCTCTCTCTCTCTCTCTCTCTCTCTCTCTCTCTCTGTTTTTGTTTCTCTGCCTCTCTGTCTCTGTCTCTGTCTCTGTCTCTGTCTCTGTTTCTTTGTCTCTGTCTGTCTCAGTCTCTTTGTTTGTGTCTTTGTCCCTGTCTCTGTCTCTCTATATTCTCTCTCTCTCTCTCTCTCTCTCTCTCTCTCTCTCTCTCTCTCTCTCTCTCTCTCTCTCTCTCTCTCTCTCTCTCTCAGTTTCTTTGTCTTTTTTTGTTTCTTTATCTCTGTCTCTGTATCAGACTCTCTCTCTCTCTCTCTCTCTCTCTCTCTCTCTCTCTCTCTCTCTCTCTCTCTCTCTCTCTCTCTCTCTCTCTCTCTCTCTCTCTTTGTCTTTGTTTCTTTATCTCTGTCTCTGTCAGACTCTCTCTCTCTCTCTCTCTCTCTCTCTCTCTCTCTCTCTCTCTCTCTCTCTCTCTCTCTCTCTCTCTCTTTCTTTGTTTTTTTTGTGTTTCTTTATCTCTGTCTCTGTATCAGACTCTCTTATCTCTCTCTCTCTCTCTCTCTCTCTCTCTCTCTCTCTCTCTCTCTCTCTCTCTCTCTCTCTCTCTCTCTCTCTCTCTCTCTCTCTCTCTCTCTTCTTTCTTTGTTTTGTTTCTTTATCTCTGTCTCTGTATCAGACTCTCTCTCTCTCTCTCTCTCTCTCTCTCTCTCTCTCTCTCTCTCTCTCTCTCTCTCTCTCTCTCTCTCTCTTTCAGTTTCTTTTTTTTTTTGTGTTTCTTTATCTCTGTCTCTGTATCAGACTCTCTCTCTCTCTCTCTCTCTCTCTCTCTCTCTCTCTCTCTCTCTCTCTCTCTCTCTCTCTCTCTCTGTTGCTTTGTCTTTTTTTGTTCTTTATCTCTGTCTCTGTATCAGACTCTCTCTCTCTCTCTCTCTCTCTCTCTCTCTCTCTCTCTCTCTCTCTCTCTCTCTCTCTCTCTCTCTCTCTCTCTCTCTCTCTCTCTCTCTCTCTCTCTTCTGTTTCTTTATCTTTTTGTTTCTTTATCTCTGTCTCTGTATCAGACTCTCTCTCTCTCTCTCTCTCTCTCTCTCTCTCTCTCTCTCTCTCTCTCTCTCTCTCTCTCTCTCTGTTTCTTTATCTTTTTTGTTTCTTTATCTCTGTCTCTGTATCAGACTCTCTCTCTCTCTCTCTCTCTCTCTCTCTCTCTCTCTCTCTCTCTCTCTCTCTCTCTCTCTCTCTCAGTCATTGTTCTCTTTCGTTCCTCCAATAATTTGCTGCCGTCATCCCTGTCTCCAGCCTCACATTAGAGCAGGTAAAATCGTTCACAACTTATAGATCAAATGTAAACCAAAAGCAAATAAACCCTTTACGACTCAGTACCTATTTATTTTTTCTTAAGTTTATTTCAGAGTAACATTGAAAACACACACGCTCTCTCTCTCTCTCTCTCTCTCTCTCTCTCTCTCTCTGTAAAGCCAACGACTTTCCCTGACCACGCAATCACGAGCAAGGTCATAATAGCGGGACTCCACCCATGCCCGGTGCAGCGTCACACTCACTGACAGCTTCCCCAGTGCACGCCGCCCTGCTGTACGACACACTGGCCAGTATTTAGAAACCCTGTACCAAAGACATTACAGAACTCTTTTTAGGGTCTTTGCGCTGCACCCTTTCGTCTCGTCATGACTATTTCTAAGGCCACATAAATGACTAGCCGGGTTTTCAAGAGTGTTTCTCCTGTTAATAATGTGTAAATCTTGTTAATCTCTCACTAAAACCATGAAAACATTAATGAAAAAAAGTGTAATTTCATATATGGCGCTGTGAAAATATAGGTGTGGGCAGAAGTGCTTCAGAATATTGTAGAGTGTTGCCAGGGACTGTTGCGAGGAATGTGAGAATCATCCTTGGACCGCAGCCTTGCCTCGAAACCCGCTTGTCTCGTGTCTTTCTGAACCAACAACCCCTTTACTGCGATAGGTAACAATAATCACACTTATAAAAACCTTGCATAAAATGTTGACAAAAGCCTACTGGAAAGGGAAAAACTGTTAAAAGAAGTGAGTCATCTTTGTATGGTGATTTGCCTTCAGAATCTTGTCTCATTAAATCAACATTGTGATATACGACTCACACCACTAAAAACACTGCATGTAACGTATGAAATCTTTACAAAAAAATAAATAAATAAAATAAATAAATAGATAAATAAAAGAAAGGAAAAGGAATTGAAAGGATAGATTTGTCATTAAATGTTCAAAGACAGCTGCGGCACGAAAGGAATATCTCACTGTTGGTTGACATTGAGGAGTCTTGTTAAACTATTCCTTCTATGCTGCCTGGTGCTCATAACAGTTGCGTTTATGTTCATTGTCGTAATTCAGTCTTTTTTTGCTGTAAGTTATAATTTGCTCATCATTCATTTTCAAGGTTATTTATGTTGTACAAGAAATGATTCACAGACAAGCTAGCAAAGTATAAGTATCGGTTCAGTTGGTTACTTGAAATCCCTGTGGTGAATTTAACTGTTAAGTCAGACTGAATAGTTTGATGAAGAGGAAGGCAGGAAGTGATTCACAATAGTTGATAAGTGCAGCAGATTCATCCTTCGCTCCATTGTAGCTCGTCAATTAATATTTCAGCATTGTTGCGTAGAGTACATGAGAGTTCGATGAGCAGCAAGGCAGGAAGTGGATTACATCTAGGGTACTGGACGAGTGGGACACGCTATCTGCCACACAGGAAGTGCGAACACAAATAGAAAGTATTACGAGGAGACAAATTATGAATGAAGATAGCACAGCGTAGACAGGACTTGTCTGACCTAGACTGAGCGACTTTGAAACACTTATGCGCCACACCTCACGACTTTCAAAAGGTTCTAATTGAAGCTGCAGAATTTCTAAAAGTGTTTTATGATTCTAGTGACAAATTAACAAGATTTCTACATTATTGCGCAAATAAATCACTCTTGAGATCCCGGCTAATCATCTCTGTGGCCTTTGTACTTAGTAGTGGTGAGAGCAGAAAGTGTTCAGAATGTTGACCTTTGTTGATAAGATCTTTCAGCTCCTTCCTCTCCTACGGTCAGAACTAGTCACATCAGATCACCCATCACCATCTTACTCTGTTCACCACGCCTTGTGCTACACCTTTCACTCGGTTCACCAACATGGCTTTCTTCACTGCACCCGTAAGTCTTAATGGTTTTCCTCTCTTTACTGCGCTTTCTCTTACTTCCTTCACGCGCATGTCTCCTTTAGTACACCGACACATCTTATTTTTTTTTTAATCATCTTTTTGGTCTTACCCTATTTCCTTCTGTCCGGATCCACTTTTCCAGCATCCTCTTGCCTCTATACTCATCTTTTCCCATGACCAGACAAGCTCAGACTAGCTACTTATTCCTCCATCCTCGTCTGGTAGATGTTAACTCCTATACAGAAACTCGAAAGGGTGACTGTTCCTTGCAAAATCTGAGCCTAAGTTTTATGTGCTAACTTTAGGAGAAGCAGAGACCAACTTGTGGTATCATTAGGACTTAATATCGTAAATTGATTCCATATTTCTTCATCATCACTTGTGCTGGTAGAGGCACCTCAACATTCCCTCATTAAGCTGACTGCAGGTGTGTTCAACCACCCACACTCTCCGCACACGTGTTATTACAACATTAACCCTCGCCATCGCCACACCCACACAAATTCTCACCACATTCTTACAAACGTCCACACACACACACACACACACACACACACACACACACACACACACACACACACACACACACACACATGCACTCAGTGACATCTCGCCTCGCCAGGGTCAAGGCTAGAGCGGTTTCTATCAGAATATTAATGACCTACTCTGTGTGTGTGTGTGTGTGTGTGTGTGTGTGTGTGTGTGTGTGTGTGTGTGTGTGTGTGTGTGGCTCAGCTTCGTCTCTTGCCTTTATTTATTGCTCTTCTTCCTACGCAAACTTATGAGTACAAGCTTGTGGAATTGAATTGGTGTGCCTTCTCTCTCTCTCTCTCTCTCTCTCTCTCTCTCTCTCTCTCTCTCTCTCTCTCTCTCTCTCTCTCTCTCTCTCTCTCTCTCTCTCTCTCTCTCATATATATATAATTTTACGATTTACTTTCTTTTTTATTCATGTGATATTTTCATATTGTATTTTGTGTTTGTCTGATACCTATTAATAATGATGTTTAAAGTGATTTTGTTGATGATGATGTTGTTGTTGTTGTTGTTGTTGTTGTTGTTGTTGTTGTTGTTGTTGTTGTTGTTGTTGTTGTTGTTGTTGTTAATCATGGACTGTTCTTCTTAATCGTGGACTGCTGTTATTGTTGTTGTTGTTTTTGTTGTTGTTAATCGTGGGATGTTGTTGTTGTTGTTGTTGTTACTCGTGGGATGTTGTTGTTGTTGTTGTTGTTGTTGTTGTTGTTGTTGTTAATCGTGGAGTGTTGTTGTTGTTGCAGCAGCTGCTACTGCTGCTACTGTTCTTGATACCCTAACAGAAGCGTCTGCGGTCATCCTTACCGGCAGTGTTTCAAGTAGCATACAAAAATGTAATTTGCACCCATGACGTGCATCACGGAAGCCACCTAAGGTGTCTGTGCAAGGTGCGACACTCGCTGCATCGCGGTGGGTGGGTTGGTGGGAAGGAGGGAGAGAGGAATGTAACTGAGTAAATAGAGCAGCGAAAAAAGAAATATACTCAGGTCATATAGCATAAATAAAAGAAGAAGAGGAGAAAATATAATACTTGCTTTTCAGATTAAGAGCAAAGCCTAGACTCTACTTCAAGTCCTAAAATGTGGTAGAGGAACTGAGAGAGAGAGAGAGAGAGAGAGAGAGAGAGAGAGAGAGAGAGAGAGATAATATATACGTACGTATATGCAAGCGGATAAGACTAAGACAAATATGACACTCTCCTTGGTCCCGTTAGTGCGTGCATTAACACTGGCATCCTTAGCGGGCAGTGGCAGCAGGCATGTGAGCAGTCATCGAGACATGCAGGGGGAAAGGGAGGAGGGAGACAGCTAGTCCTTCAGCCCACGTGGCAAAGAGGAAGGATAAAAGTGATCCCAGGAAGAGAAAGCGTGACGCGGGCAGTCTAACGTGCCGATATCCTACCGAAAGAAAGGTAACTAAATAGAATAGTTCATATTTTGGAGCGGAACAACGTCAGAGCCCGCTAACTTCTTCCACTGACGCACTAACTTTCCCTGGTATATCAAAGGGAGGCGCTCGTGCCAAACTCCAGACAGAGGCGGGACAGGAGGGACGGTGCATCAAGAGTGGCAGGCAACAGTAACCTCAGTATATCAAGATGAGTGAAAACTGCCTTCACTGCCTTCTGCAGCCACAGCGCAAGACATCCTCAGGCTCCTCCTCCTCCTCCTCCATGAGGCTACGACGCCTGTCTCAGCCCACTCCCCCCCGCCAGAGGAAGCCCCCGGAAGGACTACTGGGAAAAAGGTGCAGTCTGGGACAGGAGGAGCGGCGGGATAGAGGGGGAGGGAACGACAACACCCCCAGCAGGAGGCGCCGCTCCACAGCACATCGCCGCTACACACTCACCACCCTCGCGCTCTGCCAGCTCCCCAGCGACGCCTCCTCCCCCTCCTCCACCGCCTCCTCATCCCCTACAGACTTTTCAGAGTCTTTCTTTAGGTCCACAAGGGGAGCAGAACGCAGGAGCAGTGGCGCCAGAGGCAGCCCATGGTACAACCTGCGCAGGGCGTGGTCCTTGATTTCAGTCTCCTGCTGGCGGGAGACACTGGCCAGGGAGGAGAGGAGGAAGGAACTCAAAGAAGCCAAGATGCTTGAGAGGAAAGGAAAGGGACCTAAGGGTATCTTGCGGGCACCAACGAAGTATTGCTACCACAGGGGCGTCTCGGGACTCCCCGTCACTTGTCGTGCTCCAAGTAACGAGGCGGGGAGAAACGGTGACTAGTGAAACTCGCCCGTGGAGGACAAATTGACTTATTGACGAAAGAATTGATGTAGTGGTGGCTCAGTGCTGTAGAGATGGTGACTCGTGTAGCGGAGACGGACGTGAATCTGACTGTATATGGTGATATGATGCGGAACTATTTTTGTTGTGAGAAAAGCGTGAGTGTGGCAGCCTGCTTTGCGCCGCCGCCCCGCTGCCTCATGCTACGAGTGTACTGCAAGAAAGCCAAGCGATAGTAAATACAAGGGTATTTAAAACAGCAACAGATCTTTAGATCCCAATTACACTGTTTGATTTTATTTTACTGTATTATATGCAATCTACAGTGTTAGAGAAGAAAAGTAAAAAAAATCTACTGGATAAAGGAAAAGAAGTGTGTTATCTAGAAGACCACAGTTTTTGTGAAGGAATACAAATATATGTTTGTTTTTTGTTTTGTTTTTTTACGGTAAGGCCTATAGCGCCTGTAGGCACACTTGAAGAGTGTATGGGAAGCGCTGTTCAGCTTCCGCCCATTAGTGGTCCGTGTTTATGATATGTTGGTATGGCAATGTAATGTGTAGGAAACGCACGCTATCAAGTTAGGTTAGATTAAGTCACCCCTAGCATCAAATCAAGACAAAAGTGTTATGTGCTGTACAGTATATCATTGCTAGAAAGAAAAAATATATGAAGTTGTGTTGGCATGGTGATGTGTTGTGTATATAGGTGGAGCTAGGTAATGGCAGCTCACATTGTTAAGTAAGGTTAGATTAGGTCACCTACATTTTCAATCAAGAGAAAGGTGTTACCTGTTATTGTTGAAAGGAGAGTACAAATGTATACTGATAAGGCAATATATTGTGTATATAGTACATTACTTGTGTGTGTCATGGAAACTTACTGCTAGGTTAAGTTAAATTAAGTCACCTTTAGTGTAAACCAAAAGAACAGTTTTCATTTAGTTTATTTGTTATTGTTGATTGGAAAGACTGTAAAGGTGTGTGGGTATTGTAACATGCATGTAACGCAGGCGAAGATATGTACAGGAAACTCACGCTATTAGGTAAGATTGGGTCACTCAAAAAGGTACTATCTTCTGTTTTTTATGGAAGTATAAAGGATATGTTGGTATGTTGTATTGTGTGCGTAGTGGAGGTGGGCACAGGTGTAGGAGTCTCACGGTATCGATAAATCAATAAAATGACGAAATAATGAGTCGTGAATATCTAACCGAGAGCGAGTGGCGGGAATGACCTTGTGGCGCTACGTTTTTCTTATATAATATGAGATAAGAGAGTGGAGGCGATAAACACGTCTGCCTTTAAATTAGATAATGGAGTACGTATTATTGTCAATCGAGACACTCATGTGCTGTCATCTGATTATGATAAAGATGTGTGTATGAAATGCTTTGCTCTCTCTCCACGACTATTTACGAAGGACAAAGTTGATTAGCCATGCTCTTAAGAGTGCCTTTTTATAACATAGAAATTGCGTTACCTTGCCACTAGAATAATATACCCTTAGTAATAAACAAATAGAAAAATAATAAAACTTGTAATTTCAACTAAAGCCTTTTTGAAACAATGGAGATGCGGTATAGAATTGTTTCATAATACTGTATAATATATTGAGACTTATGGTTAGCAGTAATGTCACACACACCATGTTAGTTTAGTTTAGTGTGATGTTGTAATCTAGCGGGGTTTGTTTGCCTCGTCACGCGACAACCTCCTGCAACGCATCTGAAATGTCCATGCATGTGTAGACTTGACCCACTTCACGATTCCCTCCAATAATAACAAATAATAGAGAAAAGAAAATCCAACCCCTAATATCGTACCCTGAAAAGAAAAATGATAAGTTTCGATGTAATCTCTGACAACCCTGTACACTCTTACAAAAAGAAGAAGAAGAAAAAGATATATTACTTGCTTATAATGATCCTATCTCACCTATATTTGATCCCCGACGACTTTCCCTGTTCTAGAATATATTTGACCCTTCACGACTCTCTCTACAGGACCTCGTCCCGTGTAAAAAACTTAGCTCCTATAATATGAAGTCTATTTCTGATTATCCCACTGTATTCATGCCCTCTTCATGTTTAGACTTGGAAACCGAGTCCTGAATAATAGATACGGCAACATCCTTAACCATTCATTGTTGTAATCTTACAACAGATTCTCGGGCTGCAAGAATCCTTTAGATCCCTTCTAGGCTGTTTGAGAGAGAAATTATAAGGGATCTGAAACGAAGTACAAAGTATTATAAGTTATTTGAAGAGATTATAATTTACAAGTGTACTATTCAGGAAGGAAATCAGTAGTAATATGGTAGCACGAAGCCACATGTAAACACATTTTCTTTTTATTGAAATACCGTATCCATACAATTACAGGCATTTCCTGTATCTTTATTTTTATTTTGATGTATAACGCGTGCGTCCATAGCACAAGCAGGTTTCTCTCCCTTGCCTTTCAATAACTTTGCTTTTCTTGCCTTCTCTATTGTATATAGTTTATTTACTTAGAATACATAATTATGTTCTTTTATACTCTTGGTGGTCTACATTTGTAATTATCCCTCCTATAAATTAGTGAGCATCAATCTGTTACACGTATGTATGAATTTAGCTTTTGCTGTCATCTCTGTATGTTAAACGTTATTTTATCCACAATACATGTTCTTCTGTACTCTCCTTAGTGTTATTATCTATAAACTCAGGAACATCAGTCTCTTACAAGCATGTGTGAGTATTTTTTTTTTTTTTATGTAGGGGAGAGGGCCAGCCAAGGGCAAAAAAAAAAAAAAAAAAAAAAAAAAAAAAGGCCCACTTGACTGCTAGCTCTCTAAAAAGTGGGAAAGCGTCAGCCAAAATTATGGAGCAAATGCCTCGATACCTCCCTCTTAAAAGAAGACAAGTCGTAGGAATTCGGAAATACAGATGCAGGGAGGGAGTTCCAGAGTTTACCAGTGAAAGGGATGAATGACTGAAAGTACTGGTTAACTCTTGCGTTACGGAGTTGGACAGAATATGGATGAGAGGAAGAAGAAAGCCTTGTGCAGCGAGGCGCAGGAGGAGGGGAGGCATGCAGTTAGCAAGATCAGTAGAACAGCTGGCATGAAAATAGCGATAAAAGATAGAAAGAGATGCAACATTTCGGCGGTGAGAAAGAGGCTGAAGACAGTTAGTCAGAGGAGGGGAATTGATGAGACGAAAAGCTATTGATTCCACCCTATCTAGTAAAACTGTGTGACTGGAACCCCCCTAAACATGCGAAGAGTACTCCATACAAGGGCGAATAAGGCCCTTATACAGAGTAAGCAGTAGGAGGGGCGAGAAAACTGGCGTATGTATGTATGTCTGCCCTTCTCTATTATGGAAAGACTTCTCTTCCAAGCACTAGTTATCTTCCATACCATCAGTAGTACTCCTTGTGTTGTTGTTATCTGTTCTATAAATTAGTGGGCATCAGTCAGCTTGTTTGTACAATAACCTACTAGGTATTATGTAAGGACTTCCTTTCCCTAGCGATGGAGGCCTTAATATGTATGTTAGTACTAGTAGCAGTGTTTTCCTTTCTCTGAGTAAAAGCTGGGAAATGTTTAGTCTGTCAGAAGCTTGTGTGGCATCAGTGGTGTAGCAAGCAAGACCTTTGCTTCCAGTGGTGATGACATGTTGGAATGTTTTGCATCACTAGCATTTCCTTTGTTGTTTCTTTTCTTTTCTCTGACCATCAAGAGGAATATACAGCCCGCCAAAGAAGGAAACGTATCATTATCATGACTTTTGTTCATCCTAATCGATGATGATTAAAAACTTTTGTTTTTTATCATCTCTCTCTCTCTCTCTCTCTCTCTCTCTACAAGTGGGTGAAACACTATACTGTGCCAGAAGCAAGTGTAGCTGGTGCCGTACCGACTGACCTTGACACCAATACTACCACTTTGGCCTCAATATTCTACTTGGTCACTGTTACAATCCTTTAGACGGCGCCATAACATTACCTAGGCCCTCCTTGTTACCCTCCTCATTCCCTATTTGAACAGTATCCCTTGCCCGCTTAATTTTACTAGTATCTCGTGAGGGGGGAATATTACCACTGGTTTGAAATAGGTTATAGTATCGAGACGTATTTCGAGTTACGTAGAGGTTGTAATGGTCTTAACTACCTATATACATCTGTAATGAATTCACTGTGCATTGTTCTAATTAAGGAATGTGGTAGATAAGGGAATAATGATTAAATAACCAACATAGCAGAGTGACAGGGAGTGTGTGTGGCAGTAGCTGAGCATTGTGGGTAATCTGCCACGTCTCGATCTACCTGTTAAAT
The DNA here is from genome assembly GCF_017591435.1 of Portunus trituberculatus. NCBI lineage: Eukaryota > Metazoa > Arthropoda > Malacostraca > Decapoda > Portunidae > Portunus > Portunus trituberculatus. The sequence goes on from NC_059299.1 coordinate 12,570,810, forward strand.
AATCAAATACAGTCTCTATGGTTTAGTATCTACTAAAAAATGGACAAATAATATATATGGATCCATAGTAGTAATACATCAATAACAGAGGTAGTATGTTGCATGTATAAAAATGAATGATAATTAGAGTCAAGTGAACAATGGCAACTGTATAATGTAATTAATAAAGTCGCTATAGGCACTCTTATAAACACTATTAATGCTTTTAAAAATTATGAACGACATATATGAGTTTATTAGCTTATGATATTTGTGTTAAGAAAGAAGTTTTGTGAATAGTTAGATATATGGGACTGCTGGATAAAAGAGAAAGGCGGTGACTAATAAGGCTTACATAATCAAAACTATCTCATAAAAGAAGCATAGATATTTATGAATTAAGTAATATACCAGTTTGGTATAGAAAAAAGGAGTGCATACGTGGATAGAAACATTTGGTAGTTGGATAAAAGTGAACCATGGCAACTGACTGACCATGACATCACTTCCGCCACAGCTGAGACGTGTTGTGGTGGGACTGTGATGGCCTCGGCGCCTATTTACGGCGGATTTTGGCACTTTTAGGCTAGATTTATACCACGTTCCGACACAACTAAGGTGAGTTAATGACGCGCAACACATGTGGTGGATAATAAGTGGAGAAATAGCACAGAAAGTTGAAAATGTTTCGAGTTTAAGTAAGGTGACCACTTCTCTGCCCCATATTTCTATGCCACTCTTCATTTTGCTCCTCGTAGGCTGAATTTACAGTGCTTACTACCGCAATTCAGTTTTTTTTTTAGTGCTCGAGGATACATGAGGTGGGTTATAAGTGAGGAAATAATACTGGAAGGTGAAACAGTGAGGGAGTTTGACAAGTGGTGACCTCATATTATCATGTCATTTATTTCATCTGGAGAACATTTGGCGTGTTTTGCTGAGCCTTAATCAACTGCAAACCCGTCCATGACTCCCCGGTACTGTGAAGGAAGTGTTAGTGTGAGTAAATGAGGATGAAATGTGTACTCGCATTGTGCTGGAAACTTTCTCATGTGAGTGTACATTACTGTCATATTTTTAAGGTTTTTCTTTTACGACAAGGCGGTGTGAGGCTAGTGTGCGGCCCTATCCCTTTATCAAATTACACGATATTGAAACCGTGAAAGGCGTATTTGAAATAAGTTAGATGGCAGTAATAATGAAGGGTTAATCTGGGTGGGGTTCATCTTAATTGTTCCCTTGGTGTTCTAGGAATTTTGTTACTAAGTAGTGAGTCAGGGTAGAGAGCGTGCTGCTGTAATACCCTGCCAACCGTGTGTTGGGAGGCTGTACCTATTGGAACTGTACTTCTATCTGTCCACTTGGTGGAGATTGTTACAGGGTAGTCCAAGAAGTGTTGTAGTGTAGATTGGTTTCAGGGTATTGTAATGGTTGCTGCATGGTAGGAGATGGTTTTGTGGCGAATGAAGCAGCACCTTGCATATTATAAGTTTACCCCTCTTAAGAGTAAGAGAGAGAGAGAGAAAGGTTCAATTAAAACTTATCATAGATTGGTTAATAGGTATGTATTGATATGGATGAAATTAGAAAGAAAATCAGCCTAACCATGTAGCCTGGTTGCCATTGACAGGCCTAAGAAAATTGCAACAACTTGTATTTTATATATATATATATATATATATATATATATATATATATATATATATATATATATATATATATATATAAGATACCTTTACTGTCCTAATCATCTTAAGTGTATTTATTGTATATGCTATTGATAGTGTAGGTGTGGAATCCATCTTGAGGGATATTTAAAAGTGTGCATTATGGTAATTGTGTGCTGATAATGGCACAAGTCCTGGCTACCAGTGCTGCTGTTGGTGCTGTCAGGGAACATCCACAGAGATACAGTACATGCCAACTCTTTCGTTACATGTCGCTACTGTGATCATAGAAAGTTGTCTTTTCCTTCTCTCTCTCTCTCTTCTTTTTTCTTGCATGCATGTCTTAACCTGCTAGGTAATAGTTGTAAAATTTTGATAACATGAATTCTTTAGATATTTAATTATGGTTGAGCTATTTGAACGAGACTACTGTACATATATAGTAGATGGAAAATGTAATTAGAGCATGGGCCCTAGGCATTTGAATGAACACAAGTGTGATAGCTGTGAATCTGATGAGTTGGTCAGAGTTAGTTAGGATGCAGGTAGTTCCTTAATTCCATATTTGGTAATTATATGAAGACTTGTGCATGCCATCAGCAGAATATCTCCTTGTAAGTGGTAGAGTGACAGGCTTGTTGGGCTTCTCATCTTGTAAGCTTGTATTTCACTAATTTTATTTCTTTTAGATAAACATTCTTGATACAGGTGTGAACAAAGTATTAAAAGTAGTGGTAGTGTACAGGATGTGGAAATAGACATTTTAAATATATGTAAATCAAAGACTCATAACATCCAACAGCTATACTTGGTGTTAGCTTCATGAACTGTAGTGAGGTGGTTAGTATGGTCAACTCACACCTGAAAGATCTAAAATTGAATGTGTGTGGGTGTTTGGGAATTTAGTGAGCAGTGTTGCTCTCTGGTGTGTGTGTTGGTTCATGATAGGGAATACAGGAATGATTTATGTCGTATATACTTTGGAAAGTTATAGAAAATGTGAAGTTTAGAGTAAGATGTAATGGAAAAAAATGAAATTGTATTTTGACTGGTCTGATTTCCATTTTCTTTGTCTTTCCCAGTGCACCTGACTGAGAAACGTGACAGAAAAATAGTTTTGTGATGGTGAAGCAATTTTCAAATCTAAATACCCAAAGTTGTGCTTTTTGCTATGCTTCAGTTGTGGAAATCTGAATGTTATATTGCAATTTTGGCCATACAAAAGTGAAAGGGTTTTCAGAAATTTTTTTGACCAGGTCTACCAACTCTTAACTGGTTTAGAAGGTTGTTCCTGACAGATATGAAACTAAGGATGAGGACAGATGACCAACTGAACAGTAGGCAGTGAGAAATGAGAAACAAGTGCAAGGCTTTGAATGATTATTGGGGAACTTGCAGCCAATGATTATGATAGACTGGATGGAGATGTATATTTGTATACCCAGTGAAGTCCCAATGTACGTATAATTCTCTCACTTCAACAGCAGAATTTTTAGTGTTAGTTGGTCCCAAGCTGAAGACGTACCAGCAGATAATTTTCTATAGTATTACTACTGTTGATTGTGGGTAGGTGAAATTTGGGTTAGAAATGGTGGGATCTGCAACAAATGAGAATCATACTCATGTGTTGTCTTGTTTAAAACCTCAGATTTACTGAATTGAATATGAATATGGGATGTAGCAGTGGTGGCCATGACTTTTTATATGGAATGCATCATGAGTTGCCACTGATGATATTGAATGTGTGTTTCTTAATTTTTCTATATCACTGAAAAACTATCGGATTGTCTTCATTGCATTGTACATATGACAGATTCAACTGTTTATTTTGAAAAGCACTATGAAGTGTAAGTGTTTAGTATTCCTTTAGTAAACTGAACCTTGATATGCTGAATGTTGGATGAAGTGAAGCTTCTGTCACCATCCAAACATCTCTCATCTGAATAAACAAAAGTTTGGATTAATAGACAAACTGTTTGGTGGTGAGAGACAAAGACAGGAGTGACTGAAAAGATATTAGCACTTGGTGAGGAAATTCAGTAGATCTGGCAGGTGGTTTGGTGCAAATAAAAGTTTGTTGTTTTACACTGCCAACCCACTCACATTAATGCAGTAAACACATAGTATCCTACACAAACAAAGCCTTCAGCCTGCTGGATGAAATTTGGTTTAGGGAGTGAACATCCAGCTGTTTTGATTCCCCAAACTATGTATTGGATAAGCTGGTCATCCTCAGGTTATTGAGAGATTAATATGTTTTCTTACTTAAGTGTTAAACTTTTTAAAATTTAGATTATTTTTACATTCCATTTCATATTTACATTTTGTCTTTTGATGTGATGATGGTGATGTTATGTATTATGTTTATTAACTTTGCCTTTCATCATCACCGTGATGACAGTTTGCTTTGCATTGGACTAAAAGTGTGTCTCAGTACTGTAGTGGTGAGTAATAGTCTTCTGTAGGACTTTTCATGTCTAGGAAAGAAAAGGATGTCCATTAAGTAACTATCAGGTGAAGTTCAGTGACATATCTCACATTTCTTTCTCACTGTCAAAGTAAGAGAGAAGTTATTGGGAAAAAGCATGTCAGTCATGCAGAGTGTGGAGTTCAGTGACATTTTCTCACATTACTTTCCCATGAATGTAGTAAGAGAGAGAAGTGATTGATAAGGATGTGCATTATTCTGATAAACTGTGTTCTCAAATGTATTCTGCCTATCTTTCTAATGCAAAGTTGCCTGTGAATTATGCAACACTGCTTCTGTTTTCACTCTTCCTGTGACTCGAGCTGTATTAAGAGAGGAGCCTCAGGACTCTTGTGGAACTAAAGTGGCTAATAGTTTTAAAACTAGGAATTATGCAGTGGTAGGTAGCTGAGTGGGGTTTCTCACTCTTGTTTCTTCGGGTAATCTCCATATATAGTGAAAATATGTATTTTCGTATCTTTCCCCAGGATGCAACAGCCACCCACAGCAATAAATGGAGGGGGCCCAGGCCAACCCTTGTTCCCCCAGGCCCCTCAAGCACGACCTCCGGCATGGTCACCTGCAGTAAAGCCACCTGGGCCCCTACCACCCTCGGTTGCTGGTCCTCCAAGACCAAGCATGCCTACCATGAATGGCCCACCCACTGGTCCTCCTCAGAGACCCCCTCAGGGACCACCACCATCCAGGGCCTCACTGATGAATGGCCAGTCTACCCCAGCATGGTCTGTCCCAAAGCTGCCTGGTGGCCCTCCACTCGGTTCCCCAAATGGCCCACCAAGTGGTCCCCCTCCTCTCAAGCCTCCACCCACCACTACCATGGCCAGTCCTCTGATTAATGGATACCAGCGGCCACCAAACACACCAGGTGACTTGTCCGTGTGTCTTGTTGTCTTGTCTCATCTCTCTCATCTCCTCTCCTCTGTGGCTCCTTCCCACTCTCATCAGTGTCAGAGAGTTAGAGAGAGGCTTTTCACAGATGGTACTCCAGCAGGATTGCTGAGCTGCCACATTGTTTCTGTAGCTACCATTACTACTGTACTTGTTATTTTGTATTTGTTTCATGCTTGTGTAGCTCACGTGTGGGTTCAAGCATCATGTATTAGTGTAAATCTCACTGGGTTGTTATTTCATACAAGGAAAGAATATACAGAATGAGAGCAATGAAAAATGTGGGATAGACATTTGTGTAAGTGAAGTGGACTGGGCAAAATAAAATATTGTGCAATGGTTTGGCTGCTTTAAGAGGTGAAGAGTTAAGAAACAGTGCAGGTACATGAATAAGATAAATTTCCAAGTAAGAGAGGAAGACCAGTTGGAAGGTGTAAGGATAGTGGCAAGGGAACACATGTGTGAAAAAAGTGCTAATAGAGGGGGAGGACTTGCACAAGGAGGGAGGGGCTGTGGGAGGGAGCAGTGGCCTTGGAGCTAAGCTTTTGGAGAAAGAGAGAGAGATAGAAAGAGTAGCATCTGTAATATCTTGTTTTACCTTCCCTGAGATGTTAGGCAAAACTTTTCTCTCATATGTTTATCTTTTATATATATATTTTTTTGGTTATGTTATGCTATCCCTTTCATGGTCTGCCACTCATAACTGTCAGAGAAACATGACATCACTAGGGAGAGATTTGGTGGGTACTTGCTACACAACAGTGTTGTGAGTGTATAGTAGTGTGGCAACAATAGTTAGTGAGTCATCCCTTCCTGTCCCTTGGCTTGTGTCTGTGCAGCCTTTCCTTTCCCATTTGTTAGTGATAAACAATGTGTGTGCTGCCAGGGAAGAATGACCCCTTTCTTCAGCTTTATCTGTCATCCTTTTGTATATAGTTAATGTCTATAATGTGTTTTGATACTGTACATAGCCTGTCATATCTGTGCCTTGGCTTTTATCTGTTATCTTTTATAAGTCTTGTCAAATGATCATTACTTTTATCTACCTTGTTTCTTGTCTTGCTTTTGGTCTTAGTCATATATTGAGTGTATTCTGTCAGCTGTCAAAACTTTATCCCAGTAACTGTAGAGTAGATTCTCCTGTTGTTGTTGGTAACAGTGTCATAAGCTTGTTTGTACTAGAGCTTGTTGTCTTGCCCAAGTGTTAATTGTTTGTAAGCCTTACCTTTCTAGCTGTTGTTCCTTTTTTGGACTGGTAACTGATACTGGATCTCCACAGAAACGCTCTCTAACCAGTCCTCACGCCAGCCCTCCCCATGTCCTACCCAGGGGCTGAGTAAGTGTCGCTTTGTGTGTGCGTGTGTGAGCACGTCTGTGTTTTGCATTGCATGTGCCTTGTCATCTTTCTTGTGTAACTTCCAGTGCCTCTTGTGTACAATAGCAAAGCTTTTATTTTTGTCTTGTGATATGTGGGACTTTGTGCGGCTGTTTCAATTTAACTTCAACATTGGAAGCAAGAAATTCATTTGATTTACATATTTACTGTATATGTTTATAAATTATTTATTTTGTTATACATACTTATTCATTGTTTATAAACTATTGGGCATTATTCTGTACTTATTGAGTGATATTGTAATTGAACTAAGACAGTTTGGATTAATGTATATAGAAGTATACCTAAGTGTTTAGTGTTGAGAAATATTTTTCTTGCGTTCACATACTTATCACTCATTGCCAAAAGTATTATCAAAACATTTGCATTAGAGATAAAATATCAATATAGAATGCTAGAAATATGGCTTTGAAAGATTTTTAAATTCAGAGTATATGCTTTTAATAATTTCATTTGTTACAGAGGGCATTTGTGATCTAGCAATGTGTTATGTAATGAGTGCAGGGAGTTCCCTTGTTCAGACAAGCAATGTAAGATGTTACTACAGATATTCCCACTTGGGTCACAATTGAAATGGCTTTAGTTTAAATGTTAGTATTGGGTAAGACAGCCTCTTATGTGCAGCCCCTGTTGTGGCCTGACCTTGCTTTCCCAGTGCATGGTGTGTGAGTGGTCTTAGTCCTACCTCAAAAAGTAGGTCATTATGAACCCTGCTGTTTCAGTAAGGGAACAGCTGACTATCATGAGACCACCAGAAAACCAAGGGTGAATGAATCACACTCACTCACACACACACACACACACACACACACACACACACACACACACACACACACACACACACACACACACACACACACACACACACACACGGCCCGGTAGCTCAGTGGTTAGAGCGCTGGCTTCACAAGCCAGATGACCGGGGTTCGATTCCCCGGCCGGGTGGAGATATTTGGGTGTGTCTCCTTTCACGTGTAGCCCCTGTTCACCTAGCAGTGAGTAGGTACGGGATGTAAATCGAGGAGTTGTGACCTTGTTGTCCCGGTGTGTGGTGTGTGCCTGGTCTCAGACCTATCCCAAGATCGGAAATAATGAGCTCTGAGCTCGTTCCTTAGGGTAACGTCTGGCTGTCTCGTCAGAGACTGCAGCAGATCAAACAGTGAATTACACACACACCAGCCCGGTAGCTCAGTGGTTAGAGCGCTGGCTTCACAAACCAGAGGACCAGGGTTCGATTCCCCGGCCGGGTGGAGATATTTGGGTGTGTCTCCTTTCACGTGTAGCCCCTGTTCACCTAGCAGTGAGTAGGTACGGGATGTAAATCGAGGAGTTGTGACCTTGTTGTCCTGATGTGTGGTGTGTGCCTGGTCTCAGGCCTATCCGAAGATCAGAAATAATGAGCTCTGAGCTCATTCCATAGGGTAACGTCTGGCTGTCTCGTCAGAGACTGCAGCAGATCAAACAGTGAAACACACACACACACACACACACACACACACATACACACTCACTTGCAGCCTAGTTAGAATTAGAAATGAGATCACAGATAATATTGAACTTCCTGATTTGAGTGAAGTGTTAGTCTGTGAACATGTGTGTTGTTGTTTGCAGGTGTGAATGATGTGAGGAGCTCCCCTCGAGAGTCCCCCAGGATGTCACCTGTGCCACTGAAGATGGGGCAGCAAGGTACTCTACATCCTTCCAACACACATCCAGCTGCCCTTCCACCACATCAGGCACCCACTCTCACCACCTCAACTAGTGGCAATGCCCTCAACACACCCAAGCCAGCCATGGATGTGCCATCACCCATACCAAACTCATCGAGTGCCACAGCCCCACTTCCAAACTCTGCCCAGTCCATTCCTGCTTCCTCTACTGCCAACTCTGCACCATTTTCTGGGATCCCTCACACTTCTGCTGGCCCTCAAAAGCCTCCCCCCTCCTCCACCATGGCACCTCCAATGACATCCAACTCACAAGCAGGGCCAGGAGGGGCACCCAGAGGGCTTCCCATGACACCACTGAGACCCCAGCAGCCAGGAGGCCCCGCACCACCCCTAGGCACCCCAGGACTATCCCATGGACCGCTGGCTGGGCCTCCAGGTCCATCTCCTAGACCATTGCCTCCTGGTGCCAGCCAGCCTCCTATTAGCCCCTTCACCCCTGGAGCTCCTCCATCCATGGCAGCTCCCAGACCAACCTTAGGCCCTCCCCTGGCATCCATGAATGGGCCTCCTACTAGGCCAGGTCTTCCTCCATCCTCTGTGGCACCACCACCATCTGCCACACATTTACCTCCTTCCACCACAGCTTTTGGTCCACCCCCACCATCCACCTTGGCTCCACCCTCCAAAAGTTATGGTCCATCACCAACTTCACGTTTTGGCCCACCTCTACCCTCCACCAGTAGTTATGGGCCACCCCCAACCTCAACTATTGGCCCTCCCACCACGTCATCCTTTGGCCCACCCCCAGTGTCACCCTATGGCCAGCCCCCCAGACCACAATATGGCCAGCCCCCCACATCATCAGCTGTAGGCCCTCCCCCCACCTCATCAGCTTTTGGCCAACCCCCCACCACATCAGCCATGGGTCCTCCCACACCATCAACCATGGGCCAGCCCCCCACTTCATCAGCCTATGGACAGCCCCCCACTTCGTCAGCCATGGGTCCACCTCCCACCTCACCCTACGGCCAGCCTCCCACTTCATCCTATAGCCAGCCCCCAGCATCACCATATGGCCAGCCTCCTCCAAGGGGAAGCTTCCCACAACCTTCCCCTGCTGGGGGTTCCTCCATGCCTCGGTACCCTGGCCAGCAGTATAGTCAGGGTAATGTGAACCAGCTGTCCCAACAACTTGGTGGGATGTGTGTCACCAGGGATGGGTGGAACAAGGGCTGGGGCACAAACCAAATAGATCTGCTCCAGCACAGGCAGGTGGTGCCCCCGGGAGGTATAGTGCCTCCAAAGCCAGTCCTAGCTCAGGAGTACCTTCCTAACTGCTCCCCTGACATCTTCCGCTGCACGCTAACCAAGGTACCAGAAAACAAGAATATTCTGCAGAAGTCAAAGCTGCCTTTTGGCCTCCTCATCCACCCCTTCAGAGACCTGGAGGTAAGTCTTGCTACCTGCACCTCTGTTCACCTTGCTTGGTTAGGAACATGTTTGTTGTTTAGTCAGATCACAGCTGGACTGAAATTTATACAAGAACTGTTAATGTAGGAGTGGAAATGACTGATTCAGTGAAAAATGTACACAGTATATGAGTTTAACACTCTGTAGTAAGAAGTCTGTGGAGAGAAAAGTCTTGTAGGTTAGACTAGAATATTTTCATGTTACTCACACACAAACAGACTCATGTACCCAGACGTGGGCAGGGACATGTACCAACAGTGTTTTATCCATTGTAGCATCTGCCAGTGGTGAGTTGTAACACCATCGTGCGGTGCCGGTCGTGCCGCACCTACATCAACCCCTTTGTGGTATTTAAGGGAGACCGGCGGTGGGAGTGCAATCTTTGCTTCAGGGTCAATGAGCTGCCGGAGGAGTTCCAGTATGATCCGGTGAGTGGTGCCCTGCTTGCAGTGTGGAGTGTAGTGTTCCACCACACAGTGGGAGATGTGCTGTGGGTCTAGAGTATTTTTCAAAGACTTAAGAAAGAAATTTCTATATTGTTTTATGTTGCAAAATTTGAGAAATAGTAGTAAGATAGTGGGAATTTCTTTTTTCCACTTGGTTCAAAGTAAAGAGTATTATGAAGTCATAATTTTGAAGCAGCACTTAGTGAACAAAATTGTGATATGAAATAAGGATTAACCAAACATCAGAAGCTGAAGAGATCAGATTTAATTACAGTTTATTATTGAACCCACAAAACAGTTGTAGTTTTCTTCCCTAAAAGACACTGGAATCACTGCAGTAAAGGCAATGCTGTCCATTGTGTTTTCATTGTGAGGAAAGAAGTCAGTGGAACCCAAATCAGAGTGAAGCACCTTTATAAGGAGTTAAGGAGAGCACTTTTAGAGTAAGACTGACCACCACCAGGTGTCCCGCACCTACGGCGACCCTTCGCGACGGCCAGAAGTGCGCGAGGCCACCATAGAGTTCATTGCACCTCAAGAATACATGCTGCGGCCGCCCCAGCCTGCCACCTACCTCTGGGTGCTGGATGTAACACGCCAGGCTGTGGACACAGGATACCTCAAGGTGACACATAGTGTGGGAAACACATATCAATAAGATTAATATCAATAAGATTCTCTCTCTCTCTCTCTCTCTCTCTCTCTCTCTCTCTCTCTCTCTCTCTCTCTCTCTCTCTCTCTCTCTCTCTCTCTCTCTCTCTCTCTCTCTCTCTCTCAAACAAACACACACACTAATGTAGGAGGTGCACTAGCTTAGGGCAACAAAAACGGAAGAAAAAAGGCCCAATAGAACACCAGTTGTAAAAGCAAGTCAAAGGGTCATTCAACTTTGGAGGATAAGTGTTTTGAAACTTTCCCCTTGACATCATTCAAGTTATAGGAAGAGGGAGATATAGGAGGCAGGAAGTTCCATAATTTATCCACATTCATCCTTGTGTTTTCCAGCTTCCTTCTTGTGAGTGATTGTTTGCCATTGTATAGAAACGTTTGCATACAGTTTATACTTGGGTTCTCAAGATTAGGGAGCTTTCACATGAACTGTTTGTGATTTGGCTGTTACTAATCACTGCTGACTCTCCTGCAGGTGGTATGTGATGCTCTTATCAGCCAGCTGGACAAGATCCCAGGTGACAGACGCACCATGATTGGCTTCATTACCTACTCCAGTAGTGTTCAGTTCTACCTCATGGGTGAAGGTGAGGCTAGGCTTCTTTTTCTCTGGTTATTCCTTGATATTTGATGTCGCTCACTGTGGGAAATAGGTCACCAGGAATATCTAGAGTAAAGTAGCCTCATGTTTGTCCAAATCACCATGTTCTTGAGAATTTTCTAGACCTAATTTTGTAGATCCAAAGATTCATGGTCATAAAGCATCACACTTTTTCCACATGGAGCACACACTAACCTGTCTTATGATGAGATAGTTCTCCTCTGTTTATAGATAAAGTGGCTTGTATTCTTAAACAATTTACACTTGTATCAAAACTTTTTACAGATAACAGAGATGATTAATTGCATACTCGTGGAACTTTTTCCAAACTGATGATGCAGAATCTTCTTAAAGCATAATTAGAATCATACAAGTGTACTTGAGAACTACAGTGACAGCCAATAGTTTGCTAAAAGTTATCTAGACAAATTGCTAAAAACAATTAAGAATATGTTCTCTTTAGGGTTTGTTTCCTGAGATCCCATGATCACACAATTTTGAGGGTTTAATAATCCTGGGATATTTTTGCATATCTGAGGAAATCCTGAGGTATAATGTGCAATTTTAGGCAATTGAAAATCCTAGGAAATCCTTGGATCCCAGGATAGGTCTAATTTCATCCTAGAATCCTGGGACAAAGAAAAAGGTCCAAAAACAACAATCCCTAGTTCTATTGCACTTGATATTAACTTGGGATTACTTAGGAAGAATAAGTTGTAGGAGATCTGTTGATATGTTTGCTCTGACAGTGATAGTATATGGTGAATTATATATATATATATATATATATATATATATATATATATATATATATATATATATATATATATATATATATATATATATATATATATATATATATATATATATATATATATATATATATATATATATATATATATATATATATATATATATATATATATATATATATATATATATATATACACACACACACACACACACACACACAGGCAACCCCCGTTTAACGAAGGTTCACACAATGAAATTTCACTACAACAAAGGTTTACTACCATCTGCTTGTTTAACGAACACCAAACTCGCTTTAACGAAGTTTTATCCAGATAATTTTTTCCAAATTTGAAAGCCCTGCCGTATCATGCAAGCTGACAGGCTCTTGAATACACCAGGAGCAGTTGGTACTAAGGCCTGCCTCAGGAGAAATCCTGAGACACCTGTAGAATAAAGATCAAGATCAAGCCTCTCATGGACAACACAGGCACTGCCGATACAAAGGCCTGACTCAGAAGAAATTCTGCATCACCTATAGCATCAAGATCAAGATCAAGATCATGTGCACCACTCACTCCCCAGTCAAAACATAACAGCGTCACCAGCAGCTCATCTTCCCTAGTTCAACTTACCACCAAAACACCCTGCAATGTGGCCTAACGTTCCTAAGAAGACCAGGAAGTGTCTTACTCTCAAAGTGAAGCTGGGTATTATTCACAGACAAGAGAGAGGCCAGAAAACTATTAACATTGCTTGCCACCATCTTGACTCCATCTACTGTCTATTATTTTCAAGTCAGCAGACTCTATTAAGAAGGCTGGTGAGACCTCATCTTCCTTGAAAGCTAAAAGAACCACCTGAACTCGTGACTACAATGGATAAAATGGAAAGCCTTGTGGAAATGTGGTACATAAGTTTTGTATGCAGTACAATGATGCGCACTTTGTGTACATTCCACAGGTTGCCGGTTAGTGTATTTCCGCTTTCACTCTCCCTCCCTTCACAAAGTTAAGATCAACAACATTATAAAGTTACGTACATACATACATTAGTGTACATTATAATGACTTAAATTAAACTACCTAAATGTTTAACTTCATAATTTTTACTTTCATTAAACCTTTTACTGTACTATGATGCACTCTCGCTTTGCTTACTCTCAATAGAAGTTCAAATCAGGGGTTAAACTTCTTATAAACGGTTCACTTAACGAAGTTTCGCTTAACGAAGTGTTTTTTAGGAACGTAACCCCTTCGTTAAGCGGGGGTTGCCTGTATATATATATATATATATATATATATATATATATATATATATATATATATATATATATATATATATATATATATACACGTATATATGTACAGTCAACCCTCGGCTATCGCGACTTTGGCTATCACGTTTTATTGCTATCGCGCACCCATGAAAAGCTGCTAAAATTTCATTATCGCAACCTCAGATGCCTGCTATCGCATGCCCTGCCATGATGTCATGGAATATCTGAGCACTCATTGGCCAAAACCGCCTTCCCGCCAAGATCAATTCGGCTATCGCGTTTTCGGCTACGGCGCGCTATTTCGGCCCCAATTGGGCGCCATAGCCGAGGATTAAGTGTACACACACACATACATACATATATACAGTAAGTCCTCCTTATAAGGTACTTCGTTATCTGGTAAATTAACAGTTACAGTGTTTGTGTGGTAATTACTACCCTCGATTCTATTTACGGTTAAAACAATTCACAGATGCGGTATCCGCTCGTGTTTTGTTTACACGTACCGTAGCACCAACACGCCGCGCAGCCACCACAACAATCAGTCTATTCCCCCGTTTCTCACTGAACACAAGTGAAATCCTTATGGCGTGTTTTTTGTGGATATTATGAGTAAGGGTTGAAATCCCTACTGTCCCTTAGCCTCGGGAAGGACATCATTTGATAGAATACGTGGCAAGTGAAATGTAAATAAAAACATTTTGTTTATTTCTTTTGTCCAGTACTTTACATTTTTTTTTATATGACTATTTTCATGTATTTTCATGTCTGTAAGGATGACTTTTGACGTGCTGGAACACATCCCCTATTATTACATGTTATAATGGGTTCGGTATACGGTAATTTCAATTCGTGGTAAGGTTTTCAGGGACATATATGTACCGTATAACGAGGACTTACTGTATATAGATAGATAGATAGATAGATATAGGTAATAAGATAAGGTAAAGCATGGCTCTGTCATCCTCTTGCAAACTTAGAATGGAATGCCATATACCGTGTAGAAGGTGAGGATGGAAATTTTACAGCAGAGTGAAAATAGAGAATTATTATGCTAGGCTGCTGCTGTACTCCCAGTGCTGATGTATTGTTCAGGAGAATACTTCACTTTATTCACTTCCACTACAGACCAGAAGAACGTGCAGATGCTGGAGGTGGGAGAAGTGGAGGACATGTTTATTCCTAACCCTGAAGACCTACTGGTGAACTTGGATCAGAGTCGTAACCTGGTGGAGGACTTCCTCACCACACTGCCTGATGCCCACGCTGCCTCATGCCACACCCAGTCAGCTCTTGGTGCTGCACTTCATGCTGCTTTCAAACTCATGGTGGGTACTGAGCTGCCCCTTGGTGGTATGGTACCTCATTTCTTGTGTCTGTCGTATGTCAGTTGATTTTCTGACTGTTCTGGGTAATTTGAATGGCTTGTGAAGGCAATGTGCCCCTTTTCAAGTAGATGATGAGATGGCATCATCTACCAGTATTAGGTTTCTGACGGTAATATTTGTTTTGTATCTGCAGAGTCCCATTGGTGGCCGCATCACTGTCATGACCACCACGCTGCCCACAGTGGGCCCCGGCGCCCTTAAGCCTCGTGAGGACCCCAACCAGCGGGCCAGTAAAGACATCCAGAACATGGGCCCAGCCACAGACTTCTACAAAAAGCTTGCCCTGGACTGCTCTGGCCAGCAAGTGAGTGGCAGCGGGAGGAATGTGGCTGTTGACTTTTTTTTAGAAATTGCTTTTGTTTGTAACCCTTGAATTTCTTTTTTCTATTCCACATGGTCACTTATTAGGAAGAAAATGAAAGAATGCTTGCAGTGTTTCTTGTATTGTAGAATTCTCAATATAACATCAATTCAAGAATGACTCTATTCAGATATAGAAATTACACTTCTCTGTGTGATAATGTTCCATCACTTCCAGATCGCAGTCGACCTGTTTGCCCTCAACTCTCAGTATGTGGACCTTGCCACTCTCTCTGGGGTGAGCAAGTTCTCTGGTGGCTGCATTCATCATTTCCCGAACTTCCATGTGGCAAGGAACCCAGCCAGCCATGCACCGTTTGTGTCATGCCTCAACCGTTACATCACCAGGAAGATTGGCTTTGAGGCTGTCATGAGAATCAGGTACATGGCAAGCTGTTCCTTCTTTTATATATAATGTTACTATTTTCATCTGCCACATTGTTTGTAATATGAAGCTCATTTTTGCTGTTGTCTTTCATTTACAATATAAAAAAATATTTCCCTATTTCACTTGTTATTCCCTTCTATTAGTATAGCTTTTGAATTTCTTTAAACCGTTAGGGATATTCTTGTATTCCATCATTATTTCCTTGTGTCCTGTCACTTCTTCATTCCCTCCCCTCCTTTTCTTCTCACCCACACAGAGCAACAAGAGGCTTGGCCATCACCAATTTCCATGGCAGTTTCTTTGTGCGGTCAACAGACTTGCTTTCACTGCCAAACATCAACCCTGATGCTGGGTTTGGCATGCAGGTCAACATTGAGGAGCCACTGCATAATATCCGTACAGCTTGCTTCCAGGCAGCTCTTCTCTATACTTCCAGCAAAGGTAAGAGGAGGAGGTAGTGCGAGGATCTTGTGTACTAGGAGCAGTATGTGACGAGAGCCTTGAATGGTAGAGTAATAACTGCAACAGCCATGAACCATTTTGCATGATGGGCATGAATGGAGTGCAGTAGTGGTAAGTACATGAAAATAAATGGTGTTGACAATAGGAAGAGTGTGAGCAATGTGTGTATGATTGTGTGGTGCTTTATCTGAGCTACCCTGTGCAGGATTGCTGGCTTGGTATCTAAATAGATGGATAATAGTCTATAGATGGACCCCAGGGTTCTCAAGCGCACAGGTTCGAATCCTGTCCACGGTCCGAGGTTAGGAAGGGCATCCACTCGGGGTAACGGTTCCCAAATGCCAAAACCAAAGTCCTCCTGACTCCTCTGTCAGGAGGCACCGTCCTAGCCCTAATATAATAGGGGAACCGGACGTAAACCGGAAAAAAAAATTGTTTATTATAAACAATATAATTCAATTTCTTAACATGAAATTATGAACATTTATTTTGAGGTAGCTGGACAAGGAAATTACAGGGTATTCTATGTATCATATCCTGTGTAACAGCAAATGTTCCAGAATTTTGTTAATTCTTATTTTTAGCAGATGCCTACTTTCGTGCGAGATAATATTCTAACAATGTTCTCTCTATATCCCATCTAAATCTTGTCTAATGCTAAATTTGGATTCAAAACAATGACCCAAAAGTAATCACTAAAACTTGAGCAGGTATTTAGCCTTGTCTCTTTTGTTAACGTGTGTTCCATTGCAGGTGAACGCAGGATCCGGGTGCACACACTGTGTTTGCCTGTGAGTCCCAACCAGCACGAGATTGTGACGGCAGCAGACCAGGAGGCAGTGGTTGGCATGCTGGCCAAGATGGCAGTCGACCGCTGCCTCACTTCCTCTCTCTCAGATGCCCGTGATGCTCTGGTCAATGCCACTGTAGATGCTTTGATGGCCTTCCGTTCTGGTCTGTCACATCCTGCCCATGGCACGCTGGATGCTCCACCCACTCTGCAGCTGCTGCCTCTCCTGGTGCTGGCTGTCATGAAATCTGTGAGTATCCAGCTGACATTATGAAGTCTTAAGTCTCTCTCCTTTTATATAACTGTTTATAAGTGAACAACTATTGAGATTCCATTGCAGAGGATATCCTCAGGGATTCAGAATATATATGGAGGGATATATATATTCCACTTTTACTGAATGGGATCGATTATCTAGCATCTCTAACCCCTTATGGTTTGGAACAGTAGAATTATCCAGCAAAAAGTTCTTGTTGTATTTATTGATTGAAATATTGTTGGTTTGAGGTGTGAGAAATACCAGTATTATTTCAGAGTTTGAAATCAGTCGACAGATTTTTGTAAGAGCACCATTTATAAGCACCTCAACTCCTCATCCTTCTTCTCCCCACAGGTTGCCTTCCGAGGGGGCTTGAGCACCAAGTTGGATGACCGGCTCTTCACCATGTGTCAGCTCAAGTCACTTCCACTGCGCCAGATGCTGACTCATGTCTACCCCGACCTGTATCCTGTGCATACCTTGTCAGAGAAGGGGGCACTGGACATTGATGATCAGGTGAGGGACAGGCAAATGAAGCAGCACCTAAGAATTAGATAAGTGTTCCTGAGCAGTTAGGGAAGTGTTTTGGAGAAGAGGGAAGAAGCCATTGATACTGAGTGATAGAGTGAATAGAGTATTAACGGGCAGGTAAACTCTTTGTGTGTGTGTGTGTGTGTGTGTGTGTGTGTGTGTGTGTGTGTGTGTGTGTGTGTGTGTGTGTGTACCAATTTATTTCCTCAGCAAATGAAACTTAACATTTTTTACAGTGATTATTGAGTGAACTTTTTTTGTTGTTTGTCTTGCTAATCCAGCATAGAAACATTTGAAAGTAACTTGTGTCACAGGTTCTGGTTATAGATAAATATATGTTGTTACATGAACTGGGAAGTTACTCCCTTGAACTAAAAAAAAAAAAAAAGTAGGATTGCAAACTGCTTGCATTACAGCAGCACTTGTTTTGACTTTCCTGAATATGTCATCTGAGTAGCTGATTGTGGAAGCTTGACAATGGCCCTATATCGTAACCCTGAACCCATTCCACAGATAATTCCTCAGCCTGGCCGTCTGCACCTCTCAGCAGAGCGTCTGGAGAGGTGTGGAGCGTACCTCATGGATGCCGGCAACACCATCTTCTTGTACATCAGGTGTGGTATCTCATCTGCTTGGGTGGAGGCCACTCTCGGTGTGCCCAGTTATGCAGTAATACCACAGCCTCTCTTTGAAGACCCCCTGCCCGAGCTTGATACCACCGAGTCACAGATGTTGAGGAATTTTGTCGCTCACTTACAGAGGAGCAAGCCTTACCCAGCACCTATTGTTGTCCTCAAGTAAGTGGATTGCTCTCATTCTTATAACATTGCAAAATTCTCATACATACATTTTTCTCTTTCTATTTACTTTAGAGCCTCTTTATCTCTCACCTGTCTTGCATGCCCTCTGCTTTTCTCTTAACCCTGTATCTCTCTCTATTCTTTGCCTCTTCTCTTACAATCAATACTTCTCACTCCAGCTGGTCCTGACCTCTCCTGTAGTTTCTGTAATAAACCCATGTGAAGTTTATCCTTGTCTACCTGATGATAATGCTGTGCTTCCACCAATCTTCTAGTTTTCAAAGCACAGCAGAACTTGATTTAGAACTTTCATTTGATATTGGTTTATAGTAGTTTTTTTCAGTTGCCTATTATATATTATATATAAATGTGTGTGTCTATGTGTTTGTGTGTGCACTAAGTGGCTGTCAGTATGATATAACGTTTAGTTTCTGTAATTATGACTATACCACCACCACCATCATCATTACTACTACTATTCTTCCCATCACCACCTATCCCTTCATCTATTCATTGATCTGTACCTCCTTCCTCTGCCTTCATGCTGTCAAGAGGGTCATTTCCATCCTTTTGTCAAGACTTTTTTTTTATTATTTAAATCTCTTATTTTAACTAGTGCAACTTTCATATTTCTGCTCCTTTTACCTACTGCCATTTCCTTCCATCCCCCAAGTGGCTTTTGTAACTTTTTAATATCTTTAATTTTGCTTGCATACACTACATGTAGTACTTACTAGATGTATCCTCTTGATGTAGTCAAATGATCTTCAGTATACTTATTTTTGTGCATTCCAACATATATACTTTTTTCATTGTCACCTGTGAAAGAAAGCTCAGTTTAATCTGGCTTTCATATACAGTAGTGTACATGACAATGAACATGAATCATTCCAATGTAATGTTCATTATGGCAAATGTGTGTTGGAGTGACTTGAAGAACCAATGAGAAAATAAAAATGATTTCAAGGAATCAAAAAGAACATAATTCCATAGTAAAGACCACATTCCTACAACTACTACTATACACTTGAGATAACAACAAATCTATATTGAGTTTCGCACCTCGTCCTACATTATTACCACCCCCGGTTTGTCCTTTGACAAGGTACCAGTCACACTTACTGTTAGCATCACATAGATACATACAGGAAATATTGCCTGAGTTGGAACTCCTCTCTCTCTCTCTCTCTCTCTCTCTCTCTCTCTCTCTCTCTCTCTCTCTCTCTCTCTCTCTCTCTCTCTCTCTCTCTCTCTCTCTCTCTCTCTCTCTGAGAAAGGATGACATAAAATGAATGTGGGGGAAGAGTAAGGTGTCACTTGCTTTCCTGTTTATCTCAGACCAGTTGAGGGGAAGGGAGGTGAAAGGGAGGAGGGGGACAGGAGGTGGCCAGTTAAGCATTGGCTTGCACTGCCAGTGAGTTAGTCTTGCTAATTTTAGTTTGTTATTCTGAATAAATTTCTATTAGAATTTTGGTGTTTGTGCAAGTGGTGAATTCGTTATGTCAATTTTGGTTAATTATTTTCATTGAATATTAATTAGATTTAAGTGCACTATTGTAGTTGTATGGTTCTCAAACATTACCACTGATGTTATTTTCACTTCACTTTAGGAGAAAAGTCAAACTTTGCAGTATATAAGCATTATCTTTACAAAAAGAAATATATTATTTTCCTCAGCCACACAATGTATTTGGTTATTATCTGCCACATTTACAGTCATACTAATTTGTGATCTTTTTATTTATGATGCAAATTCCCTGAACTTTGTGACCCATCCTTGCAGGGAGGATAACCCAGCCAGGATGCTCTTCATCCAACACTTGGTGGACGACAGGACTGAAGGCTCACACTCCTATGTGGAATTCCTACAGTTTTTAAAGTCTCAAGTGAAGTAAATGTGTAATATTTTTTAATGTTTAGAAATAGTAAAGTGCATTTTGTGTGCAAACTATAGCGAGTGGGTGACCAGATTTTTGGGAGAATTGTTCGGTTCCTAAGGTGTCAGCCCTGTTTTATATTTTAGTCTCCAAGCCAAGGTTTCCTGTGATCAATAGGCACCCCATTTTGGTACTGAGGTGTAAGTAAAGGCTGTCAGTGAGATGACTTGCAATGTCCTTCTTTCATACCAGTCTAGCTTTTGTATATGATTTTTGTTTATATTGTAGTTTAAGTGCTTTCATGAGAGAGAGAGAGAGAGAGAGAGAGAGAGAGAGAGAGAGAGAGAGAGAAAATGTTTATTGGAAATCACATATTTGCTGTAACTAGGAAGGACACTTGTAATGTCAAACACCTTTTTATCCTTTATCAGAAATAGTTTGATGCCTGTTAGTGTTGCATTGAGTGAGTGAGTGCATGAGTGAGAGTGAGAGTGAGCTGTGTCTGGTTGTGGAGGAGCGGCTTGGACAGGGACACACCAGGGGGTCGCCACACCATTCAGAAACATTGTAAAGAATGCCTCTAAAAGTTTTCAAACAAAAAGTTGCATTGGTTTAAATAAAGTGATTTATATTTACATGTATCGCTTGTCCACAGATGCTATAGACGAATATATACATAATGTAAAACAAGAATATATGAATATATACATATATATATACATACGTTGCTCAATAATCTTGTTTATATATGGAAGTGTCTGTTAGGCTTTGCTCTGCTCTCTGTTTGGGATGTGCTTCACCCTGGTAGCCAGAGGCAGTTGTGTTGGGGGGCAAGATGTTGGGTGTCCTTCCCCACTGATATGGTGTGTCAGGGCAGAAATTAGTGTTTTCTCTCATTTTGTATAATTTTTCTTGAAATCTTGCCCAGTCTTTGTTAGGTTATATTACTATTCCAGTCAAAGTTATATCTGATTGCTTTTGTGGTTGTTCAAGACTACTGTCAAAATGGCTGTAGTTTTCTCAGCCAATGTAATACTGGGGTGGCAGCAAATACACACACGCACACACACACACACACACACACACACACACACACACACACACACACACACACACACACACTTTCAACACTGTAGGGATGTATATATATGCTGTACATAATACACCATTGCTCCAGTGCTGATGGTAGTCAATGTCTAGACATCATATGCACAAGTTATAATGCTGAATGTTTCTTTAATTTGTGATCTGTGAGAGGAAGTCCTTATTTATCTATACTACTTTCAGTTACTTTTTTGTAACTTTTGTGCAGCTGAAAATAGTGCCAATTACCACTGTAGTTGAATTTCTTTGATGAACAACATTCATGGAGCAGGAATGCTGTGGAATTTCTTGTTAGAAGGAATACAAAGATCATCTGCTATAAGAATGTTAAACAAGGACTTTATCTTGATGCGGAAAAGGAAGTTACTCGGTTATGACCAAGCAAACTCTCCAAACTTAACTGGGAAAACAATATATATTTTAATGCATTATTTTAAGGTGCAATGGAGTAGGAAGGAAAGTGGACCAAATACTAGTTAATTTTTAAGAAACTTTGGAAGCAGTTAGTCTTGTGATCTTCAATTCCTTCTTCAACTATTTTAAGACAACAATGACAATTTGAGTTGGAAGTGTATTGCTCCTAAAAAAGGGGTTTGTTGGAAAGTACATCCATGAACAAGAAGCCACAAAATGAATTGCTTGATTGCTGAATTTTTCTTTTTTTTAGAGTTGTCTGCAGATAATTTCAGATTGAGCAAAAGCTCCACAAGTCATGTAATTGAATTTAAAGTAAAATCAATTTAGCATCAGGTACATCTGCTTACAGAACTGTTTTGTGGAAAATCCAGAACTGGATAAACCTTGGCTACGGATCTAACAGTATGTGTCATAAATGGAAGTTTAGTTTTGGTATGTTAGCCAACATGAATGCTATAAAAGAGGTTTTCTACTTCATTTCAGTGCAGGCCGTTGTCTTGTAACTAAACAGTTCTAAAGTATGGAGTGTAATTCATTAGCACAGAATGTTGCATCTGTTGATCATGAACTGATGCAGTGAAAGGACTCAAACTGATCTTGCCATAAATATCTATACAACTGGTCAGCACCAAATGAAGAAGAATGATTGATAGAATATATACACAAAATTAAGATCATGTCCAGCCTGTTGGCCTCTAAGGAGGACAAGGGGCAATCCACATCAGCCATCCTGCACAAGGGCTAGTGTTATCAGGGCCTGACTGTGACTTGGTGTACTTCTGCTTTACCATGGCAGACCCTTCCTTTTTCCTGTATCTGACCTTATCAGTTGGCCTGATCAGATGGGGATGAACCTCTCATAGAGGCCCTTGGGTCACACCCCACCTATGCATTCACAGCTGTCAATTCCTATCGTGTACAACTGACCACTGTTCTTGCCAGATGAATCAATTATCATATGTTAACCTGAACTGAATTTTACTAAGAATGATCAGTACTGATGGATGCATCATACTATTCTTGCTAAAGGAAGTACAATGAAATTGTAAGGTGTCTTAGCATGGCTTGTGTGAATTCAGTAACAAAGGATGTACAAGTGAAATGTTGGTCATAAATTAAGAAATTGTCACAAAGGCATCTTGTTCTGATATAGCAACAGTATCAATGCACATATCTCAGTCACTGCTGTTGCTTTCAAGCTGAGGCTGAAGGAAGCTTTCATTAGTGTTGTGTAAAAAACACTTGAATCTAATTTTTCCACCTGATTGATGTAGCAGCAAAAACCTAGTCAGAAATATAAGGTCAAATAAAATACTCCATGGAAGTGAAGGTTGTGCTTTGAGATTTGGCTGCAACAGCTTAGCACATCAGTGTGGGGGAAATTAGATGGATGAACAGTGTGCCAGGGGAGAGTGCAACATGCAGGGAGTTTAAAAGTGGATGGTCTTAAGGACTGGAAAACTTATCGGAATGTGCATTATTATTATTATTAATTTATATTATTATTATTATTATTATTTTTATTTATTTTATTTATTTTTTTTTTTTGGCCATTGCCATATCCAAAGCACTGGAGTAAAGGTGGTCACTGTACATTTCCATGATGGTGAGCGAGGGAAGAGAGCACAATAAAATGTTATGAATCAATCCTCCTGTCATTATCTGTATCTTCCTTATCCCTCTGCCTCCGTATCTCACTGCTATGCCACTAGCACTAGTCTACCTAGTGGTCTGCCATCATGGTTCTCTTTTTGTCATTAAGCTGTGATCTTTTTTTGTTTTTTTCTTTAACCAGCCTACCTAGAGCAACTAAAATTTAAATGAAATAAGGTATCACTGAGGTGCTAGTACTATAATACAGATGAAAGCGTAATTAAAAACTACGAGACAAATATCTTGAAAACTTCCTCTTGAATGAGTTCATGTCAAATAGAGGAGGAAATACAGAAGCAGGCAGTCTATCCGAACAAAGGATGAATGATGAAAATACTGGTTAATGGCCCATCCGCATACATGATGCCGTATTAGTTCCATGTCCGCTCAGTGACTGCTTCAGTCTTGGTGGAAAAAAAAAAGTTATTGAATTTGACTAAAGCATTCAAAGAAGTCCGGCGCCAGTACCATGTTATGACTCCGTGTCAGGTCCATCTTTGTTCCATGAATTTTGATATAATCGCCGTCGATTTCCGTCTGTTTGTCCGCAAAAATGCATGAGGAAGTATTTATTGCATCGGTTCGGGATCGTCCTGTTCAACATTTGTCACAACCGTAGTATTTGGACAACAGTCTCAAAGGAAAATTAGTTCCATCGTCAATGAACTCGATCTTGTAAAGAGTAAGTAGCAAAATCTCCACATCTTTTCTTTCAGCCTCAGCTATCCGATTTTTTTTCTTCCTTTTCTTTTTTAATCTTATGCTCAGCCTCTTCCTCTTCATCAGATATTCTGACAATCATTGGCAATTAATTCAACGCCTGAAATCTTTACGATTTTGAAAATCACAGTACGGATGGTATTGAGAGTGGATATTCTGCGCGATGAAAAAAAAAAAAATGATTGCATTATTTGCTTACTTATGATATAAGATTATTCCTTCCAGCGGGATTCTCTCTCTCTCTCTCTCTCTCTCTCTCTCTCTCTCTCTCTCTCTCGAGAGAGAGAGAGAGAGAGAGAGAGAGAGAGAGAGAGAGAGAGAGAGAGAGAGAGAGAGAGAGAGAAAAAAAAAAATTCACTAACCAAGGCAACCCAGGCGCGACGCAGAGCTCTGAAAACTGACTAACTTCTCAGCAGGAAAACATAAAGGAAAGTGCTGCTGAAATTCAATGCTTTGTTCTGTACTTCACTGAAGAAGGGAAGACCTGTGAAAAGATTTAGACAGTCCTTGGATAAACATGCTATCATATATTACTGTAATAACACAATAACACTGGCGAGTGAATTTTGTATATAAGTTTGCTGAGGTTAGTTAATGCAGCGAACACTTGTGAGCAACACTGACGATGGAAGAGGCTGGAACGTTGCTGGCATAGTACAAGACTTCTTTATGATCGCAGTGGTGAAATGATGGAGGGAGGGGTATGCAGATGCCTATGAAAAAAAAAAAAAAAAAAAAAAAAAAACGACAAGAAGACGAGACGAGACAGGACGAGACACGAAATGACGATAGAGGAGAGATGAGAGTAGAACAAGAGGAGGAGGAGGAAGGGTGGGAGGAGGATGGGGAAGGAGGAGGAACAAAGGACGAAACGGAAAAAAAGAGAAGATAGAAAAGGAAAGAAAAGAGGTGAGGGTTGAGCTGGGGATGATATGCGACAAGACAAAAATTGGGTAGTACCACAAGGCAGGGAGGGGACAGAAAGGAACATGACAAGGCAAAACGAGACGGAGAAAGGACGGGAGAAGACGATAAGGGAGCCAAGGAGACGGTATGAAATTAAATAAGACGGAGAGGACAAGAAAAGACAAGACATGACAAGAGGACAGGATGGGACGGGCTGGAACAAGGTAGGAAATGTTACATCAAGACAGGACAGGATAGGATACGATAGGATAGGATAGAACAGGACGAGACGAGATGGGAAGGGATAGGACAGGGCAAGAAGGAACAGGAAAGGACGGGAAGAGACGGGAAGGTGCAGGAAGGGAGAGGAGAGGTTAGGACAGAAAAATACAGGACGGGATAGAGTAAAAGACGGAACAGAATATGATGAGATGGGACGGCATAAATGGCAAATGACAGGACGCGACAGGACAAGACGGAATAAAACCGAACAGAAAAGGATGGAAGGGAAGGGGACAGGAAAGAACAAGACAGAAAAGAATAAGCCGAGGTAGGAAAAGATAAGGCAGAATTGGGAAGGATAAGATAGGACAGGACGGGACAGGATAGGAGGAATAGAAAACGACAAGACGGGACGGAACAAGACAGAGCAGAAGAGGAGAGGATGGGATAGGACGAAACAGGAAAAGACAGTACAGGATAGGACTGGATGACATGAGACTGAACGAAACAGGACAGGATAAAATGAGACAGGATAGGACGAAAATGAACAGGAGGAGAATGGACAGGACAGGGAGCACAGGACGGGATGGAACTGGACGGAATAGGAAGGAAATAAATGAGAGGAGAGGAGAGGAGAGGACGTGACGATGGTACTGGATAAGACAGGACGTGACAAGACAGGAGGTAATAAGACAGGACGTAACGAGACAGGATAGGATAACACAGGACGTAATGAGACAGCACATGATAGGACAGGAAGTGACAAGACAGGGCAGGATGGAAAGGGACGGCATATAATAAAACGGAAAGGGACGGGAGACAACAAGGCAAAGGAGAACAGGACAGGAAGGGACGGAACGTGACTGGACAGGACAGGACAGGACAGGACAGGGCAGGATAGGACATGACTAGAAGTGACCGGACAGGATAGGATAGGACGGAAATAGGCGGGAGAGGACAAGAGAGGACGTAACTGAGCTGAACGGAACGGAACGTAATAAGTAATCAACTATCGCAGTCTATCTTATCTCGGCACAAAGTTTGTGACTAAAACCATGAAACAAACTTGTGAAGTTTTGTGTAAACAAAAAATGAAGGAAATAGGCTGGACAATTTTGCTGTACAATATACAACAACTGGTAAAAGGAAGCACAGGGTGACTGCGCACACGCTCGCATGTACGCACGCACGCACTCACTCGGGCGCGCGCACGCACACACACACACACACACACACACACACACACACACACACACACACCTTTTCTCTCTCTCTTTCTCTTTCCTTCCTTCCTTCCTTCCACACACACACACACACGCACACACACACACACACACACACACACACACACACACACACACACAGTCCTACCCGAAGACCGGCCAGTACGAGCTCTGAACTCTTTCCGTAGGGAAAAGGCTGGCTGTCTGGCTAGCCAGCAGGCGACTGTGATGAATTACACACACACACACACACACACACACACACACACACACACACACACACACACACACACACACACACACACACGCACGCACGCACACTTCGCACTTTTAAACAAATTTTTTTCAAAACAATACAATAATCTCCATGTTTATTTCCAATGCAATTATGAATTTATTATTGACAATAACAAAGATATCTCATGCAAGTTGAATTTTGACTTAGAAAACCACACCATTGCAGGTCTGTTACCATACTCACCAGCGCCATTATATACGAGAGGAGAGAGAAAGAAGGTAAAGAAGAAGAGAGAAATAATGTAGTACAACTGTCAGACATACCAGTACATGTAGAGCACCAAACTAGGATGAAAACTTGATGACTGCTCTTTTTTTTTTTTTTTTTTTTTTTTACGGTAAGGCCTATAGCTCCTGTAGGCACACTTGAAGAGTGTATGGGAAGCGTTGTTCAGCTTCCGCTCATTAGTGGCGCAGGCAATTTTATTTATAGTGGTACCCATATTAGGGCCCATATCACCACCCAAGCTCATCTTGAGTGTAACCACCTAGAACCAGGGTATCATGGTGATATGTAGGTAACTTTAAACCACTCGACAAATGGCAGAGTGTTTTAAGGCTGTAAGTGGTGGGATTCGAACCTAAGTGTCTGCCCGATCCCACGCTCACCACCTTATCCACTATGCCACCGCCACTGCTGGTGCCCTGGTGGTTACTGCTGCTGGTGATGACTGGTGACGATCCTGGTGACTGGTGGTGACGAAATATAATTAATAATAATACAGTTCCTCTTAATTAAGTGATCAAGAAAGTTAATGATGAGGCAGCTTCACTCTCCGCGTACCAAGCACTGCACTATGTAGGGTA
>NC_059299.1:12600816-12610816 GCF_017591435.1 Portunus trituberculatus
ACACGCATGGTTCACTAGGCTCTCATGCGTGCTTGCTTTCATTGATATTGTAGATTCATAAAAGTATCATTCAGTTCACTACAAAATCCCTGTAACATTTACTAGAGTTCCTCAAAATGTATCACAACACGCTTTATGATGCTTGATATTTAACAAGTATTTTATTCCAAAGTGATTATCTCCTGCCCCACTTGTTATCTTTCATCGTTTTAACAATATTTAAGCAAAGGGAAGCGGCGAGTCATATCAGGTGGCCACGATGTAGTGTCTGTGCCTCTTTGTTATCAGTGACAACATTAATATTAAGCTGTCAAGCGAGAGCTAAACAAATTCAAGGTCTCGCAAGAACCCCACTTGGCGCCAGCTTTCTGGAAACACGTGACAGTTGCCTACTTCACGCCATTACAGAGATTGTAACCTCAAGCGCTTCAGCGTCTTATCTCCGCAAAGACAAACACTTAAAAAGGCATCACTCGAAACAGATGTGATTTTCAATGATGTCTCCATGATTACGAAAGTAGTTTAGACACTATAGTTCAAACAATTAATGTGTTGAAGGGCTTTCCATTATTGTAGTAACTCTTAACTAGCTTTGGTGCGCCGAATCTTACATTGGATTCGCCCAAACGTCAGGGATTCTATGAGTTAGTTGTGAGATTCGGAAGAGGTTCTCCGAAACCCTTCAATACTGTATTGTTTGCTTTCGATATAAGAAGGTGTTGCTTGATTTGAGGGGCTCGGTTACTAATTGTAGGTTTCTGCGAGGGTGAAGGTTAAGAATTACTAGTACAGGGAAATTATGGGATTTTCCAGTTTTTACAATTCTAGTGATAGTAATACATACGTATTGCACCAAAGGAGGAAAAAACAATGTTACAGAAACTCTGCACAGTTTTCCTTATAGTTAATCAGTTGGGTATGAATTACTGTACATTGACCGCTATTGAACTACTGACTATTGTTGGCAGCGTCTAAGGCCAGACGATCTGTACAAAGCAGTTACGGTTTCTCAAGTCGGAAAGTTATCTTGCACAAACTTCGATTATGATCATGAATGAAAGTAAACGATTATGACTTTGAAAGCTAATGACAATGACTCTGAAAGGCAACACATCAAAGGAGTTGACCAGTATTTCAGAATGCATTTTATTACATCTCCCCGGCTCAGGAAATATGTTTAAGGTTACTGAAATGATATGCAAGTTATTGGCAACACAAGTATGAGCTGACTACGCCAATGGCATGCAAGAGAGGAACACACATTCTTAATTAAACGTTTCGTGTTCTCATAACCGTTTGAAAAGGTCACGCACATTTTGGTCTAGTTTTTATGGGTGTTCTTCCCATACATATGACGAAGAACGCGGCAATAATATATCTATGTAAAATAATAAAAACACTTGAAAACTTTATCTTCCGTAACAGCCGGTTTTTTTTTTCCAGTAAATAATACTGAAAATATAACTACAATGATAAAGAAAAATAAATAAACAATAAAACACTATTGAAAACAAATATATTACATAAATGTGTAGAAAGCAATCAGAAGACGTTGAAGCAAACATAAGAGAATAAAACAAACAAATAATAGATACACAAACAAGATAGAGAAACGAGTACATAAAAAAAAATGAAATAAAAGGACGAAGATATATGACGAATCCTCCCAAGCCAATCCCGGCGTGAAAATATTTGTCCAAGCGTTGATTCATTGCTGCGTATCAATAACTTCTTGGAAAAAGCTCACTGGTGTAACTCGCGTGTGTGTGTGTGTGTGTGTGTGTGTGTGTGTGTGTGTGTGTGTGTGTGTGTGTGTGTAGCAAAGTGAGTGTAAAGGGAGAGTCATAAAGGGGGTGTCAGTTTATGAAGCTCGGGTTAAGAGTTTTGAGTGTAGTGGGTGGCGAGGTATGTGGGAAATGAGAGTGAGGCAGTGATTAGGGATGGTGGGTGAGAGTGGGTGTGGCTGCAGTGCCTGGGTGTGGCGGGTGTCGTGGGTGTCGTGTACCAAGGCTGTGAATGCAGGTGTGGGTGTTTGACATAGGCAGAGTGGAAGACAATGGTTATGGCGAAGCAAAAAGACGAATAACTAGGCACTGGAGTGGAGGACGAGTTGGTGTGGATGTGGATGGCTGAGTGGGAGGCAGCAGGAGGCGTAGGTGTGTGGGTAGCGGGAAGGCGTGGGTGTGTGGGTAAGAGGGGTGCGTGGGTGTAGGCGTGCTGTGCTGATGAACCCGCCAGACGCCGCACGGAGGGAGCTTAACACCGGTAGCCTTGGTCCCCCACACACACCTTGTCTCTCTCACCTTTTTGCTTGACTCCACTTACCAGAGCAAAGAAGGGATAAAGTTATGATGCCACCAGATGTCCCAGCCTTTCTCCAACGCCCCCACCACTCCCAGCCTCTCATTGCCGTTTGATATATGAGAAAAAAAGATGAAAATACGATGGGAAAACTAACTTACCTTCTCCTCTCCGTCGTTGTGGCAAAATGGCGGGTTGCCATATCCAAACCGCTTCATGGGTTCGAAACGTCAGTTCTGAGACTCTTTCATGTAACTTCCTCTCTCAGTGCGCGCTGCGTAGCCACACTTCCACCTCATATCTAGATTTTCTAGTGAGGAATAATTTCCGGTTCTAAAGGTTGTTTTTCCATCGATGTTGGAGAACCTCCGACTATCACAAGCAGCCTGAAAGCACTCTTAAAACCATATTAAGCTTCATGACAGTTTAAAGGAATCGCTCTTGTGGTTAACTTGGGTAGATGGTAAGAATATTCATTTGGAAGGATATTGATTCATTATTAATAGATTCAATAACTTAAGTACAGAGGCTCGAGGCTTTGATAATAATGCTTACAGAATAAAATTTCTTACGTGAGCCGGAAGTAACAACCCGAGAGCGATAAGTGTTTCACAAGTGTTCATATTTCCTGCACAATATTTCGAGTCAGTTCTCGGCGACTCGTCCCTCTCACGCCGGCACTGTCCCTGCCCTTCTGGCGCACACACGACACACATACACAAACGTACACATGTGATGAAGTTCACATGCATCACAACTGTTCATGTACTGTTCAGGAGAGCAGTTTAATGAACGAGAGATAGATATATGAACGAAAGTATATGAAAAAATACAGGAAGATTAAAAAATAAATAATACAAATCACTGACTGACACATCAATGCTCCTTTAGGCAGCGCCCAGTGATGGCGTAACGGCGTGACTCACTCAGTCCTTCACTTCAGTAAACCCTCTAGGTGAATATTTCTCACACTGAACTACAAAGATAGAATAGAGACAATCAAAATGTTTCCCGGCGCCGTACTGGCCACACTGTCACTGTCACTGCCGCTGCATCGTGACTCAAATCAGATAATCCCAAGATATGAGTAACGTTGTACACAGTGTCAGCAACTTATAGAATAGGAAGACTAATCAACGCTTCTCACTCTCTTCCGCAGCACCACACGCCATCATCCTCTCCCGCATACCACTCCGTCCAACTCCTTTCCCACCACACGCTAATCCCTCACACTCCATTGCCTTCCACAGCATCATTATTATCTCGTAGCGCCATAACTCAGCAGATTTTTACGCTGAACACTGTAGAATATCTTCCCACGGCGGTGATCGCGGCGGCGGCGGCGGTAGTGATGTCGATGGTGGTGGTTGATGGGTATGTTACTGATATCCTCTCGAAGGTCAGAAGAGGAAGGAGCACACTTGAAAGGCGGGGTCCTCCAGGGCGGGGGTTTTCACGTAAGTCAGGTCAGGGGTCGGAGCTCCCCCCAATACCCCATCTGCCGCCGCTGGTGACGTGGCTTTCTGCTGTTCGGGGAAACATGAGATAAGGCGTGAAAGAAGGAAAATAACAAGGGTGTGTGTGTGTGTGTGTGTGTGTGTGTGTGTGTGTGTGTGTGTGTGTGTGTGTGTGTGTGTGTGCGTGTGTGAGTGAGAACGGGTGCGAAATAGACAGACAGATAAAGAGGAGGTAGGACCAGGAGGAGGAGATGGAAGATGAGGAGATGGAGTAGGAGGAAAGATGATGATGATGATGACGGTGGTGGTGGTGGCATATGATGATGATGATGATGATGATGATGAACAAAACAGCACACACACACACACACACACACACACACACACACACACACACACACACACACACACACACAACAACAACAACAACAACATTCATCACTAATAACTCGTACATCTTGAATCGAGATCATCCAGGACAGTGGTATGGTTTCCAAACTTTATTATTGCGAGTACCACTTGGAGGTCCCGTACGCATATTCCTCAACTCTGGACTGTATAGTATGTACAGGCTGGTCCAGAGTTCAGTCTCTACGTATCACCTGGTTCCAGAAAAAAGACCCTCAATTCTAGCAAATACCAATTTATTCACAAGTAGAACACACAAATGAACTAACAACTAGGAACACGACTCAGTTCAATGCAAGGGATGCATCTGTTTCTCCTCCACCAGTGGATCGATACCAGATTATCTTGTGTAAAGCAATAGTATTTTTTTCTGAAAATTAACAAATTCAATTTAACTAAAAATCGCATATGATCCCGAAAGTGGATGGATTGGATGGATGGATTTTATTTTAGGCGCCGCAACAGCGAAGGTCATATGGCGCTCCCGAAAGTGTTCATGTACAGTACCACCTGGAAGGCCTACGTGTACTACTAGTGGTAAGCCTACTACAGGCTGGGAACCACTGATCTAAAATCTAAATCAACTCATTATTACTACTACTACTACTACTACTACTACTACTACTACTACTACTACTACTACTACTACTACTACTGCTGCTGCTGCTGCTGCTGCTACTACTACTACTACTACTACTACTACTACTACTACTGCTGCTGCTACTACTACTACTACTGCTACTACTACTACTACTACTACTACTACTACTACTACTACTACTACTACTACTACTACTACTACTACTACTACCATCACCACCACCACCGCCACCGCCATCACCACCACCACCAAGACTACTAGTTCACAACACGGACAACCACAAAAACAAAGGAAGAGAAGCAAACAATAGCAGAAAAAAAATCATAGAAATTCCTACTTAAAAAGGACGACTTCCCAACAACACTAAATCTAAACCTGAACACACACAAAGAAAAAGAAAAAAAAAATCAGAGGAAAAAATAAGAAAATAAAAAGAGAAAGAATAATAATCAGAGAGTGCCCTGTCCACCCACCTGTTTCTTGAGGGAGGCGAGGCAGAAGGTGCAGACGGGGCGGCGTTCCCCGGTGCCAGTGTAGTTGTACTGGGAATGGCGCAGACAAGGCTGTTCTACGGGGCCTGAGGATGACAGAGAGAGAGAGAGAGAGAGAGAGAGAGAGAGAGAGAGATAATCAGCTGTTTCCTTTTAATTTTTCCTCACCTGTATACACACACACACACACACACACACACACACACTCTCTCTCTCTCTCTCTCTCTCTCTCTCTCTCTCTCTTGATACATCGCCCCCTCTTTTCCTTTCCTATTTTTAACACTTCCCCCTATTTCCACCATCATCCGCTCTTTATTACACCCTATTCTTTCTTTCTTTCTCTCTCTCTTTCTCTCATTTCCTCTGTCTCTACCCCTCTGTTATCCCGCCCCTTCTCTCCCCCTGGTATTATTGTTTCTTCCCCTCCTTCCCCTTCCGTATCCTTTTCCTCTTCCCCTCGTGTTACCTGTCTCCCTCCTCCCCCTCTCTCTCTCTCTCACTCTCCCTTCCTCTCTCATATTTCTTTCCTTTATTTGTTTATATATGGTAAATGTTCTTTTATTTATTTTCTCTCTCATAAGTTTTGCCATTCATTTCTTTCTTTCTCTCAGTTTTTTTTTTCTTTTCTTCTGTATGATTTCTCTTTGGTCTTTCGTCTTCGTTGATGTTTTTTTCTTTGTCTGTCTGTCTGTCTCTCATTTTCCTTCTTTTCCTCCTTTTTTCCTTTCTTTCTTTCTTTGTTTGTTTCTTTCTTCCTTGCTTTATTATTTATTTTCTGCTGTCACCGTTGTTGCTCCTGATTTTCTATCTATCCATTTTCCTTTTTCTTATTCTCTTCCATATTTCATTTCTCTTCTGATCATCCTTCACACCTGTTCTCCTCCTCCTCCTCTTCCTCCTCTTCTTATAATCTCTTTTTCCTTCACGCCTCTCTCTTCTCTATCACTCCTCTTCTCATCCTTGTCCTTATCTCCTTCCTTCACTTATCCTTCTCCTTCCTTGTATGTCTTTTAAGTTTACATCCATCATGGCGTGGATTAAAGGGACATCTGATAGAGGTATTTAAAAGGGATATGCCAAGGGTAGTGTGAACGAAGGCCTTAGGGTTAGCAATCAGAATAGGCCTATAGGATGCTCTGTTCCCTCACCGCAACTCTCTCCCAAGGCCACAGAGATGACTAGCTCAAGAGTGTTCCTCCTGTTAATAATGTTGAAAGTTTGTTTAATTTGTTACTAGAATTATAGACGCATCCCTTAAAACCCGTATAACATCAACTAGTCTTTAGTTTGAAAGCAATGGAGGTGTGGTACAAGAGGGGTTTTTTCGAGGTTTCTGACTCTTAAAACGTCGTATTCCTTCACCCAGAGTGTTTTTCAAAGGCCAGAGATGTTTTAACACTTTCACTGCTAGACTTTCTTCTTCAATAATCCCGAATAATTATTAAGCACTTATTTCTGTACTAAAGTGTGTTAGATATTCCCGTGAACCAGAAAATACGAAGTCAGTCTTTTATTTTGTCTTTGCTTTATCTGTCCATGTCTTACTCATCTCCCTTCTTTTCCTGCATGTCCTCTTCTCCTAACCTCACCTTTCCTTCCTTCCATTCTTTCCCATACATACTTCTCTTCCTCGTTCAGTTATTTTCAATCTTACCTCACCTTAATTCCCTTTCCTCCTTACACATTCTCCTTTACATATCCTTAACTTTCTTCCCATATGGTTGCTAGTTTTTAACACACACTTCTCTTCTTCATTCGCACACACACTTCTCTTCTTCATTCAGTTATTCTTTTCATTCTTACTTCACCTTCTTAATTCCTTTCCCTTTCTACACATTCTCCTTTGCATATCCTTAACTTTCCCCCATATGGTTGCTAGCTTTTAGTATTATCTCCGGTCTTCCTCTTCTTTACACAGGCTTTTTCTTATACTTCTCTCCTTTTACATTCTCTCTTACATACCTTACATATCCTTTTCCTATCATATACCATCCTTCAGTATAAGTCCAATTTTTCCTTTTCCCTGCACCTTTTCCTATCTTTCTTTCCTACACATTCCCATGTAACTTTACACTAAAGTTACTTCATGCAAAAGGGGCGCTGGTCAAGGCCGACAAAAGAGTTAGAAAAAATAGCCCTGTAGAGTGTCGGTCCCTAGAGAAAGGTAAGAAACAATCATCAACAATTGGAGGACAGGCGTCTCGAAACCTCCCTCCGAAAGAATTGAAGTCATAAGAAGAAGAAAATACAGAAGCAGGCAAGGTGTTCCAGAGTTTACTGGAAAGAAATGTATAGCTAAGAATACTGGTTTACTCTTGCATCAGGGAGGAGGAGAGAATAAGGGTAGACAGTAGAAAATCTTCCGAAGAGGCCGCGGGAGATAGGGAGGCATGCAGTTAGTAAGATCAGAAGAGCAGTTAGTATGAAAATAACAGTAGAAGATAGCAAGCGATGCAACAATGTGGTGATGAGAGAGAGAGAGAGAGAGAGAGAGAGAGTGAAGACAGTCAGTTAGAGGAGAGGACGATGTTGACAAGACACAACCATTCATCATTATCAACAAATCTTTCCTATTATATACTTTTCCTCTACCTAATTTGTTCTGACACCTCAGACCTACTCTCACCTGCACACCTGTTCGTCCTTGCCCACTACAGACACTTGTTCTCAGCTACACACCTGCTGCCACCTGCTCTTCCCTGCCAACACACCTGCTGCCACCTGTTCTCACCTGCCAGGAGCTGCGTGCCCAGGTGACTAATGTAGGATGAGGCGAGGCGGAGGGTTTCAATCTTGGAGAGCTTGCGGTCAGCTGGCTCCGTGGGAATGAGAGTCCGAAGGGTACTGAAGGCGCTGTTCACGCTGGGAAGACACGATCCGGTGTTCAGTGTGGGGCCTCTGAGCGTGGGGGAGACATATTGGAGGGGCTGGAGGCTGTGAGTGTGACGGGGAACGGAGGGGTGGAGAATGAGAGGAGCTGAGTGTTGCTGTGTGTTTGAAGAGGGTGTGTTTGAGGGAAGGAAGAAGAATGGGAGAGTAAAAAAGGGGTTTATACGGAGGAATTGAGGTTAATGAATGTGGTGAAGGGAAAAGAAGAAGGAAAGGGTATCTGAAGGGATGGAGGTACTTGATGTGATGGGGAGAGAAGAGAGAGAAGGAACTAGAGGAAGCTGTGTGTTTGAAGAAGGGAAAAGTGCTGATGGGGAAGGAATGGGGAAAAATCTGAAGAAACTGATGGGGTGGTATTGGATAGACTAGATGTGATAAGAATGGGGGAAGCGAAGGGGAATATGCAGGAAGAGGATGGAAAGCAAATGTAAGTATATTTAGAAGTAGCTGTAAGTGGGATTGGAGGGGAGGAAACGGGAGGAATAAGAGGAACTGAATGGGAATGTGTAATGGGAGGAAAACGAAGAGGAGTGAAAAAAAATAGGAGAAACTGAAGAAGTGTACGTGATAGGAAGGAAGGGAAAAGAAGAGTAATGAACGTGGCGAGAGGGAGAAGAGGGGAGAAGAAGAGGAGAAGTAGGAGAGACTGTGTTGCGATAGGAGGGAGAAAGAAGAGAATGGAGAGAAATAACTGGGAGATATTTTGGAGGTAGGTATGAAAAGTAAAGGAGGAAAATAAAGAAAGAAAATGGAAGGAGTTGTGTGGAAGAGAAGAAAGAGAGGGAGAGGAGAGGCATTTTTTTAAGCTTTCTACGATAAGGAGATGTATTCTGAAGTGAGAGTGAGAGAAGAGAGAGAGCGGGGAAGAGAGAGGAAGAGAGAAACTGCAGGTATTGTGGGTGAGGAAGGGAAGGGAGGAGATGGAAGGGAGAGGAAGGGAGGGAGATGCAGCATGTATTGTGTGCAGGAGGGAAGGGAAGGGAGGGCAAAAAGTAAAGAGAGGAAGAGACACGCTGAAATGATTGGAGGAATTCTGAATGGAGGGAGGAGAAAGATAAGCATACGTGGAGATACTGGAGAGAAAGAGAGAGAAATAAAAAGAGAAAAGAGTTGGAAGAGAGAGAGAGAGAGAGAGAGAGAGAGAGAGAGAGAGAGAGAGAGAGAGAGAGAGAGAGAACTGGGATATATTTCAGTGAGAGTGGAAACAAAATGACGTAAGGAGTGAAAGTTTAAGGACGCGAGAGTGAGTGAGAGAGTGAGAATGTGAGGGAGTGAGTGAGTGAGTGGGGGAGGGATGAGGGTGGAGTAACAGATGGGAGACTTCCTTCATGTTTGGCAATACTGTTTAGTTAAGTTTTCACGCTGGAGACAAAAGAGGAGCTGTTTGTCTGATGCCCTGGGACTGACCGAGGAGTTGGCACTACTGACGAAGGAAGAGAGGAAGGAGGACGAGGAGGAGGAGGAGGAGGAGGAGGAGGAGGAGGAGGAGGAGGAGGAGGAGGAGGAGGAGGAGGAGGAGAAAGGTGGTTAGGTTAGGTGAAGTTGAATTAGGTTACGAGATGACGAAGAAAAAGAAGAAAAAGAAGTAAAAGAAGAAGACGAAAAAAATGGAGTCAAAGAAAGATGAAAATACAAGACGAAAGGAAAATGAAAAGGGAAAAGGAACATAACAGAACAATATCAAACATAAAGAAACTCAAACGAAGAACAAACAGCAGCAAGCCTGTTGGCCCTTACGAGGCTGTTTGAAATTAGGTTTACTGTCTAACCTGAAGGAATAGATGTAGGAAGATGAAGGAGTGAAAGTGAAGGACAGAGGGAAGGGGGAAAGAAAGGAAAGGAAGGGAAAGAAG
>NC_059299.1:12615816-12625816 GCF_017591435.1 Portunus trituberculatus
AAAATTATAAAAAACACTCACGTCTTGATGGAGCTTTGGGATTTGCGGTTTGTTGATTAATAGCAGAGACAAACAATGCTAAACAAAAAAAAAAAAAAAAAAATAATAATAAATAATAAAATCCTTAAAGTATTCTAAAGTCCTCACAAAGCTCGGGAACTTTTACTCGTATTCTGCATCGCCTCAGCCTCCTCTCAGACAGCACAGCCACAGGGATGATCAGTCAGGCTCTCTTGAATGTTTTTCCCATTGGTGACGCAGAATTCTTTTTAAACCATCACTCTATCACTGGGATCACGAAAACATCCCTTAAAACCGGCAATGATCACCACTAAAACCCGTTAAGAGCGGGGAAGATAAGATGCTCAAACTTTCAGCTTTTCCCTGCGCTATATGACAATTCTCGACACTAAAAACAATGTATGAAATCTTTATAAGCCTCCATAAGAAAGAAAGAGATTAGAAGAATATATTAAGCAATTTTCAGCCGGTACAGTAATTAGAAGTGGTTGTAGAATAATAACAACACACACACACACACACACACACACACACACACACACACATACAAATGCCTTTTAGTGGTTAGTGATTGAGAAAAGATGTGACAAAGAGCAGTGAAAGGATTAAGACTCCGACTCTTCAGCATAATGCACCGCGCCGCCATCTTGGTCCCGTCAGTCACTCTTCCTCCGCGGCGGCAATCTCAGCATGCATAAGAGAGCAGTCTATAATCATATCCTCGTCAGTGGCGCTCGTTCTCCTCATGAGAGGAGACTAAATAGAAAACACAAGCCAAGAAAGTTTGGATTCTGTTTATTTATTCTTCATTAAATGTCGTCACTGCGCAACGCGATGCTTGTCTGTCACCGGCTGTTCATACTTCGTGAAGGTGAACACCCGACTAACTATATGCGAACCGGTTTTCTTTCTTTATGTGTGCTCGAATTAATTTGCATATATATTGCGAGCGGTATCGTATTTCAAGCCAAAGATTCTTTTATAACATTACGAATAA
This sequence comes from Portunus trituberculatus, assembly GCF_017591435.1. Lineage (NCBI taxonomy): Eukaryota > Metazoa > Arthropoda > Malacostraca > Decapoda > Portunidae > Portunus > Portunus trituberculatus. Next base: position 12,616,835 of record NC_059299.1, read on the forward strand.
CATTACGAATTATCTGCATGAAAGTGACTTTTTTTTTTCTTTCTGTGTGTGTTGAAATGCATTCCCGTTTATCATGCAAGTTATTTAGTACGTAGAATATATACATTCCTTTAGTTACTTTTCATCTATCTTTTTTCTTACACACATTCTACTCATAAGAAAAAAAGGATATATTTTTTCTCACTTAAAAATTCACTCACAAATACTGCTGTTGAATTTGTATATATCTATTCAAAGCAAGTAAATTCCTGTAACGTAATTTTTTCTCATTACTTTGCACCTCACATACCTCAAAACAGGTCCGCTTAAGAAGTTCGAACACTAGTCATAATAGCCTTCGTAGTAGATATACATGAACTGATTTAGATATTACGAACCACACGACTTTTCCTCCCTCATTTACGCTCAACGCTATTCTTTCCACCTCACTAATGCGAGAGTTCATTAGTATCTGCACTCTTTCATCCACTTCACCAGTAAACTCTTGAACTGTCTTCCCATTTCTGTTGTCCCTCCTGGCCGTGACTTACGCTGTTGCCAGATCGGAGCATCAAGACACCTCAGAAAGTAAATGTGCCAACTTTTCGTCTTCCTGTTTCTGTTTTGGGAATGACAATGTGAATGGGATTTTGGATTGATTTTTCGTTGTTGTTGTTGTTTCTTTTATGTATATCTATCTAACTGTTTATTCTACTGAGAGCGCCAATGTAGGATTGTTTTTTATGAATTTATTTTAATTAATTAATTCACTTATTTGTCCATTTTAATTATTTTCATTCTATTCACTTATTTTCCCATAAGCCGGTGTCCGTGACTCTAAAAGAATCTAGTGAGCACATTTTTTCATTATGCTTGGCTGACATGTTACAGCTCCTTCAAAGTATATACATTGTTGGAACACAACACAACATAACGCACAGAGCAACCATGACTAAATACAAACACAACAAAAATAATCCCTTAGATTAAACTTGAACATTTCATGATTAAGATACAAACACACATGCACACCCAAACTTTCTACGAATCATTCCCATCCACAAAAAAAAAAATGTATATAAATAGAAATAACAATGTCATCCTCTAAATAACTCGCTACGATTCTCCTTAATTCCCTTATGACAGAACCTCTAAAGGAGACAAACTCATTGGTGACAAATATTACAGGAAGAAAACTACAACCTGATTGGATAAGAGATTCTGAGGGAAGCACCTGCAGCCAATGACGTCACGAGATTTCTCTGACGTCACCACATCTGTGACCACCCAGCGGGGAGTCTGTTATCTCCTTTTTTTCTTTTTCTTTCTTTTTTCTTTTTTTTCGACTCTTTGCCTCCCATCCCCGCATAATCCCGGGTGTTATATATATTTATTGCTCCCAGCTGTAGTGGAGTGAGGGAGACAGGGAGGGAGGGAAAGAGAGAGGGAGTAGAAGGGAGAGACAGAGAGAAGGGAGAGAGAGAGAGAGAGAGAGAGAGAGAGAGAGAGAGAGAGAGAGAGAGAGAGAGAGAGAGAGAGGGTGAGGGAGGGATAATATGGCGGCTTGAAGGAAAGTAAACATGAGAAGAATTTATCTCCAGCATAAAGTAGGAGGAGAGAGAGAGAGAGAGAGAGAGAGAGAGAGAGAGAGAGAGAGAGAGAGAGAGAGAGAGAGAGATTAACCTAAACCAAATACCACATGAAATACAGAAACACACACACACACACACACACACATCGCGGAAGCAAAAATAATCTTATCTTTATGAGAGAGAGAGAGAGAGAGAGAGAGAGAGAGAGAGAGAGAGAGAGAGAGAGATTAACCTAAACCAAATACCACATGAAATACAGAAACACACACACACACACACACATCGCGGAAGATCTTTATGAGAGAGAGAGAGAGAGAGAGAGAGAGAGAGAGAGAGAGAGAGAGAGAGACTTATAAAACGTCACGGGAGAGAAAGTGAGTCGCAAAAAGCGTGATGATGACGAAGATAGCCTTAGAGAGAGAGAGAGAGAGAGAGAGAGAGAGAGAGAGAGAGAGAGAGAGAGAGAGAGAGAGAGGGAGAGTAGTGGGTGTAGAGATTAGCTAGAGAGATTCACCAAGATGGAAGGAAACTGGTTCTGCTCTGACTGTGTTTACGTCACGAAGATGAGACACGACACAGCTGACTGACTGACTGCCTCACTGACTGCCTAGCTGATTCACCGGCTGACTGGCTGGCCTACTGACTGACTGGCTAGATCACTGACTGACTGACTGGCTGGTCTTTTGACTGTTGACAATGCACTGAATGGTTTCTTGACTGCCTTACTGATTGACTCTTTCACTGACTGGGGTTCTGACAGTTGAGAATGTTGATTGACTGACTGATTGGCTCTCTTCCTGACTGGCTGACCAAATGACTCGATGACTGACCAATGAGATGTTTACCGACTTTCGTGTCATCTCTAAATTATTTAAGTTACGTTACATCAAACTTTCTTCTGTGACTTTTTTCCAGTATTTCTTGTGTTTTTTTTTTTTTCAATATTTACCATTTTTTACGTGACATTTTTCCAGCACAATTTTTCTCCACTATCTTTTATTTAGCTTTTATTCCCATGACATTGTTCCAACACTATTTCTCTTTGTGACATTTATTCCAGTACATATTTTTCATGTGACATTTTCTTTGAGTACATTTATTTCCCTTGACGTATATCTAGAACGTGTTATATTTTCCAGTATAACTTTCCTCGCACCCTTTCTTGTGATATTTTTAAAATTTATTTATTTACTTTTTATTTTATTTATTTATTTATTTTTATGTTATGCCCTATAGCGCTTGTAGGTACACGTACTTGAAGAATATGGGAAGTGCTGTTCAGGTTCCACCCATTAGTGGCGCAGGCAATTTTGTTTATAGTGGTACCCATATTATGGACCATATCACCACTCAAGCGCATCTTTGGTATAAAGCAATTACACCTCCATCTAGAACCTGGGTATCATGGTAACATATAGGTAACTTTAAACCACTCAACAAATGACAGATTCATTGCGGTATGTGGTGGGATTCGAACCTATGCATGGACGTCTGCCCGATCCAACGCTCACCACCATATCCACTACTCCAGATTTATTTGTCCTAGTACCATTATTATTTCCAGTGTGATTTTTCTTTCAGCACTAATTTTCTGTATAATATTTCTCTGTGAAGTCCCAGTGACATTTTTTCCAGCACTATTCATTCCTGTTTTAATTATTCCTGCATTCAATAATCCAATGATCCACGCTCTTTTCCTTCCAGCCTCTTAAGAAAGCGCCTCTTATTGGCGGGTGCTGGCAGGAGGAGGAGGGGCCTGTCCGTCAAGTTACAAAGGAACTCTCCAGGGGCCCTCGTGCGCTATTTAAGCGTGACGAGTGCACGAGTGGAAGGGAACGAGAACCTTAAGAATTACATTATCTTCTTGTTGCCAGAGGTATGATGAGTGTTATGATTGATTTAGTGAGTGGGAATGAGAGAATTGGATGAAATATACGAAAAGAATTAGAAAACAAGGCCGAACCGAAAATCAAGATAAATATTGTATGAATATTAATGAATGAATACGCTTATCTTGAAATGATGGTTAATTTATAAGAAGAAAAGTAACAAGGGATTGATACGCGAGATAAAAGGATAAAGTAAGAAACAAATGATGAATTTAAAAGAAATAGAGAACGCTAGAACGGAATAAACGTTTGATGAATTATAAAAAACGAAAAATGTAAGGACTTAACAATACATCCATAGAGAAATATTCAATAAAAGACAGACTAAAGTGTACATCAAGTGTAAACAGCCATGAAGGATCGAGACACATGTCGAAGTTAGGCAACGATTATGAGAGACACGTCAGACTTAGAGTACAGTAATGACAGTCTGCTGCTGAGTACACCACACGCAATGGGGACAGCTGGTTATTGGATTGTGTGTGTGTGTGTGTGTGTGTGTGTGTGTGTGTGTGTGTGTGTGTGTGTGTGTGTGTGTGTGTTCTATTACTGATATGACTGCCATCACCATCACTACCATGAGTACTCTACTATTACTACTGCTGTTACTACTTCTACTGTTACTACTACCACTACTACTGCTACTACTCATGAACCCGATGAAGGATGTCATACGAGCACTTTGATGAAGATATGCTGATTTTATTAGTAAATTGTGTAATGTATTATGAAGTAAAGATTGATTGATTGACTGATTGATTAATTGATTGTTACTACTACTACCGCCACCACCACCACCATTGCTACAATAAGTACTTACCATTACACTACCACCAGAATCACAGCCTCTATCACCATTATTAAATAAGCTTCGGAACGCACGTATGGCACTATGTTGGTTTCAGCTGACATTGAGATTTGTGGTGTTATAATGGATGACGAAAGACATCTGGTGGTGGGAAGCGAAAATCAATCAGATTTCTTTTCAAAAACAACCACACTAGAACTGAGATCAAGGTTTCCGCAGGTGATACACTCCTGCCCAACTGAATGTATGCGATGTGACTGGCATTTTTAATGGTGATTTTTATCATTGTAACAATCTAATAGGATTCTGCATCTTTATCGCTAGAGACACACGTGGAACTACAATATGAGGATACAAGAAGAGCAATGAAAGAACGTGGGATGCCATGGTAGGCCATCATACCACACGACAGTCACCGTGTAACACAGTGGTCTATCCTACTGCTACTTGTACTTCCACTACTACTACTGCTACTACTACTACTACTACTACTACTGCTGCTGCTGCTGCTGTTTCTACTACTACTACTACTACTACTACTACTACTACTACTACTACTACTACTACTGCTACTACTACTACTACTACTACTACTACTACTACTACTACTACTACTACTGCTGCTGCTGCTGCTGCTGCTTCTACTACTACTACTACTACTACTACTACTACTACTACTACTACTACCGTTGCTATTAGAACGTATAAAAGAAACGACTCTCCAAGTAGCTATGAAGCCTGCAAGCGGCCTTTACGGAGGCGGTGGCGTAGTGGATAAGGTGGTGAGCGTGGGATCGGGCAGACGTCCACGCGAAGGTTCGAATCACACCACATATCGCTTTGAAGCTGTGCCACTTGTCGAGTGGTTTAAAGTTACCTACATGTCACCATGATACTCAGGTTCTAGGTCAGGGTTCTCAATCTGGGGTTCGCGAATCCCCAAGGGTTCACAAGAAGATTTTCCAGGCGTACTGAGATGGCTGATTTAATGATACATCCTCTGCAGAATACCTTTGCCTATTGAGTTAGTGTCAGTCACTAAATTAACATTCTGTTCGATGTCAAATTACTGGGGGTTCGGGTAGATGGTCTTATAACTCAGAGGGTTCTTAACGAGAAAAAAGGTTGAGAATCCCTGATCTATAGTCTAAAAGCATAAACATTTCCTCCTACATTGCCCAGCCTACACCAATGAAAGATCCAAACACCCTAATTGGCATCGTCCTTACCTAGAAAATGAAGAACACCTCATTAGAAAATTACTTTTTGAAAAATCTAGTATAGAAGAAAATAATATATTTTTTTTTGGAAAATAAGAGAACATAAAGTAAAAAGTTTAAATAATAATTAATTACAGCTACAGACCCAGACAAAACCCAAACCAAAACACATCAGGAAGTGCCGATATCCAGGCTACACTTCCGCCTATCAACTGAACTGAACTGAATACCATGTTCAGGCTATGGCAAGACAGAGCTTAGGAACACGGTGATGAAAACACTACAGCACCCTCGGACTATTTCTGTTTCGGCCGCTAATTTTCTTTTTTTTCTCATAAAGAAAACCGAACAAATATTGCTCTACTCATTCCTTGTGAAGAATTAACCTGTGCAGAAGCGAGGTGAAATGTGTGTTAAGGTTCCGTGCTGTATTTAAGTCTCTAGATTTTAAAGATCCTGGTACACCAGACAATTATGTTTTGCTCTATATTGTTAGTCGTACAAACTCAAGTAACTATAAAAAAATACCATGGTAGAATAAGAACAGAAAAATACTGGAAGGAATAAAAGCATGATAAATCAATAGATACAGTGTTTAGAGACGACTACTCTGTACTGCGAGACGATGCTGACCCACTCCTAAACACTGCGAACACTGAAAATGTGACAGTTTGGGTTCTCTCCTATTGACATTAATCAAAGTATTACGATTTATTCACAATAGTAATATATTATACTCAGATGGAACACCGGCCTGATGTGTTTGAGATGTGGCATTTTGTTATAGTACATTTCGCACTATATAGCGACTGCTTAGGACCGAAAAACTATAGCTTCAGGTAGATATACAATAATGTTATCTATCGATTTTCAGTCTTAAAGTAGGGGAAAATTACAAATATTGAAGCATTTCTTTATAGTCCTCCTTGCTTCTCGAAAAGGTCCATGAACTTAGAAAAGGTTGAAGAACACTAAACTATACCCTGAGAAAAAATACAGTAAAAGAGATAAGATAAAAATGACCAACATCTCTATTATTACGGAGGCTAAGAATAATACCAAGACTAATTAAGTAATTCAGAGATAACGAAACGAACGACGATCACGAGAGCTTCCACGATAACAGTGTGTATGATAAGATGTGATTCCAGATTCCTCGATAGTGCTCCGAGTTTCCAAGATAATAGTGCTATTCCAGTTTCCTCGATAGCGATGCGAGTTTCCAAAATAACGATGTCATTCCACGATAAATATGCCATTCCAGTTTCCTCGATAATAATGCGAGTTTCCACGATCAAGATGCAACTCCAGTTACCAAGGTAACGATGCGGGTTTTCACGATGTCGATGCGGTTCCAGTTCTCACGATGCGATTTCGCGACACAATATTGAAGTCCACTTGCCTACACAGGTACTGGGACGAACCCTTTCACCCGTAAGGGTCCACCCAGACCCTTGGGTGCGAGTAGAGTGACGCTGCCACCTTCCTGCGCCGCAATTGAAGTTCACTTGCCTACACCGGTACTGGGACGAACCCTTTCACCCCGTAAGGGTCCACCCCACACCCTTAGGTGCGAGGAGAGTGGCGCTGCCACCTCACTGCGACGCAATTGAAGTTCACTTGCCTACACAGGTACTGAGACGAACCCTTTCACCCCGTAAGGGTTCACCCCAGACCCTTGAGTGCGAGGAGAGTGACGCTGCCACCTTACTGCGCCTCACACGGGTAGCCATGAGCAATGACCCGCCACACACCACTCCCCAAACACTGTCAGTGAGTCCTTTTCACCCCGTAAAGGACCACTGGTATTGTCAGTGCCTGGTGCATGGCGCACAGCGTGCCCTCGTTCATGGCGAGTTGTTCAGCACGGTGTCATTATAAGCAGAGGTCCCGTACACACCACTCACCACCAGACTCTATGCAAGGAGCCCTTATCACCCCTTAAAGGCCCCTCACGGCATCATCTGGTGGACGGTAGACACGGCAGACTGCTTAAGGCGACCCCTTGCCTAGTGTGAGGCGCTGCAAGTTGACGACAACCAGTGAGCTTGAAGCCGCAAAGGAAAATGAGTCCACGTTAACAATGGGATTCCACGACAGGTTGCGATTCCAGTGTCCACGGTAAAGATGTGTTTGTCGAGGATAACGATCCGTTTATCGAGGCTAACGGTGCGGCGATGGCGATGACGAAACGATTCAAAGTATTATTACCTACACAGGTACTGGGACGAAACTTTTCATCCCGAAAGGATTAACCCCAGTCCCGTGGTTATGAGAGCAGTGACGATGCAACCTTGCAATGCCTCACACGGGTCGCCATGAGCAATGACCCGCCACACACCACTCCCCAAACACTGTCATGAAGCGAGTCCTTTTTACCTAACCTAACCTAACCTATCCTATCCTAACCTAACCTAACCTAACCTAACGTAAAGGACCACTGGTACTGTCAGTGCCTGGCTCATGGCGCACAGCGTGCCCTCGTTCATGGCGAGTTGTTCAGCCCGTTGTCACACCACTCACCACCAGACTCTATGCAAGGAGCCCTTATCACCCCTTTAGGGCCCCTCACGGCACCATCTGGTGAGTGGTAGACATTGATCTCTTACTTTGGCGACTCTTCCTAGCGTGAGGCGCTGCAAGTGGACGAGTAGTAGTGAAGCTTGAGGCCGCCAAGGAAAAGAAGGACCTGCAGCCAGTTCCCTGCCTTGGGCCCCAGGTCGGACCCGACAGCCACCTTCTCCCCCCGTGCGGCGCCCAAGGCCGTCATGGCCCTCAGCAACTTTAGGCCGAAAGTTCTCAATCGTCGTTTAAATCTTGATTCGAATATAAAATCGTCGATGGTAAATGAAAAATGTCTTTGGTCTGAAAGTGTGCAAGAGTTAGCTGATTAATGAAACAAGGTGAGGCAGCTTTGCTCCGGAGTATTTAATGTGCTTTGCATGTTGCTGCCGTGAATGTGTACGTGTTTGTAGATAACGATAGAAACAGTAGACCAATGGTAGTTGTGTAACTATTGGGGAACTTTTGAAAATTAGTTAAGCTTCTGGATAGAGTGGATGAGTGCACACAGGTTTGCTTGTCTTATACATAAACTGCCACCTGTAGACATAATTTTTTCTATTTTATGCTCTTAGAAAAAACGCAAACTTAGTTTCCTTTATTTCCCTGATCACAGTGACGTGTAAATATCAATGTTTCAAATATAAAGAAACACTAGGAAAGGACCCAATCTCCCGTTGAAGCTACCAGATTCAACAGATATCGTAATATTTCACAGAAAAGATGGTCAACTGCATATCGTATATTTTTGGATATTCTTCTGTCACATAAGAAGATATCAAAATAGATAAAGTATTTTCAAACATGTATCTACGACAAAAAACGCTATAATAGTAGAGTTAGGTTATAACCATGCATTGTATATATATATATATATATATATATATATATATATATATATATATATATATATATATATATACCATCTAGCT
>NC_059299.1:12630816-12633316 GCF_017591435.1 Portunus trituberculatus
CTGTTAAAACTTAATGTTATTTGCATCCACTCAGCAGAAACATGCAGAGGGAAGGAAACCGAATTTGGTGAATATTGTGAAAGGGAAATGAAACCAAATTGCTGTAATAATAACAACAACAATAATAATAATAATAATAATAATAATAATAATAATAATAATAATAATAATAATAATAATAATAATAATAATAATAATAATAATAATAATAATAATAATAATAATAATAATAATAATCAATAATAATGATGGTAGATTTGGCACGTAATCTCTGCCTGCATCATTATATAAGCAAATTATAGATGTACTAAAAATAAACAAATCGAAAAAAAAATATCAAGGGCGTGGGTGAAATCAATATAAAAATAAGCAAATAAAAAGAAATTTTCAGTAAATTTAATATTAATATTACCATTACCAGCTAACAATCATCAGGTATTCTAAGAATTCTTCTTGTACTTCACTGCGTAACACTACACTCATAACTTTCCCAATAAACACAAAATATAGTTGGTCCCAGTTCTGCCAGTGGACTCCTCTACGAAAAAAAAATTATATATATATATATATATATATATATATATATATATATATATATATATATATATATATATATATATATATATATATATATATATATGTGTGTGTGTGTGTGTGTGTGTGTGTGTGTGTGTGTGTGTGTGTATATATATATATATATATATATATATATATATATATATATATATATATATATATATATATATATATATATATATATATATAAACAGACTTAAACTTGTAGATTCCATATTTTTTTTCTCACTAATTAACAAAAGAGGACTTTTTCCTGAACTACTAACTCCTGAAAACCGTAAGGGAGGGAGAAGATTCCTGTGATGGACGGAGCAACTCACTAGTACGCATTCAGTCACCGTACAATTCTGAAAGTGTCGTACGTGGACGGATTAAAGTGTATATACCACTCATATTTCCAAAGTCATCGTAATACACCACTTCCATAATTTCAGAGTTATCGCATATGGACGGGTTAGAACCATGCATCACTCCCATTAATTCAGTTATCGCACACAAACAGACTGGTTCATACATCACTCCCATAATTCTAGTTATCGCACATGGACGGAATAGTTTCAAGACCATTAACAGTTGGTGAGTTATCATGCTCACCTCAGTCATTCCATAAATTTTCAAACACTTCCCTATCATGCAATAATCTTGCACCACTCTCCCACTCATAAATCATGAGCCACAGTACGTCTCAATTATTTGTTATTACTTGAACACTGTATCTATCTGTGTGTCGTGTACCTTCCTTCTGTCTTTTTTTTTCTTAAGGTAAAGATATCATGCAATTATTATCTTTTTCCACCTCACGATTTTGTAACACATTACAAAAACATCATTCATCACGAACTTTCTTTTTTTCGTCAATATATTTTCTTTTTACCAAACTCCTTATAAATCACGAAATCTTTTCTTCTCTTCAGTCTTTTCGCTCTTTACAGCACAGTGCATTAACTAGTTTTTTCTTTTACTTAATTTTTCATACTTCTACAAATCGCTTATTTTCTTTTTCTTCCTGACTTTTTATCCTTAAGATCAACCTTTTTTTTCTTTTGTTTCATTTCTATTCATTCCTCTTTTTCTTTAATGACTAACAAAATACTAACTATATTTCTACCACATCCTGTATCTTTCCATGCAATTTGCAAACGGACCTCTTCATTTAGTGTTTTCGCCTTTCAGACGGGAACGAAAAGTAAAAGATTAATAACTGATACTTGGGACCCGCTGATTTTAAGCTTTCACAGTGCAGCGGGTTCGTTTTTTACACGTATACGCTTGGGCCGCTCTCTCGCCAAGCTGAAGGCAGTGAGTGTTTCGTAAAGTACTGTAAAAAAGTCAACCACTTCCAGGACAGTTACAAAAAATCACTAATAAAATATTGGACGGAAGCAATTACCGGACGATTTCGTGGGAGAGAGAGAGAGAGAGAGAGAGAGAGAGAGAGAGAGAGAGAGAGAGTGTGTGTGTGTGTGTTTACATCGTCTTACCTCTACATCGATATTTGGAGAAAGGATGAATTATGAACACGTAAGTCTCTCTCTCTCTCTCTCTCTCTCTCTCTCTCTCTCTCAGCACAATAACAGCAAAAAACAAATTATTTCTAACACACACACACACACACACACACACACACACACACACAGACGACTCGCGTAACACAAGAAATAACGTGATGAACAAACCGCGTCCACGAAGAACCCTCTGTGCCTGCTGGAGATCCTGAAGGGGCGACGAGGGTGGTGGCGGTGTTCCTGAAGGCTTGAATGGATGGGAAGTGACTCTTAACCCTATCACTGCTTAGGTCACTCGTTAACATTTAGAAGTAAAGAGAAAAAGAATTTGTTTCTCTTTCTTCAGTGTAAGAAAGATTTAAGAGACAAATACGTAAATAATGTTCTTTTAATTGACAGATAATAAAAAAACGAAAGAA
>NC_059299.1:12638316-12653316 GCF_017591435.1 Portunus trituberculatus
GGCATCCCTTGTCTCTGGGCGGGGTGGGGGGGATGCCGAGGAATAAGTGAGGGGTGGTAGACCTGCCTCTTCCCGCGTGTAGTTCCTGGGCGGGATGGGCGGCGCCTCGGGATCAAAATCATAGGCATTGAGGCGAGAGGAGGCGTTTCGGTCCGGGGACATGATCGGCACTCGGGGCGGCGGGAGGAATTTCGGGAGGGAGGTGCCGGGGATGAAGCCCACCTCGGAGTCTTTGTCGAAGCCTTGCGGGGGTGGAAGTAGCGGAGGCGGCAGCACGGAGAAGCCCCGGGTACTGCTGGAGGCGAAGTCAGAGGCGCTCTGCAGCATGTTGGCCACCAGGTGATGTTGCGGCTCGGAGTGCAGAGGCGTGGACTGTGACGTGGAGAGGGTGGTGGAGTGGGTGCCGGGGTGGGGGTACTGCACGTGGGTGGGCTTGGGGGAGCTGTACAAGGGCTCCTCCATAGACCCTTCAGCCCCCAGCAGCCTCCTCTTGCTCCTCTGGATAGTGGCGCCCTTAACTCCGTCAGGCACCTGCAGAAGGAACGCACCTGAGACTACCACATCTTTCCCTGATTAACACACTTGTTTATCTCACCTCTTCCCTCACTCTACAGGCTTTTTTTTTCATGGGTGAGAGAGACATACCTCCATGTCCTCTTCACCCTCTTCCTCTTCCTCTTCCTCCTCCTCCTCTTCGTCCTCCTCCGTGGTGTCGTAGCCTCTCTCCTTCCTGCTGCTGTCGTAGAGTTGTGGTCGTGGGATCTGCGTGTGGCTTCCAATTGACCCCAACAACGACCCTGTACGACCACCATGTGTTATGATCACCTTACTATACTAAAATTATTATTATTATTATCATTATTATTATTATTAGTATTAGTATTATTGTTATTATTATTACTATTATTATTATTATTATTATTATTATTATTATTATTATTATTATTATTATTATTATTATTATTATTATTATTATTATTATTATTATTATTATCATTATTATTATCATCATTATTATTAGTATTAGTATCATTATCATTTACCACTACTACTACTACTACTACTACTACTACTACTACTACTACTACTACTACTACTACTACTACTACTACTACTACTACTACTACTACTACTACTACTACTACTACTACTAATAATAATAATACAACTACCACCATCGTTACCAGCAACCCATACTACCTACCCTGCCTGGTGCGGGGGACCTGGCCGCGCGGGGAGGTGGAGGTGAGAGGCCTGGCACTCTCGCCATGAAGGTTCCGTCCACTTGGAGACAGGGTGGCGGCTTCCAACTGGCGTGAAGAGAGAGACGAGAGAACTATCAGAGTTAATAATGAAAGTACACTGGAGCTGATGTTGAGGAAGGAGGAGTAAGAAGACGAAGAGTAGTTAAAACATCCATGTTCTTTTAGTATCGATACGTTATCTGTTCAAAAATAATGAAGTGAAAAAAAGAGAATATAAAAAAGGACATTACGTGAATAGGAGTTAAAATAAAAAAGAAGCATAGACAGACAGAAAGATAGAAAGATAGATAAACAGATAGATGAATAGATATAGATAGATAGATACATGAATCGATAAATAAACGGATGGGTAAAAAGATACATAGATATATAGACAGACGAATAGGTAGATAAATTGACAGATAGATGGACAAACTGATAGAGAGATAAGTAGATATAAAGTATAGATAACAGACAGATAAACAGGTACAATAACTGAATGGAAAGATACATAAATAAATTAAGATAGATATATGATCAAATGTACACACACACACACACACACACACACACACACACACACACGAATGGATAAAAAAAGAAAAAAGAAAGAAAATGAAAGAAGGATCGAAGGACCTCAACCAACCAGTCAGTCTCCTAATCACCATACACTCCCTCAAGGCCACACTCTCGCGCTCATTACCTCATTACGCCCCTGACCTGTCCCAAGCTCGCGTGATCCGCCCTGACCTACCTTCTCGTCCCTGCTGCTGGAGTAGCCCAGGTTGAGGTGTCCAGGATAGCCCGTGCCGCTGGCCAGACTGCGTGGCGACCCTCTCTGGGGGAACAGAGATGTCATATGACTCAAGCTTTTTTACGGCAAGGCCTATAGCGCCTGTAGGCACACCTGAAGAGTGTATGGGAAGCGCTGTTCAGCTTCCGCCCATTAGTGGCGCATGCAATTTTATTTATAGTGGTACCCATATTAGGGCCCATATCACCACCCAAGCTCATCTTGAGTGTAACCACCTAGAACCTGGGTATCATGGTGATATGTAGGTAACTTTAAACCACTCGACAAATGGCAAAGTGTTTTAAGGCTGTACGTGGTGGGATTCGAACCTACGCGTGGACGTTTGCCCGATCCCACGCTCACCATCTTATCCACTACGCCAATCAATCAATCAATCAAACTCCCCGCCAATCAGTACCTCAGAGTCAGGATGCAGGTGTCGGGGCGAGGAGGAGGAGGGGGCGGGCCTCTTATACAGGTGGACGGCCAACCAGGTGATGAAGACCAGGAGCATCACGCCCCCCACCACGCCCCGTACACCGAGGTATTCTAACGGAAAATGGAGAAAACCGAGGAATGAAGGAAAGGTGGAGGTAAGTTATGTATCTCTCTCTCTCTCTCTCTCTCTCTCTCTCTCTCTCTCTCTCTCTCTCTCTCTCTCTCACCTTCAGCCTTTACCACCACCACCTGGTCCAGCATCACCGCCACTTCCATGTCCTCCACCTCCTGTGCCACTTTCACCGCCTCCTTCGCCAGCACGGGCTCGGTGCCCTCGAACACCGCATACACCAGCTCCGTGGTGTCAGTGGCATTGTCGTGCGTCACGTTCTGCAGCCTCACCACCACCGACGACCCTGCCTCTCGCCGCTCCAGCAGGCGCGAGGTCTCGGGGCTTGCGGGAGATGAGTTGCTGCCCCTCAGGCGCGTCCTCTGCTCCACCCGTCGTTTCCTTCGTTGGTGCGGGGTGCGGAGCGTGACGGGCCGCGGTGGTGCAGTCTGTGTCTTGCCTGCCGGGGAGAGTAAGGCCTGGTGGTTAGGGCGTAGGGGAGCGGTGGGGGATGTTGGGGGCAGGTCGCTGCGGGGGACTCTGGCAATGATGGTGGTGTAGTTCTCGTAAGGGTTGACGGTGGGGGTCGGAGTGGGAGTGGAGGCGGGGGTGAAGATGGCTTTGAGGTCCAGCTGTCCCCGTCGGCGCGCCTCGGTGCGCTGGTACGCCAGCTGGAAAACTGTGGTGAGGGCTGTCTCCATGCTACTCCAGTACAGCTGCGGATCGTCCTGCTGCGGCGGCCCCTCCAGCACCGTCCTCACCCAGTAGCGCTGGTCCAGGGGCACCGAGGCGTTGTTGCTGGGGCTGGGTGCGCTGGGCTGCTCTGCCTGGGACTCCTTGGTTGGGGTGGAGGTGTGGGCGGTGTCCTGTGTGGTGGTGCAGGGCACGATGGTCTCTTTCGTGGTAAGCAGCTCGGGCAGGGGCGTGGTGTTTGGGGGATGGGCCAGGGACACCAGGGTGATCGTGGTAGTGTTGAGCGGCACGGTGGTGAGTGTGGTGGTTGTGGTATTATCAAAGGACTCTTCAGTGGAGGGGCGTCGGGAGGAACATCGGCAGGGTGGGCGGGAAGACTCTTCCACTTCATCCCGGGGCGTGGTGGGCGGCGGGGTGGTGCGTCTCCCGGCACAGGCACGGCAGGGGGACTCACCAGGGGAAACCTCTTGGGGAGTCTCGGGAGCCTCCGTGGTGGTGATGCCCTCTGGGGTGGCGGTGTACAGCACGTCTTCCACCGCGGTGCTGGCTGGGGAGGAGGTGGACGGGGTGTGGGCGGCGCCGTCACCTTCGAAGCCCTCGGCGGGGAAGAGGTAAGCGGTGGTGGTGGTGAGCACTGAGTCCACGGCCAGATGTTCTGTACCAGCCTCGTCACTGGTGGTGGTGGTGGTGGGGTCAGTGGTGGTGGCGTCAGTGGTAGTGGTGTCAGTGGTGGTCTGAGTGGTGGTGTCTTCCCCCTGATGCCCCTCCCCTGTGGTAGCGGGGGAGGGATCCACCGCCTCCACCAACACACCGGCGGTCACGCAAGGCCGCCGAGTGGAGTTCGAAGTGGAGTGTTCACCATCCACCTCCTCAGCATCCACACAGCCCTCAGTGGTGGTGTCAGTGGTGGTGGTGGTGTCAGTGGTGGTGATGGTGTCAGTGGTGGTGGTGGTGTCAGTGGTGGTGGTGGTCGCGTCAGTAGTAGTGGTGGTAAAGTCAATAGTGGTGGTACTGGTGGTATCCGTGGTCGTAGCGTCAGTAACTGTGGTGGTGACTTCAGTAGTAGTCGTGGTGTCAGTTATACCAGTAGTGTCAGTAGTAGTGGTGGTGTCAGCAGTAGTGGTGGTGTCAGTAGTGGTGTCAGATATAGCAGTAGTGATGGCAGTAGTAGCGCCGTCAGTGGCAGTAGTAGTCTCAGTAGTAGTAGAAGTAGCAGAGGTAGTGTCTGGTGTTGTAGTGGTAGTGAGTGTAGTGGTGATGTCAGATGACGTGTCTTGCACAGTAGAAATCGTAGTCACATCAGTGGTAGTGGTGATGTCGGCAGTAGTAGTATCAACAGTGGTATCAGTAGTAGTAGTGGTGTCAGATGTAGTAGTAGCATCAGTAGTAGTAGTAGTATCAGTAGTAGTAGTAGTAGTAGTAGTAGTAGTAGTATCAGTAGTAGTAGTAGATACCGAGGTGGTAGTGTCAGGGAGTGTTAGGAAAGTAGAAGTGTCAGTTGTAGTATCAGTGGTAGTGGTGGTGATGTCACTGATGGTAGAAGTATCAGATGTGGTGTCAGTAGTAGTGGTGGTGTCTGTGGTGGTGATAACAGCCTTCAGATGATCAGAATCAGTGGTGACAGTTGTAGTTTCAGTAGTAGTAGTAGTATCAGTAGTAGTAGTTGTAGCGTCTGTAGTAGAGGTAGTGTCTGTAGCAGCTGTAGTATCAGTAGTAATTGTAGTATTAGTATTAGTAACAATGTCATTAGTAGTAGTTGTAGTATCAGCATCAGTAGTAGTGGTAGTGTCAGTAGTAGTAGTAGTAGAGTCAGTAGTAGTAGTAATATCAGTAGTAGTAGTGGTAGTAGCATCAGTAGTAGTAGTGGTATCAGTAGTAGTGGTCGTGTCAGTGTCAGTAATAGTAGTAGTCGTTGTGGTGTCAGTAGTAGTAGTGCTTTCAGCTGCGTCAGTGGTGGTAAGGAACGCGCCATCAGTAGTAGTAGTAGTAGCATCAGTGGTCGTTAAGGTAGTGGCAGTAGTGGTGTCCGAAACCTGTCCATCAACAACATCAGGAGTGGTGTTGCTATCCGTGGTGGTGATAGTGGTAGTAGTAGTGGTGTCTGGTTCATCAGTGGTAGTCTCAGTAGCAGCATCAGTGGTAGCACCAGTAGAGGGTTGGGAGACAGAGATGACAGGGGTAGTAAGAGTGGGCTTGTCATCCTCCTCTTTATCTGGCATCTGTGGTGTGGTGGGCGCCTCTCCCTCAGGAAACCCAAGGGCGGTCACGTACACTTCACTAGGGGAGGAAGGGGCGTGAGTGAGAGTCGTGGAGGGGGCTGGAGGGGTCGTGCTGGTCGTAGCGAGACATGGCGTGGGAGTGTGACTCGTAAACGTAGCAGAAGGTCCTGGATATTCAATAGACGACCTCACCAAATCAGTAAGGTCGTATAAACTACTACTCGTGGTCGTTATGGAGAGCTGGGGTGGCGGGGCGACTTTGGTGGTGGTGAGGATGGTGGTAGTGGTCGTGGTGGTGAAGCAGGGAGGCTGTGTGGCAGGGAGGGAGGCCAGCAGTGGCGGTGGTGAGGTAGTAGTTGTTCTGGTCACTGTCACGTGGTGTGTTTGGGTTCGTCTCTCGCCTGAGGTCGCCTGGTCGTTCTGTATGGAGTCCAGGAGGTCGTAGTAATTAGTCGTATTCCAAAGATGACTAGAAGCGGTGTTGCTGAATTGAGTGAAGCCCTTGGTGCCTCGTTTGGTCCCGGAGGCTGGTCGTGGCGGGTCGTCTGGGGTGATGGCAGCAGTGGAGAGGGTTGGCGGCTTGGTGGTGGTGGCGGCGGGCAGCTGGGGCACGGTGGTGAAGAGTGTGGTGGTGAGGAAGACAGTGGTGGTGATAACCTGCGCTCGGTCCATCCAAGAGGTGTCCCTGGCGCGGTGCTGTCGCTCCTCAGTCGGTCCATCCCCTGTGATGTAAGAGAGAGAGAGAGAGAGAGAGAGAGAGAGAGAGAGAGAGAGAGAGAGAGAGAGAGAGAGAGAGAGAGAGAGAGAACATGAGTGACGATAACAACAGTAACAACAACTCCTCCTCTATAATCCTTGTAATAAAGATTCTGTTCTTCACGTACAGTAAATCTTTTTTCTTATTACTTACGAGCGACACTGGGACTGGCGCTGGAGGATAAGTGTCTTGAAACTTCCCTCTTAAATTAGTTCGAATCAAAGGAAGAAGGAAATACAGCAGCAGGCAAAGTTTACAGAAAAACGGATGCATGACTGAAGATATACTGATCAACACCTCTCCTTTATCCCAAACCATAAAACTTGATCTCGAAGAAAGAAGTGAAGGGAAAAAAGTAATATTAGTAGGAAAGGAAGACGGTGAGAAAAAAAAAAGAATGAAACACGAATAATTAATGAATAAACACACTCGCTCCTTCCTACTTTAAACCAGATTTAGTCTCAGAGGAGGAAGAAAACAGTATTATTAGAAAAGATTGTAGCCAGCGAGGAGAAACGAACGGAACACGAATGATTATTGATTAAACACATGCACAGGAGAGCAGCAGGAATAAAAAGGTTATGAAAGACAGGACACAAGCAGCGGTAAAAATAAACAGTAAAAGATTCTCCAGAAATGCACATGAGAAAACAAGAGCCAAGTTACTGTCCAGAGTTGGCAAGAAGAGTGAGAAAAAAAAAAGAGTGAATCAAGGTGAGAATATTGAAATGGGAAAGTTGCAGTAAAATATGGAAGCGACCAAAGTACCAATATAGGAAGAGGGAAAGAAACAACGAGTAAAAAATGAAAAAAATAAGGTAGGAATAGAGGAAAGGGGAAAGAAGTAGCAAACCTCAGAGGATGAAAATAGTAGTAACACGAGGCAAGATATACAAATTACACTGTACATCATAATAATTACGTAATTTATTGTATATCACACACACACACACACACACACACACACACACACGCACGCGAATACTACTACTACCACTACTACCACTACTACTACTACTACTACTACTACTATCACCACCAAAACACGCACACACACACCACCACCACCACCACCACCATCACCAATCTGTACCTGCCACAAAAATTCAAACAGGTACTTACTACAATAATTCATCTTCCCTAGCTCCGCCATCTAACGTTTGACACTCTCCCGTCCAGATTTTTTCTCCTGATTTATTTCCTCTTTTGGACATACTTTAGGGGAAACGCGTGTATGTGGGGGAGGGGGGGATGTCCTAAGAAAAAGAAGTATTAAGAGAGACAAAAACGAGCACCGGTAAAAATATCTAGGGGAAAAATATCTGGGGGAAAAAATCTCAAGGGGAAAAAATGTTCAATAAGAAAAGAAAAACGTCAGCTGATACATTGGCCACGCCGGAAAATGTCTAGAGGGAGAAAATGTCAGGGAGGGAAAAAAATAGTAAAGGAAGGAAAAAAATACCCATAAAAGAGAGAGAGAGAGAACCACAATCCACCACTAGTACAAACATTTCTTTTCCACTATATTAATCCACTTTCCCTTTCCCGTATCTCTTAACCTTCAACCTATCCCACAAAAACACCCTACTTCACCACACCACAACCACCACCACCACCACCACCACCACCACTCACCTGAAGGCAGCCAGATCAAGAAGTCCTCAAGGCTGTACTCTCTCTTGAACCTCCCAAACCTGTCCACGCCACCGCTGCTGCCTCCACCGCCGCTGCCCTCCGAGCCCTCCAGTGGCCAGAGGATGTGGCTGGTCTGCTCCCCGCCCGCCAGCACCACCACCGGCGTCGGTTCAATGGTCTCCTCTTCCTCAGTGACTGTAAAAAGCGCTGGATTAGAATCGGATATATCGTCGTGAATTCTGGAAGTATGTGTGTGTGTGTGTGTGTATTTCACTGTTTGATCTGCTGCAGTCTCTGACGAGACAGCCAGACGTTACCCTACGGAACGAACTCAGAGCTCATTATTTCCGATCTTCGGATAGGCCTGAGACCAGGCACACACCACACACCGGGACAACAAGGTCACAACTCCTCGATTTACATCCCGTACCTACTCACTGTTAGGTGAACAGGGGCTACACGTGAAAGGAGACACACCCAAATATCTCCACCCGGCCGGGGAATCGAACCCCGGTCCTCTGGCTTGTGAAGCCAGCGCTCTAACCACTGAGCTACCGGGCGTGTGTGTGTGTGTGTGTGTGTGTGTGTGTTCGTGTCTTGCCCTTTTAATATGTAAGTGAATGAATAAATGAATGAATGAATGATGCGGGAGTGGAAATAAATTGGTTACGTCTTTGGAAACTCATATTGTTGTCTCTCTGGGAGCGAAAATTTGCAAGTCTTTTTTTTTTTTTGTTTTATTTATTTCTCTCTCTCTCTCTCTCTCTCTCTCTCTCTCTCTCTCTCTCTCTCTCTCTCTCTCTCTTCTTAATATTTAAATGACGGAATGGATAAATACTAGACGGAAACATGTTATTCTTAAAGATAGACGAATTAATAAAAGAAGGGGAAATGTGAGAAAAATGGAGAAGAAATATGAAAAAAAATGGTTAGAAATGAAAACAAAATGAGGAGGAAGCGTGGTGGAAGGAGGAGGAGGAGGAGGATTGACTAATTGATTGATGATATGGTGCACTTAATCAATCAATCTTCTCTCCTCTTCTTCCTCCTTCTCAAGAACACAAGGAACGATGAGAGGGAAGAGAGAGAAGGGAAACAATGAGGAAGAAGAAGAGGAAGAGAAGGATAATGAGGCGAAAAAATAAAGAGGAAGCGAGAAGCTGAAAAAAAATAAATAAATAACGTGGAATTGTTTGCACAACACACACACACACGCACACACACACACACACACACACACACACACACACACACACACACACACACACACACACACACACACACAAGGAAGAAGACAAACAAACAAACAAACACAGCCAAAGTATTAAGTATCGTGCGTCACCAATAATGAAATCAGGAAAGAATATAAAAATGAAATAAAAAAATCGCGAAACTATGTGACCTTTCTCTCTCTCTCTCTCTCTCTCTCTCTCTCTCTCTCTCTCTCTCTCTCTCTCTCTCTCTCTATCTCTATCTATCTATCTATCTATCTATTTATCTATATCTATCTATCTATCTATCTCCGCGTTAAGAGAGAGAGAGAGAGAGAGAGAGAGAGAGAGAGAGAGAGATTAAAACTAGGTCACGAAAACGAACGTAAAAAATGTATAGCATGATTGAGAATGTCAGTGTGTGTGTGTGTGTGTGTGTGTGTGTGTGTGTGTGTGTGTGTGTGTGTGTATGTGTTTCACTGTTTGATCTGCTGCAGTCTCTGACGAGACAGCCAGACGTTACCCTAGGGGACGAGCTCAGAGCTCATTATTTCCGATCTTCGGATAGGCCTGAGACCAGGCACACACCACACACAGGGACAACAAGGTCACAACTCCTCGATTTACATCCGGTACCTACTCACTGCTAGGTGAACAGGGGCTACACGTGAAAGGAGACACACCCAAATATCTCCACCCGGCCGGGGAATCGAACCCCGGTCCTCTAGCTTGTGAAGCCAGCTCTCTAACCACTGAACTACCGGACGTGTGTGTGTGTGTGTGTGTGTGTGTGTGTGTGTGTGTGTGTGTGTGTGTGTGTGTGTGTGTGTGTGTGTGTTTACGCAAGAGGGAAACTAGCCAAGGGCAACATAAAATAAAAAACAAAAGGTCCACTTCATATGCAAATTCGCTAAAAGACTGATAGAGAATTAGCCAAAAAACGGACAAATGTCTTGAAGCCTCCCTCTTAAAAGAAGTCAGCTCGTAAGAAGATGGAAATACAGAAGCAGGTAGGGAGTTCCAGAGTTTACCAGTGAAAGGTATGAATGATTGAGAGTACTGGTTAACTCTTGTATTAGAGAGTTTGACAGAATAGGGTGTGTGTGTGTGTGTGTGTGTGTGTGTGTGTGTGTGTGTGTGTGTGTGTGTGTGTGTGTGTGTGTGTGTGCGCCTCTCTTCCTGATTACCTGTCTGATTTCCTGTCTTCTCTCTTCCGTGACACACACACACACACACACACACACACACACACACACACACACACACACACACACACACACACACGGGGGATTATATATTTTTTTCATCCCAGGAAGACCAAGGCCGCAGGAGGGACTGGGACAGGGGAGGAAGAAGGAGGGGGAGGAGGTGGAGGAACAGGTGGAAGAACAAGGGAGGGTGACAAGGGGGAGGGAGGGAGGGTGGAGGAACATGGCAGAGAGGAACGGGTGGAGGAAGCTGTCGTCATCCCTGCTATTCCACACACACACACACACACACACACACACACACACACACACACAATAAAAATGATGATGCTGATGCTGATTATGATGATGATGATGATGATAATAATAATAATAATAATAATAATAATCACAACTCCACCCATTATTATTATTATTACTATTACTCTTATCATCATAATCATCATTATAAATTCTGTTATCAGTAATATTGTTGTAGTAGTAGCAGTAGCAGTAGCAGCAGCAGTAGCAGTAGCAATAGTAGTAGTATCATGACATAAGAAATCATAAAAAAATAATAAAAAACCCATGAAATTGACAAAACCTAAACAAACCTAAATGAATAAACAAATAAACAAATAAGCAATCACAATAACAATAATTATAATAATGTTCATTACAAACGCACATTTGCAAAACAGCAGTAAGGCGAGAGTTTCGTACCATAATATAATCTTAGTACAAATATTTACACAAAACATGCAAGGACGGCTAGTTCGTCCTAGGAATCACAGCTCTGAAGTTCCCGCTAATAATTCAATATCCCTAGTTCATCCTGGGGCACGAATTAACCCTCACGCTGTTATAATCTCCGCATCATTGCTATGGCGACGTCGCACGCACCTCATGCAAATTATCGTACATCAACACGCCGTCCACCACCACCACCACCACCACCACGCAACAATATCATACTCCACCGTAGACTTATATTTTCTTTAATTTTAAACTCTGTGTATTAATCAATATGTTTAAGATGTGTAGCTATCATAACTTTCCGCATATTTTGGAGAACCGTAAAGTTTGATGTAATATGTATTTTTCTCCTTCCCATCTTTTTTTTTTTTTTTTTTTTTTTTTGTATTTCAGTTATGTATCAAATTTTACGTATTTTTTTTCTTAAGAATGTCAAGAAGTACATATATTAATTCTAACTCAACCCCCGCGATCTCATAAGAATATAAGATCAAAAAGGAGGCCGCCGTGGTACAGTGGAACCATGTGTGCTTTGGGGTCCGAGAAGTCTCCAAGCGCACGGGTTCGAATCCTGTCCACGGTCCGAGTGTAGGTTGGGCTTCCTCACTCGAGGCAACGGTTTCCTTGCGGGTGGGCTTTGAGATAGGAGGTACCACAAAAAGTACCCCCTTTAGCCCATAAATTCCCGTGAAAAGCCCACATGGTATAAAAGAAAAAGAAAAACAAGGAGGCATCATAAGAAAACACATAGCAGTCCCTGAATCAAAGTAAACATAGCTCCCAATGCCCACCTGTCACCCCCCACCCGTTAATTTGCTTAATCGTCTTTTAAGCTCCTAATGACTCAGCACAAACCATTTAATCACTCACCAATCACCATACACCTAAATAAAGTTAGTGCACGCTATTTTTTTTTTTGTGTGTGTGTGTGTGTGTGTGTGTGTGTGTGTGTGTGTGTGTGTGTGTGTGTGTGTGTGTGCCTCGCCTCTTAGTTAATTGCATTACTTGGTGGGGGTTTTTTTCTTTATTCTCTCTATTGGTGTAAAGGGTTTGCATTAAATGACTTATTTTGATTATGTCTGTGTATTCTCAGTTCTTCCTCCTCCTCAACCGCTACCCTCACCACGATCACCATCACCACCACAACCACGACCGACAGAGGAAATATCATACGCGTCTGTAGAATTGTACTGTTCTACCGCCTCACTGTTTGCATTTCAAGATATTTTAGCATATTTTGATATAAACCGCGAGTTTTTCGCATGAGAGAGAGAGAGAGAGAGAGAGAGAGAGAGAGAGAGAGAGAGAGAGAGAGAGAGAGAGAGAGGGTGAACACGAATTATTGTCGCTTGCATGATCAGAGTTCATCTTCTGGAGGGAGGGAATGAGGGAGGGAGACAGAGGGGGGGGAAGAAGTAAAGAGACGGGGAAGGAGGGAGGAGGAGAGGAAAGCGTGCGGCAGGGAGAGAAAGAGGGGAGGGAGATGGAGGACCCGAGAGAGAGAGAGAGAGAGAGAGAGAGAGAGAGAGAGAGAGAGAGAGAGAGACTGATTGATCTTCGGCGCCAGAACGGAAGTCATGAGAGAGAGAGAGAGAGAGAGAGAGAGAGAGAGAGAGAGAGAGAGAGAGAGAGAGAGAGAGAGAGAGAGAGAGAGAGAGAGAGAGGATCATCACATCACCTGACAACCTTACACACTTTTCACTTTGCTTCACACCGTACATATTGGCAGACATGATCAGGGCCAACACGTCTGCCGCTGCTTGTTCTTCCCATGTGTTTCTTTGAGTCTCCGCGTTACATTCATCCCGGTGAACTTCGAGTCTGAGTGAATAATGAGTGAGAGGAAGTCCCCATTCCCGGCTGACCTTTTGGGTGACGTCACGCTGACAACTCCGGGAACAGCTGGTTGTGTGTGCAGCGGCCTTGCTCAACGGTCGCTGACTCACTCACGAGTCTCCGCTAACTCAAAACTAAATGCACCAAGCAATAAAGAAAATAAATAAATGAATAAATCAATAGCTCAAATCATAGAAAAAAGCAATGATGATGATAATTATGCAAATAAAATAAAATAAAAAACAACAGAAATAATAATAATAATAATAATAATAATAATAATAATAATAATAATAATAATAATAGATATAAATAGATAAACGAATAAATAAAAAAGAAAAATTAATTAGACGATTTTAAAACCCCACCAGAAAAAAAAAATGAATAAAGACAATAAATAGATTATATAATCAAACAAAACAAAAGTTAACGAAACAATTCTCCAAACACTCTAAAAGCTAAATAAGTGACTCGTGAAACTCTTTAAAGCTAAAAGAACGATTCCCAAAACCCAATGAAAGCTAAACAGACGATTCCCAAAACACCCTAAAAGCTATAAAAAAAAAAAATAAAAAAATCTCACTCACAGCTTCAATGAATCCTTCACAGCAAAGGATACGAAACCAACTGGCAGACTGACGCACGGATTCCAAACAATAGGATCGATGGGCGTTGGGGAGTTGCTATCTATGAATCTTACGTATAAAAAAAAAAAAATAAATAAATAGCAGAAATGTGATGTGTCGTTATGGGATACTCACCTTCAAAGTCTGTGTTGATGAATAAATTGTTAACATATTGCTGGGTGTTAATTTTCACTGTATGTATGGATTAGCTAGCGTCCGGGACCATATACTTTCACTCATGTTGGAAGAATCTAGTGTAAGGGGAATGTTCTTGCTTATAATCTTGTTACAGTTTGGTTATAATGACTGTCTTTCCATCATCTCCTTTTTACTTTCCTCTCCTCCTGTTCTCATGCAACAACTTCAATTTTTGTTGCTGATTAATAGTTATCCTTTGTAATTCGTCTTTCTCCTCCCATTCTTTTTTTCCTTTTTTTGTCTTCTTTTCTTCCTTTCATTTATTCTCCCTCCTTTCAGTCAAGCTTCCTTGTATATTCTCTTTCCTCCCTTATTTCCTGTTGCTTCTCGTCCTCTCCCTCCTCTTCTTTATTTCGATCAATTTCCCTAATTTTCTCTCTCCTTTTCCACAATTCTTTTCCTGTCCTTCCCTTTCTCTTTTTTTTCCCTCTCCCTTCTCTACTTTTTCATCTTCCATATCACATTTCCTCTTTTCTTCCTTTCCTTTCTACATAATTTTCTCATACTTCTCTCCTTCCTTCACGTAGTTTATTTTTTTGCTTCTTTTCCATGCTGTTCCATAACTTTTCCTCATCTTCCTTCTTTTCTCCCTTATTTCCTCCTGCTCCTCTTTTCCTTCCTCCTCACTCCGACCAGTCTTTCTAATCATTTCCTCTCCTCCTCCGCGTGTGGAAAGTCGCGTGCGTTGTCAGTCTGGCAGAGTTAGGTGGAGTGAGGGCGGGCGGGGGCGGGGCGGCCAGCGGTGGCGGCTCCAGGCAGGATGTGTTCCCCACCCACGCACCCGCCTCCCTTCAGTTATTTCCTTGTTTCTGACCCACCACACGCCCCCCACCCTCATCCCTGAGCCCGCCCACGCCCTCACATGATCCCACGCCTGCCTCCATCCACCGTCAGTACTTTCAATAGAGAGAGAGAGAGAGAGAGAGAGAGAGAGAGAGAGAGAGAGAGAGAGAGAGAGAGAGAGAGAGAGAGAGAGAGAGAGAGAGAGTGGGTCTGAGTGAATGCGAAAACTGAAAGGGTGGATTCTGTTGTTATGGGTTAAGGTTTGAGTGATTGATAAAGGTTATGACTGTATGCTTACTCACTGGGGCTTCCCTCTTGTTTCTATTGTGTAATGTTACTTGATGAGATAATGTGGGAATTGAAGCTTCATTATTTTCATGGTCTTACTGTAGTGTTTAATCTTTGAAGTAATTGTGAAGTAATTCTTTCAACACTATGGACTTTCATAAGACTCATAAAACTATTTTCAAACACCAGAGCGTCAGATTCTCGTGACACATTTCCTTATTGATGAT
>NC_059299.1:12658316-12660816 GCF_017591435.1 Portunus trituberculatus
TTTCATTAATAAAAAGAAAAAGAAAAAAACATACAAAGTCAGCAAATTAAGACATAAAAGAATGCAAATTTAAAATACAACAACAACAACAACAACAACAACAACAACAACAACAACAACAACAAGCATTAATGAGGCAACAAATATCAATACAAAATACACTTAAGGTAAACAAACAAATGAAACACGATTTATAATTCTATTCGTTTTTTCTTCTTTGGGTTCGAATCAGCTCCGAAGGTTCACGAGACGCGGAAATGAGGCTTCAATGACCTGTATGGGATCTGATTCTGCATGAACCAACGGGATTCACTCACTCGACCACACATCCTTGCTATTATCATCATTTCCTGCTCTCTCTCTCTCTCTCTCTCTCTCTCTCAGTGGAAGAGGTAGCGCTTTAATACCTTTATGAGACACCATGACACAAAATTCTGTCTCTCTGTCTGTCGTTTTATTTGTCTCTGTCTATCTGTCTCTCTGTATGTCTGTATATCTGTTTGTTATGGAGTGTTTGTCCGTATGTCTGTCTGCTTTTTTATCAGCATTTTTCCTTTATCCTTTCTACGTGTCTGTCTCTATCACTGCTTTATTTTCTGTCCGTCTGTCTGTTTGTATGTCTTCCTATTTTTTTCTGTTATGTCTGTCTATTCATCTCTCTCTCTCTCTCTCTCTCTCTCTCTGACCACAAAACGTCACCACAAAGGACAGATTACCTGCCATCACCACCTCCATTGTGCCTCAGTAATTCTCGCCGGTATAACCTCCACTTTGCCCCCACGCCTTCCATCCCTCCCTTCCTTCCTTCCTTTCTTCCTTCACTCTCCTCCCTTCCTCTCATTCATACCGGAAAAAAATATGTACATATATATTAGAATTGGTGGTGGTGTTGATAGTGTCGTAGTAGTAGTAGTAGTAGTAGTAGTAGTAGTAGTAGCGGTAGCGGTAGCGGTAGCAGTAGCAGTAGCAGTAGCAGTAGTAGTAGTAGTAGTAGTAGTAAAAAAATACTAAGAGTAACAAATAATAATAGTAATAATAATCATTCCAATAATAGTAATAATAATAATAATAATACCTAGTAATAATAATAATAATAATAATAATAATAATTGTAGTAAGACCAATGAAGTATATTGATTAATTACTACTTGAAAAAGACTAAAAACACGTATTAGGTAAATAAATAGCCAATAAACAAGCAAACGATAATAAAGTAAAGGAATACAGATAAATAAAATAAACAAATAAACTGAAAATAGAGTGATAAATAAAGAAACGCAGGAATTCACTAATAAAAGAAAAAGTCTGTTAACCTTCACTTTCGTTTCTTACTGCACGATTCTAGCTTTATTATAACATTCCAGTTTGCAGGGATTACAATTTTCTCTCTTTCCTTT
Organism: Portunus trituberculatus; assembly: GCF_017591435.1. Classification (NCBI taxonomy): domain Eukaryota; kingdom Metazoa; phylum Arthropoda; class Malacostraca; order Decapoda; family Portunidae; genus Portunus; species Portunus trituberculatus. The sequence continues at coordinate 12,659,714 of NC_059299.1, forward strand.
TTCTTCTTAATTTTCTCCCTCGCAGTAATCGCATGAGCCGGGATGGTTGTTCTATCATGCTAAACTCATGCCGCGTTTTTAATTTTAGCAAAACTTTCTCTTGTCTTGTCTTTTCCTTCAGGTTGCTTGCAAAATCGCTATTATAAGCTTCCACGGTCAAGGTTTGTTGTGTCACCGCTAGGCTAATTTTAGAAGAGCTGCATTACTATATTTAACCTGCTAATACAGTGTGATGCTAAGTTAAAAAAAATCTTTTGCACCAACGGGTATTCCATGTCACATTGCTTGCCGGGATCCTTTCTATTTTCTTTTATTTTTCTGCCTCTTGATCAATAAATGTTACTATCATTACTGTTATTATTATTGACTGCTGTTATTATTATTACTATTATTATTATTATTATTGTTATTATTTTTATTATTATTATTGTTATTATTAGTAGTAGTAGCAGTAGTAGTCGTAATAGTAGCAGTAGTAGTCGTAATAGTAGTAGTAGTAGTAGTAGTAGTAGTAGTAGTAGTAGTAGTAGTAGTAGTAGTAGTAGTAGTAGTATGTGCATCCTTTATTACCATCTTCTGAACCACTTTACTCTCAATAGAAAAGAAAAAAAAAGAGAGAAGATAGTAAGGTTTTCATACGTGTTTTTAGACAGACGATACAGGATCCTCATAAAACTAGAATTACGTAAACACCCTTGTAAACCCTAATTACTTCCCCTAGAACCAGTCAAAAGCAGCTGAGATAGAAAACGGAAACGTTACTCAAAAATTCCTCTTACCAACGGGTACACAAATGCGGCGTTATGCTACGTACGTTACGCGATATTTGCAGGAGGTAGGAGCGCCTGGTATTACTGACTTTCATCTGCCGTGCTGTATCGTATTGTGCTGCATTGTGTTGTGTGTGATTTCATGGCGTGCGTGTAACGGGACATTTAAATTCAAACCTTCCATACATAATGTTGCGTTGGGACTTTCAATGTTATGGTGCGCAAGGCCAGTGGGTGCAATCGTTCCACTATACTGCACCAGCTAGCCCTATACTCTTGCTACACTAACACAAGTCACACTACCCACCCACTCACTCCTTACGAGCCATTTAA
>NC_059299.1:12665816-12751841 GCF_017591435.1 Portunus trituberculatus
AATGGGGATGTGGTAGGGTGGAGGAAAGAGGCAGTGGGTGGCTGGATGGTGTTGTTTGGTGGTTGCTAGGCGACGTGTCTGACACCTGTGGTTATGACGTCTCTTGACGTGATGTCATGTCTGGTGTGACGTCACTCTTGATGTATAACGTCAACACCGCGGACGGTATCTGCGGTGGTGGCAGCTAATGTTGCCTGACGGCTGAACAATGAGGTTGAGGGTACGGCGTGGTAAGTGAGGCCAGGCGTAAAGAACACATGCAATGTTTGCTTACGCACGCTCCTCAGTGAACAGCTCCACATACTCCCGAGGAAACTACCTTCTGAAAATGTTACATTTTGCTCTGATAAATTCTGATGTCTACAGTTAATCTGGCAACCTTGTTGACTGTATTTTTTTTTTTTCTTCCCTTTTGATGTGAAGTTGCAAGATTAAAATTACATTTTGGACGTACTCTATGCCAAAAATATAGTAAACATTTGATGAAATTTAGAATCACTCGCTTTAACAACCAGCTATCCATCTACTCATCCATCTATCCACTAACTCATTCATCTATCTTTATCTCTACTGCCCCCTCTATCCATACATACATCCACTTATTCATCCACCTACCGATCTATCAACTCATCCACATATATGTCTATCTATCTAATGATCTAATCCATTCATCTATTTAATCATCCACTTTTACATACATCTATCTATCCACACAGTCATCCATCCATCTGTGCTTACACATTCATCCATCCATTAATGATATTAATAAATTCAAAATTAAATAAAAAAAAATACGCATATTTATAAAGTTAAAATTATCATCAATAACTCATTATTTAACCAGGTCAGATTGCCTATATATAATCAATGTTATGTCTAAAGTATATTATTATATGAAATAACTGGGATATCATTTCAGATATTTTTATTAGAATTGGTTTATCACTGAAAATGTTTTGCCACTCATTAAAAATTCTGTATTTGTGCGCTATTTCTTTTCTCTATGGAGCAGATAGCTCAGCAGAATAAAGTCAAAGAATATGTATGTATATGTACATTTGAAGTCTTATGTTACCTTTTGGCAATAAATTCAATGAATTAATCAATCCAAACACTCACTCATCTATCTATTCCTCCATCCATACATCCATGAAAACTCAAAGGCTTGCAAACAATTCCTCACTCATTTTCATGTCCACAATTGTAAGAATTCACACAATTTTTCAAGGTGAACTAACAAACAATGGAAATCATTTTACATTTATTATTTTTTTTTCCGGGGGATTATATCTTACTTTTGTATGAAAATAGTTTCCTATAATTTTTATGATAGTATAATGTTACACACTCATAGTATATACTCACTGTTGTGGTGAGTCATTCAAGCTTCCAAGTCTTACAATGCTGTAAACACTTAAGTATATGAAAATGTACAATAATGGAATTTACAAAAAGGTAGAGATTAAGTATGAAGCAGCAAGCACATGTCTGTACATGCACCACACTAGAAAGAGCCACAGGAAGGTCATGGGAATGCAACCACTGTCTAGCAAACCCAAGCCTGTGACTGTCACCTCTCATCTAACATCATACAATAAATGTTAGCCTCCTCATGACAGGACCCTTACCAACCTCTGGAAATATTCATTTCTTGTGTATAAACAAAACATTCACATTTCTGGCTTATTTCCCCTTTTTTTTTTTTTTAAGAAAACCATACCAGCCTGAATGTGAAAAAAAAATCCAAATTAGGGTTAAAAATTTATGAAAATAGCTGTCACAAAAAAAAAAAAAAACCATGATAATACTATGTGGGGAAAATATTCATAATCACACAGAAACTATGTGTGTCTGGAAATTCCCCAAAGAAACTTTTATACAGTACTAAGATTTAGTAGCAGCAGCAGCAGCAGCAGCAGTAGCATTAACTTTTGTTTTACTGAAAACTTCCAGAAGAGCAAAGAACACTTGCCAGTGTATCTACAAAATTATTGACAACTTGAACTAAGACAATAAGTTCATGCAGTTCATGCACAGCCACATCACTGTCCAAATCATGTAAAACAAAGGTTCATGACTGCTGAAAACATTTAAAAGAACAAATTAGGATATTATACACACAAAATACAAGGAAAAATATAAACAGATTTCCTTTCAAGAGGTAACGTAGGTGAAATAATGAAGAACAAATCTGTACATTGGTAACACTTCAGGAAGAATAGTTAAGAGATTAGTGTTGTATCATATTTGCATATTAGGAATGGTTTTTTTTTTAAATCCAGTTTTGACAAAATTCTATTTGGTAAATTTATAGAATCTTTGCCTTTTCATTACTTTTGCATATGCATATACACACTATAGTTATAGTCACAGGTACTGATGGTTCCAATATCATGCTTTGGCCAGCTATCCATCAAAACAGTCAAAAACTAGGCAGGTCTATTCTTTAAGAATATTTGTAATTATCATTATCATTGCTGCTTGTGTGTTTGTAGCAGCATTTTCCATCAGAAACCAAGCACCAACATTTGTTATTGGTGCCTGTGTACATGATTAATAGTGATATGTTCTTAATTAAAGTATACTGCATGCACATTTTCAAAAGAGATGTTGGGTAGCATAAGGGAGTGCTATGATGCAACCCTCAGACCTCATGACTGACTAGTCTTTTCTTTGTCACAGGACAAAACAAAAGGAAATTATCCATATTGGTAGAAAAATTCACACAATCAACACCACAAAATGCCAACCTGTTATTCTGTACTGTATTACAGTTCACTGCACTGCCTAGTGTCAATGGTCACCAAGCTTGTACACTTAGGCACACTCAGCAAACTTGCACAATGGCAATGCACTCCATGCTTTCCTTCTTATAGAACAACTCTCTCTCTCTCTCTCTCTCTCTCTCTCTCTCTCTCTCTCTCTCTCTCTCTCTCTCTCTCTCTCATCTGTTACATATAGCCAGATTTCTACAATGAACTTCAAATATGTCTTAGAAGTTTCTACATTTAGTAATCTTTATGTACAGAATTACACTTTCTTTCATAGTACACTTATATGTAAGAATGTTTGGAGCAGTTTTAAGTATCTTTAAACTTAACATGTACAACTTAACATTTATAAGTATTGAAAGTTCATTATTCATGAATTCACTTACAAGTTGTCAATATTATCACGAATATCTTTCAAATAAAATCCTGGAACAAAAATCTTCAAACAAATCCTGTGATGCACTTCTAAACACACCTCATCAGCAATTCAGAGGGCAAAACATCCTCAAACTCAAATAATAAACAAGATGATGAATTTGCCTTCTTGTTTCTACTCAAACTGTGGGATCTCTCACCTTCTTCCGACCCCTACTCTGTCCCCTGTTGTTTCCTGCCTACGCCTGGCCTCCTGCCGGACACATCTGGGACATTTGGAGCCCCTGTTGGTGTAACACAGGTGATGCAGCACAGTGGAGCAACCATCACATACAACGACTCCTCCATCAAATGGGAAAATTATGTCACTAACATCACAAATCTCACAGATGTAACCCTTTCCCTGACAAACCTGAAAGGGAGAATGATGGTATGAGTAAGAGGAGGAAGAGGAACTGGTACATATAGGAACCAAACCATACACAGTGGAGGAATATAAGAATAGATTTGTGAGGATTATCATTTCTATAAAAGGAAGAATGTTAGAATCATATATTTGGCATGAATAGTCCCACAACTCCATAGAAAAATACATATATATATTAGTGATCCAACATACCAGACAAGATGTTTTGATGTGTTCTGAGAAAGTCTGGTGGACTTTCTGTAGGTAAGTTACCAGCACTCCAGACTCAGCATCTACAAGGTCTTGCAGAGAATACATGTGTGAGTTCTCAACAAAATGCTGCCTCTCCTCCAGCTGGCGGAGCATACGTGTCTCCTGGGCAGCCCGGCAGGTCCCCAGGTAGCGCTTCATGAGCAAGATGTCCTCACGAAGTTTCTGACAAAAAGAAAGTGAGGATGATGGCTGGCAGTCTTATTTTACTGAAAAAAAATAGCCAAAACTTAAAAACAAAAAATCACACAATGTTAATGAGATTACTAAAAACATATTTGTACAAGTTATGTATATTTAGACATTTGTACATTTGTCTAGATATACACAATGTGTCAAGTGGTAATGGAAGTACAAGCATAAGAATGCAAGAGTACTACAGACAACGGAAGATTGGCAGCTGCACACTGTGGTGGCTATTTCTGCAGGACTGTCTGGAGGAACAAGTTCTCCCGAGATGCACTCCCCAAAGGAATTCACCTTTTTCAGAGTTCATGTGTATGCATGTTTGTACAAATTAACTTCAAAAGAATAAAATGAAGTCTTCTTTATATACAAATATATATATAGTGGAGACTCATTACTTGAACATCTAAATACTCGAACTTTTCAATACTCGAACGCAAAAGTTTGATTTAATACTTGAAAAAATACCTGATAGTCAAATGTCCACAGACGTGGTTGCAGACAGAGGCTCCCTGGCCTCTCCCTCTTCTCCGCCCACCAGTTGTGACTTCTGTTGCTGCGGTCATCAGGATAACATTCTCCTGCATTCTATCTGTAGTTTTTCATTTATAAACTTTCATTAACACCAAAGGCCTATTAGTGGTGAAAATATCTGGTAATCAAATGGCCGCACAATTGGTTGTATACAAAGTTCTGTCATCTCCCTTCTTGCAGCTGCCACTGTACCATTCTAATACTGTATTATTGGTAATACTGGTAATACCATAATACCGGTATACCGGTTGTCGGTGTACATCCCTAGTCCTGCTGCAGTGTTGAGAAAACAACATTCTTCTGCGTTCTGTTGGTAGTTTTTCATACAGAAACTTACGATGGCACCAAGACGCTTATTAATGATGAAAATATGGAATCTGGTGAGAGTACAAGTGTTAGTGAGCCACAGCACTCCATTAGTGGATTTACAGGAATCACACCGAGAGAAAAATTACAAAGACTTTTTCATGGATGGTGACTGGTTCTCCGACAACCTCCCTCCTCCTTCTCCACCCTTCTTCCCTCCTCTACTAAGTTATCTATCACCAACCTTCACTTATGATATGTACAAATCAAAATTGTGAAAAAAAATAAAATAAATAAATAAAAATATATAAACTTGAAGTTTGCTATGATTAGAACAAATTACCTGATTTATAGGTATCAATAGTCAAACTTTTTAATACTCGAACAGCCATTTGGAACGAATTAAGTTCGACTATTGAGTCCACCGTATATATATATATATATATATATATATATATATATATATATATATATATATATATATATATATATATATATATATATATATATATATATATATATATATATATATATATATATATATATATATATATATATATATATATATATATATATATATATATATATATATATATATATATATATATATATATATATATATACACAGTGGGGACTCAATATTCAAACTTAATTAATTCCAAATGACTGTTTGGATATCAAATAGTTCAACTATCGATACCTATAAATCAGATAATTTGTTCTAACTTTAGCAAAACCTCAAGTTTTTTAAAATTTCAATGTGATTTTTTTTTTTTAATAATTTGATTTGTATATACCGTAAGTGAAGGCTGGTGACAGATAACATAGGGAGGGAGGTCATCAGAGGACGAGTCACCATCCACAAAAACGTCTTTGGAACTTTTCTCCTGGTGCAATTCCTGTAAACCCACTGGTGGAGGGCTGTGGCTCACTAACACTTGCATTCTCATTAGATTCCTTATTCTCACCATTAATAAGCCTCTTTGGTGCCACTACAAGTTTGTGAATGAAAAACTACTGAACACAGAAGAATGTTTTTTTCAAGATTGCGGCACAACTAGGGATAAGGCATACCGTTTTACCAGTATTGTCGATAAAACTGGTATCAGACCGGGACAATGGTGGCTGCATGGAGGAAAAGCACAGATCTTTGTTTACCATCATGTGTGTGGCCATTCGATGACCAGATATTTTCACCCATTGTAAGCCTTTGGTGTTAATGTAAGTTTATAAATGAAAAACTACAGACACAGCACATGAGAATGTTATTCTGACGATCGCAGCAGCACAACTGGCGGAGGGTGGAGGGAGAAATCAGGGAGCCTTTGCTTACAAGCATGTGTGTGGAGGTTAGATTATCAGGAATTTTTTTGAATATTAAATCAAACTTTCACGTTCGAGTATTGAAAAGTTGGACTGTTACGACACTCAAGTATCTAGTCTCCACTGTATATACATATATATATATATATATATATATATATATATATATATATATATATATATATATATATATATATATATATGACAATACAACATAGTGATTCCATGCATCAGATGACGATCAGGTATTCCTATTACTTCTTGGATAATTCAACTTAGGTGATATATCTATTAAGTTCAACTTTTCTAGGCTTAACAAACTCTCCCAGTCCATCTCAAACATACAACTGATGGATGATGATCATGCAATCTGGTCCTACACTAAGAGATTATCATTTTATCTCATTTCCTTCTTTCTCTCTTTTCTCACCTTCACAGTAATGAGTTCTTCCACAAATTTGAAAAGGTGAAGATTGAGTTTCTCTAAGTCTAGCACAGGCTTGTTTCTCATCAGGGCAAGGAACTGCTTTGCCTGTCGACTCACTCCCCGCTCCTCAAAGTCCCAGTTGTGAAGTACCCTGGCCGGCAGCACCACCCGGGATCCCCAGTGGCAGGCTGGGCAGTAGTAGAGGCCTGTGTAGTCACATCGCCGTGGCTCGCTCCATGCACTTTCTGTTTTTGGCGGAAAACAAAAATAATATGATAAGACAAAGCACAAGAGGGAGAATGTATTTTTCATTTCAAAATATGTAGTATGATTGATATTCTATTCATTTGGATGAAAGTGCGACTGTATGTTATGGCAAATTAATATGTCTACAACACAAATACATTAATGAAGTAAAGTAACCAAAGATTTGTGACTGAACACCTTACTGAACTCAGCATTATGTGTACTGTATGTCCTGCAAACATGGTGTTGCAGCAGATCTTTGCAATGAACTGAATTTTTCATCATGTGCCTCTTCAGTAACTCACAGGCTAAATATGTTTCTGCCAATATAGTAAAATGGCACTTGTTTTTTACACTTTATGAAAACTATAGCTTATCCAGTACACATGTACACCTTAGAAGCAGGTAATTTTATCATTCTAATGTGAAATTTTTCATATTCTCATTAGCAAAAAATTTGAATAAGGAAAACAATCATTATTAAATATAATAATGTACATTAGAAAACTTATCTATGCAAGAAATCAACTCAATCACTGGATGAATGAAAATATACAGAACAAGTATACAAAAGTTGTGCTACAAATTATACAGGCAACTAAATCAAAAGAGGTTATCTGAGCCATGCAGCAGTTAAGTGGTGACAGATACAGACTGGTACAGTAATCAGGAATGATGGGACTGTCATGGAGTGCCATGAAAATCTGAAGCTATTGCTGCACACAAACCAAGCAAGCGAGTAAGTTGTGTGTACAAGTCACTGGATGTGTGGGTGATGTGAGCATTCATGATGAGCTGTGGAAATCAGTGACAATAACACATGCTGCCAACGCTTATACAAACACTGAATATTCTTATTTAGTATTATAGTACATGCTTTCCAATCATGTATATCTCATTAATATAATTATCAATGTTATTATTACTGGACTTTAAATATTTTAACGTCTATTTTTCTGAAATGATGAATAAGATTACTGTCTTTCATCCAAATTTATGAATACAGAATGCACAATTACACAAACTAAAATAGCTTGTGAAAATGTTATAAAATGCATCAAATGTAAAAATACGATATGCATCTAAAATAAATTCGTGAATGGGTTACTTATTCAAAATTATAATCAATGTAAAAAAATCAAAACAAATAATTGCTAAGTAAATAAATTATACAAATTAACTAATTAATAAAATAAAACTAAAAGAATACTAAGTACATCCTCATAATTGAAGGAAAGTTGTGATGCAGGGTACCATTGATGGGATGACACCTTGGGATGAAAAATGAGATAGACTGCATGTTCATCATCCCTGCACCACACCATCTCCTTGAAATGGCACTACTCAGCCATGTTCCAAAGTTCATCCACAAACAAGAACATCCATTCACTCTACATAGACACAAATGATGAACTTACTCAACTCATGGCACAAAAAATAAACAACAAACAAGCACACTGCCATTGTGTCTGCAGGTGTTGTATGCCTCAGAACACCTGCTTTAGGATCAGTCTGTGATATGGACAGGTGTGAGACTCCATACAGTTATGTTTTGTCCATTCACATCAACACATTCATCATCACCTTTATGTGCTCCAATATTCTGCATCATTAAATTTTTCCCAACATTCTAGCATGAGGGATAGCAAGGTGGCACAGAAGACAGTTAACAACAATAAAAATTCAAACTGAATCTCTTTTGAAAGATGAGCAAAATTTCATATTACATTTTTTTTTGCTAAGTGCCTCATTCCCATGTAGTATCTTCTCTGAGTGTCAATATCAAGGACAAAGGAATGCATGATATGAACAGTAAACAGTTTAAAGGCTGCTTTTCACTTCTAGTTTTCTCTGATAGCCATTTTCTTCATGACAACTGTCCCTCTAAATCACACTGATAAATTACATGGTACAAAAATATTGGAACATCAATATAAATCAGTCATGACAAATTGAGGTTACAATATACTAAGAGGAAGAAAATTTCTATACAGTAAACCCTCTATAAATGAGATATATATAAGTTAGATATTAGATAAATCTGATTCTATATAACCATTGGATTATTTTCATTTAAATTGGATGGCAGTGATATATATGGCAGACCTGTGGTGCAGAAAACTCCAAAAGATTAGGAGCATTTTGCAATCCACTATAGTGAGATCATGATGTCATTCATGGCTTACAGAAGCTAACAAATGATTGTACACATCCTACACTACTCCTATGTTCCTCTGTTAAAAAATTGTGCTCCAGAAAATTCTGTAAGGTTCCAGAGTGTTCTGCAGCGCACTATAGCAGGGTTGTGACGTCACTCATGGCTTACAGAAGCTCACAGGTGATACGTGCACTCCTGTGGGGAGAGGACTGTTGATAAAGACCTCTCACAAGGCTCTGTGGCCTCTCTCCTGCTTTTGTCTTTGTTTTAAGTAGATAAATGTGTTCTGTTTTAATTATCTTAATAAATTGATATTTTTTCAGAATTTTACTACCATCTTTAGGTATACCACCAAAACATTGGATAAATCAGTTTCTCAGATATTTGACAAGGCATTCCCCACAAATTATTCAATTTTATAGAGGGTTTACTCAATTTAGATACAAATTACTGCAAGAGTGTAATACTGGAGAAGTGCTTTAACCCCCTCCTAGAGCTGCAGTAGTACAGAATGCAACAAGCACAAAGAGACTCAAGAAAATCTGTGTCTTTCAGAACACAAATGAGAGACAAAACATTAACTTATGTATTCAAGAGGAAGTAGTAGAAAATTATTGCCATTTCTTAGGAAAAAGGGATATCAAAACCTTATGACTAATTCTTTTACCTAATACAGCACTTCCCAACCTGGAAATAACTTGGCAATTTTTTAGCAAGCCTTGGATGGCTACAAGAAAATAATCAAATTCTGAGAATGGGTACAGTAATACATAATGTTATGAATGAGAATCGTAATACATACTGTATTGAATGAGAATAGCTACAACTTTTTGTTCCTTTTGAAATCTTTTTCTAATCAACTTTTTTGGAGTGTGCATTAATTAGGCTTTTTTTTATTTATTTTTGTTTCCTTGGTTAACCACTTACAAAACCAAGAAAAACAATGTATTGGGCAACGAGTCATCAAAGGTTGGGACTGACTGACTACTTAGGACACGGGAAGTTTTAGCACATCCTGTCTTAGCTTGCAGCACCCCCACCTTCAGCACAGCCACATCCACTATGGATTAACACAGTATTCAAGAAGAAATGCATATGATGTTCAAGCAAGTGTGAGTTGGTGTGTGGAGAGCAGACACTAGCATTGTCGTATCAGCAAGCATGGAATCCTATGCACAGAGAGAGAGAGAGAGAGAGAGAGAGAGAGAGAGAGAGAGAGAGAGAGAGAGAGAGAGAGAGAGAGAGAGAGAGAGAGAGAGAGAGAGAGAGAGAGAGAGAGAGAGAGAGAGAGAGAGAGAGAGAGAGAGAGAGAGACAGACAGAAACAGAGTGACAGAGGCAGACAAACAGAAGAAGGAGAGAGGAGAGAATTGGAAAAAGGAGGATAGAGATAAGAGAAAAAGATGAAAAGAAAGAAAATAAAAAAATAATTACAAATCATAAGAAACCAAAGATGACAGCTAAGAGAAGAGAAGAATAATATTAGAAAGAAATAGATGAGATTGGAAGAAAAAAGAGAGAGACAGAGAAAAGAAAGAAGAGAGGAGATACAGGTCACTGATGGTGCTGTACCTTGTCGCATGGGATCACCAAAACAAGAGAAGCCCCTTGGATGGACTAAAAATGCAAAACATGTCATTAGTCAATAAAGAAAACAAGAAGGGACATCATAAACAGTACCGGCAATTGCTAATCATGTCTGTTTTCATCAACCATCTACCTATCATATCTTTCATTAGACACTTGCTTCCTTATACTCTTTCTTCTTTTAACTGGTACAATGATTTCTTTAAATTATTTTTTCAAGTGGAATAATGTTTGTATATCTCTTTTAAGTTAAGGTTTTGTGTTACTTTTTCTCCTTACAGATATTACAGTGTGAATACATTACAGATTCACATGCTTAAAATTCATACGAGTATTGAACTCTTCTAATGAATGACATGTATCTTACTGAAGAAATATGAAAAATTAAGACTAAATAATTTAAGAAGTGAAAAGCAAGAAAAGAATTTTGAAATAAAAAAATTATAAACTTTACTCGGTAAGGATGTCACCACTTGTTTTTGTTTAGACTGAAATACATCAATACAAACAAATCCTACATAATTAGTAGCAGTAATGCACTAACTTGCTACCAGCCAGCTAAATGAGCCCTGTACTGCACCACTACTGCAATAATTATCTGCCACACAACTGACAACTTGGAAACAGCATGGAACCCTTTGAAAACATTAATCAATTAGACAATTTCCTAACATCTACTTAGAATTTATCTGAAAATGTAATCATTATAATGTATATAAGAAAATTAATATGGATAATCTGTCACACCAAGTACTAAGGATTCCAAATCTCAATCAATTTCTACAAGGAATGACTGGCAGGAGTTAATACCTGAGCACTTCTTCCCTCCTGTCTTTGCCTTTGAACCTACAGTGTATCCTGAAAAAAATAAAAGCAAATAAATAACAAAAAATAAATGAACACATGCCCATGAATTATGGAGTGAGTGAGACTATGGCTTGTGTCCCATAACTCTAAAGAGAAAATGTACACAAACTGATTGAAAACTATAAAATAAAAGGAGGCAGTGATCAATGAAGAACAAACATATCAAAATACAAGCCACTTACATTTTCTCTCCAATTTCTTTGACAAAATATAAAATGATTACTAATCCTATGGTGATATGTGTTCTACACTTTCATAACAAAACATAAAGACGAGCTAAACACCTCAAGAAATGTCTGTCCCAGGCAATGTTCATTCCTCAGGTTTCTTCTGCACTACAAAGCTGGATGACAAGAATGAGACACAAACAGTCACACTTATAGTCTTTCATAATTACAACAGCAGTAATTAAATCATGACCATCACATATGTGAAGAATTAGAAAACAAACTGATAACACTCATGCCTTGATTCACCTTTCCATGCACACATCATCTTACAGCTGCTTTCCAGTACTCAAAATATCAAGTGACAGGAAGATACAAATAATAGATTATAATAAATTAAAGTTTCAAGAGGGCAATTTAGAAATGTATTAGTGACATAACTAAATGAGGAAAATGATACTGTTACATATTACTAATGCATAAATACTGATTTCACATGAAGAAAGTTAAATAGAACTGAAAACTTGCATACAAAAATATTTACAAAACAGTGAAAACACTGTGATATATATATATATATATATATATATATATATATATATATATATATATATATATATATATATATATATATATATATATATATATATATATATATATATATCCTGAAAAAATACTGTATTGTAAGAGAGAGAGAGAGAGAGAGAGAGAGAGAGAGAGAGAGAGAGAGAGAGAGAGAGAGAGAGAGAGAGAGAGAGAGAGAGAGAGAGAGAGAGAGAGAGAGAGAGAGAGAGAGAGAGAGAGAAACAACAAAATATACTCCCAAGTAAAGACCCCCAGTTTTGCAAAACACAATAAAGACAAGCTCATCACCACCACAGGTTCACCAAAAATGAATTATTAGACACTATTAGATAAAATGCTGTCAGAGAGGGCACACACACAATGACCTGATTAAGCTGTTTTAAAAGTGAGAACAGATCTGTGTGCATGTCAATTCTCCAACTGCTGATGTCTCAGATTTTGGCACAGCTTTATATGCCCATTAATTATCCATATTTTATTTCTTACAATGTCCTGTGATATTGCAGAAATTTTTGGAACCAAAAAGTCTTTACCATTATTCTATTACATGAAAAGAAATTAAGAAATTTCTATCCACTGTTTTCTAAGCAAAAGTTTTACTGCAATATCAGATGCCTTTACATGCCCATAATTGTTTTTATATTTCTTGTGACTAATATCCCTGTGACTGTTTTTCTAAAAATAAAAAAATAAGTTACAAAGAACACTCCTTCAATACACCTAGCCATGCTGTTAGCTTCTAATAAAATATAACATCTACAGACCTGAAAAAAGCTCCCTGACCTGACGTGATGAAATTCCTGGATACTAAACAAGATCAAGCCACCGAAGTCACCTTACAGCACCCTAAAGATATTAACTCACTGTTTGTTATGATTCTTTTACACTCGGCACACTTGTAGTTCTGGGATGCTAGCCCCACTTCAGGGCAAATGCGTAGAATGTACATGGGGTCCTCAGTAACCCTGGTACTGGCACACCTGCGAATGGTATCCTCTACACACCTGCCATGACACCTGTAATCACACACTGTTGGGGACAAGATGCCAAACAATGTTAGTCAGTGACACTAATAACAATACTGTGTGCTATCATATGATAGGTAATGCAAACTCAAATATTTCAAGTCCAGCTATGAGTAACTTTGCACTGACAAGGAACTAGTCAATGCAAAGTAACATAATCTGTATAGCATGGTGGAAAGGTAATAGCTGATTTTGCCCAGCTCTCTGTCAGTAACAAGAAATGACACTGGTTGGTAAGTAGCATTGTTTTTCTTTTACTCAAAATATATTAGTGAAATGTTACAGAATGAAAATGAGGAAAATACAAATAAGCATATTTCTGGGAAAAGGAGAAAAAGATAAAAAATAAATTTCTGGAAAAAAAAATTTATCCCATCTTTCTTCAGGTAGATATGAAGAAACTGTCAACTTTTCAGGGGTATTTCACCTGAATGATAAAAAAAAAAAGCATATCAGCAAAATCACAGACAAAGCTTCTCACAGTCAATAAGCTTCCTTTGCTCTCATCTACAAACAAGGAGGGAACAACAGGACTCACAGGAACAAACATAGGAGATGTGAATCACCCCCCAGATGATGTGAGCACACTTGTCACAGTACTGCTTTGAGGCACGAGTGAGTGGCGGCTTCTGGGGCTGCAGGTGGTGCCCCATCTTGACCAGCACACCAGTGGAGGCGATCTCAGCTGTGTCGTGCATCTCCTGGGAAGACAGATGGAATGGTGAAAGTGGTGCCCGTGATTATGGGGAAGTGAAGCTTGGTGAGGTCAATGAGGTGAGGTGTGGCTCGGTTCAACAAGATATGTGAGGTGAATCAGGTGAAGTGAGCAATGATCAATGGAATGCATTCATGAAGATGTAAATGTGTTTGGATCCACCCACCTTTCATAGCCACCAAAAGGATGTACAGTTAACTCTTGATTTATGCGTATTTAATTTATGAGTTTTTGTTAATACGCGACCGAAAAAATATTATAATTAATTAAATTTGCGCAATCGGTTTGCTTATACACGATTTGGCCCAACCGCATTTTCAAACTGAGTGCCAGAAGTAATTTCAAACTGCACGCCAGAGTTCCACAGCTGGCCGATAGGTGGGAGCTCGGCTGCTCCTTCCTCTTCCTGCACCTCATTTGCAGCCTGCCAGCACCGAGTACAGATGCAATCTCTTCAATCTGCCTATAATTCACCAAGAAATTGAAAAAAAAAGTCTTGCCATGCTAAAGGAAATGGACCCCAATGTGGAGCAGAGCAGCACAGCGACAAGAAAAGCCACAGACGGACTCTTCTACTACACAGTGGTGCAAAAAGAGTTTTCCAAGAAAAAGTGCCAGACCACCATGCTGCAGTTTTTCAAGAAACCACCAGTGGAAGATGTAGTACCAGAAGAGGATGTGGACGATCCCATAGAAGTGGTGGAAGCAGAGGAAGCACAGGTGGATGATGACGTCCTTGACTCGGAGGTGGACAGTGACGTGGTGAAAACATTGGCGTCCTGCGTTTATTTTTTTTACTAATGTTCACTTTTATACTGTGGGGTTATTTTTGATTAGTGGATTTTTGATAAAGTGGAAAAGCTCAGAGGAAGATGGTGACTGACTGTGGTGTGAGTGGTGAAGGCAGTGACGCAGTGAGCGTTGTGTTTATGTATTCTTTGTTTTGTTGTTTTCTCTTATTATTTTTTGCTTTCTCTTATTATTTCTTGCTTTTCCCTTTACTTTAAATACACTTCTAGTATTTAGAATGGTAAATAATAAAAACATGTTAATTTAGCCAAATAAATAGAGTATTTTGTACGAATTTTTTGGGACCACTTATGAGAATTATACGTTTGTTTTAGGCGCATTTTGAAATACAGGCAACCCCCGCTTAACAAAGGGGTTACGTTCCTAAAAAATCCTTCGTTAAGCGAAATTTCGTTAAGCGAACCGATTATAACAAGATTAACCCCTGACTTGAACTTCCATTGAGAATAAACAAAGCGAGAGTGCATCATAATACCGTGAAAGATTTAATGAAAGTAAAAATTATGAAGTTAAACATTTAGGCAGTTTAATTTAAGTCATTATAATGTACACTAATGTACGTATGTACATAACTTTATAATGTTGATGATCTTAAATTTATGAAGGGAGGGAGAGTGAAACGGGAAAGACACTAACCAGCAACCTGAGGAATGTAAACAAAGGGCGCATCATTGTATCACATACAAAACTTATATACCACATTTCCACAAGGCTTTCCATTTTATCCATTGTAGAGTCATGAGTTCAGGTGGTTCTTTTTAGCTTGCAAGGAAGATACGGTCTCACCAGCCTTCTTAACAGAGTCTGCTGACTTGAAAATAGTAGAGACAGTAGATGGAGTCAAGATGGTGGCGAGCAATGCTATTAGTTTTCTCGCCTCTCGTGTCTGTGAATATCCAGCTTCACTTCAAGAGTAAGAGACTTCCTGGTCTTCTTAGCAACGCTAGGCGACATTGCAGGGCGTTTTGGTGGTAAGTTGAGCGAGGGAAGATGAGCTGCTGCTGACGCTGTTATTGTTTTGAACAGGGGGAGTGAGTGGCGCGTGTGTTGTCCACAAGAGGTGCTGATATATTCAAAAGCCTGTTGGCTTGCGTGATACGGCAAGGCTTTCAAACTTGGAAAAAATTACCAGGATAAAACTTCGTTAAAGCGAGTTTAGTGTTCGTTAAACAAGCAGATGGTAGTAAAATGAAACCTTTGTTGTACCGAAATTTCATTGTGTGAACCTTCGTTAAGCGGGCATTGCCTGTAGTTGAAATCAAACATACAAGCACAAAATTGAAATAATAGAGAAATAGAATATAAAGAATTTTTCCTTTACCTGTAGTCTGAGTCTGAGTTGAATAAGCTTGTGCACGAGGGCCCGCCGGCGAGAGGTAGACTCTTCACACTGGAGGATCAATGCCTTGCACTTTTCAATATTGTTCTCCACATTCTCCTTAGTCATGTTCAATATGCTCTCCTGGAATCAAAGCCAACATTATTTCATCCACATCTCAATCTCTGAGCAATATCACATTTTATTACGTCAAACTGAAAGCTTCCTCTCTGCCTGTGCCCTGATCTCTCTGCCTGCAACCTAACCCCCTAAATGACACAAGAAAAATTCAGGAAGTAGTTAAGGGATAAAATAAGACTAAAATAAGTGAAGAAAGGAAATTATTAAGTGACAGCAGATATGTGCATTAAAAATATGTATCAGTTAACATAATTTAACATGTCTGTTAAAACAAAGATGAAATGATAGAATAACTGTACATAGAAAAAAAACAAAACAAAACAAAACTGTAAATTACAGCTATAACTGTTATTGCCAGTTAACAGTCTCCATGTCTAGAACTTTATAATCGCAGGAAAAGGAGGACAGTTCCATCTCTCTTAGCAACACTGAGCCCTGTATCACCCATGCAAGTTCCTTGTGAGGATATAAAGGATGTGGAACAAGGAGGCATGGAAGCAGTGCAGGAACACACTAACCTCTGGCTTTGAAAAGTGATCCTCTGACAGTCCCAGCTCATGGTTGATGGCTGCTTCTTCTGCTGCTGCCTCTGAATCAGTGCCTGGACTCCTGCAGACAGTGACAGTGGTTTATCATTCAATACAAATAGAAAAGACCAAAAATATACACAAAGTCAAAATTTTCCATACATAGTTCTTCCAACAGGTTGTGTCAGAATCAAAAGCAAGACAATATAACACATGTTGTCAAATGATTATCATAATTAATGAGCTCTTATAAATCATTTCTAAATTGCAAATATGTACTGTGCATCATGATTACATATTGATTTCTATTTTCTCTTTCAAGTTTATGTACTTTCAGCATTTATTTCTCTAATTTTAATTTTGAAGATCTAAATTCTGCATTTGTAAATAACTATGAAAATTTCTAAACTGACTGTTCATTGTTATTAATCTTTCAATCACTTTTTTACTGATCATCTATATTTCAAAGATAAGTTTTAAATGCTCTTGTTTTGGTATTTACAAAATCTTTGGGATGACATATCAGCTTTATCTGGGAAATTTTCAAATGGTTTATATTCTTTCATGAAGTGCAATTCATCTATACACAATGGGTTTATTAGATCCTCCTCAGAGATCTATTTTGGAGCAAGAATTATGTAAAACAGAAAAAATGATCGAACAGAATGTTTTCTCTTAACAAAAACAACAAAGAGAACCTCTACACATACAAATCACTGTATGTGTCATCTGTGTATGGTGACAGAGTTGAATTGCGAGGTGTTGGAGGAAGAACACCAGGGCACTCTTCCTCCTCCTCCTCCTCCTCCTCCTCTTCTCCTCTTCCTTTCATAACCCCCCTGGCCATAGGGGAGTCTGGGGGATCAGTAAGGAGACGTTTCACCCCTGATGTCACTTGCTGTACTGTGCCCCCAACACCTAGCACCAGCACAACATCCCCCATTCCTGCAACACACTAACTGTTAGCACGCAGCAAAAATCCCTCTTATTTAAGTAATGTTCAAAGCCACAGCCATACCCAAACACATACACACACACACACACACTAAAGAAATATTGGATAAGTGTAGAGGATATATTTGTGGAGGAGGGACAATATAGAGATGGGCTGGCAGAGGTTTTAAGCATAACAATTAGGACCTGCGGGAGAGAAAGGAGGAGTACAGGGGATCCTCGCAATTCGATGGGGTTAGGGCAGTTTTTCATCGGTCGAATCAGCGTTTATTCAAATCATGAAGCAATTTTTCCCATAAGATACTAAAGAATTAGGGGGGGGATAGGGACCAACCTCCCCAGACCCCTGCAAAACATCACTATAACCTCAAAAAAATACTAACTTAGACTAAATCAGTACACTCAACCCTCGATTTGCCGGACTAAAAGGGGGGAAGGCTTGTCCGGGAATGGCAAATGTCCGGCAATGGAAAATGTCCGGGGGTCTACCCCCTTGCCGGACTTTACCCTATACAGGTTGAACCCCGCTTTAACGGCACGCGATTTACCGGAATCCCGTGTTTAACGGCAAAAATTTCCGGTGGGAACATAGTGTTGTCTTTAACGGCATTTCGGCACCTGCACCAGCTGTACCAGGAAGTTGGAAAATAAATCAGACGTTTTTTGTTCAGAAAAACAAAACTGAGGAGAAGAAAGAGACTTTGCACCAGATGTGGAAGACAAGAGAAAGAAAAATAAAAGAAAGGCAGGATCAGGAAGAATAGAAGTAACAGGAGGTGCCGAGGCAAAGGCAAAACCTCCGACGACCATCATCATCATCATCATCATCATCTCACCACGTGGGGCCGTAACACATGCCAATGCCGCCGACACACATCTGTATCCACGACAAGCACGTAAGCACAACACTCGTGTGACGCGGCAGACTTGTTTACAGTCCAGTACTAGACGTGTATGTCCGCCCGCGCTGCCATCTATAGTGCCCGATTTGCGAACTTTGTCTGGCGCGGTAGTTTGAAATCGACTTGTCCCGTTTTTTTTTTTTTTTTTTTTTTTTTCCCCACAGACTCTTGTCCGGCAAATCCGAAATCCGGCAAATGGAGGTCCGGCAAATCGAGGGTTGAGTGTACACGCAACCCCCGCTTAACGAAGGTTTACACAACAAAATTTCACTACAATGAAAGTTTCATTTTACTACCATCTGCTCGTTTAACGAACACCAAACTCGCTTTAACGAAGTTTTATCTAGGTAATTTTTTCCAAGTTTGAAAGCTCCACCGTATCACGCAAGCCGACAGACTTTTGAATACACCAGCGCCTCTCGTCACTCACTCCCCCTATTCAAAACAATAACAGTGTCAGCAGCAGCTCGTCTTCCCTTGCTCAACTTACCACCAAAATACCCTGCAATGTCGCCTAGCATTGCTAATAAGACCAGGAAGTCTCTTACTCTCGAAGTGAAGCTGGATATTATTCACAGACATGAGAGCGACGAGAAAACTAATAACATTGGTTGCCACCATCTTGACTCCATCTACTGTCTCTCCTATTTTCAAGTCAGCAGACTCTATTAAGAAGGCTGGTGAGATCGTGTCTTCCTTGCAAGCTAAAAGAACCACCTGAACTCGTGACTCTACAATAGATAAAATGGAAAGCCTTGTGGAAATGTGGTACAGTAAAAGTCCTTAAATCCGGAACCTTATAATCCAGAAATCCTTATAATCCGGAAAATTTGAAAGGCTGAGTTAAATATGTAAAAACTAAGAAATAATAGTAATAAATGTATGATAATAATAGCCGAAACCGAACATGTCATCACCGACATTGAGTTTAACACAAACTCGTAAGAGAATAATATTTGGAGGTATTATGTGGTGTTTTATGTTTCTGTAGGTGATTTGCGTGTGTGCGTGCGTGTGTGTGTTGCGGAGTCCTGTTATTTGCGTTGGTGGTCCAGCTCGTGTACACTCAACACCGGTGACATGATTGGCTGGCGTATGATGTTGGACGCCTTCCTTTCTTTTTGTTTTCCTTTATCAGGCATCAGTAAATGTTTTATGTTATGAAATGTGTTTTGTATTATACTTAAAATTATTTTATAAAGTGTGACATAAGTATTGTGGACTGTATACATGTTATGTGAGGTACAGTACAGTACAATCACTCAAACTTCTTAGTATATGTGGATGGTGGAATAGCCTACATAAAATAGTGAAATCACCTACAAAAATAGAAGTTGACAAGTAGGAAAAGAGCAATCATCACATATGGGCTGCCATAATGGCTGGAAAGGCCCATGCCACTCCCCCCATAGTCTGGCAAATCTTCAAGAAAAAAAAAGCCTACATAAATCTTGTGTGGTGTGGTGAGGAAGTACACTGGACTGGTGGTAGTAGCAATCCCTGTATGATGTTATGACAGTACTTCAAAGAGATATAGCAAGTTGGGGTTAGTTTAGTGGGGTTTACCTAGTACCCTCAAGATTTTAATCTTACTTTCAGCCTTACTATCTTACAATCCAGAAAATCCTCCTGAACCCCCACGACTTCCGGATTTCAGGACTTTTACTGTACATAAGTTTTGTATGTGATACAAAGATGCGCCCTTTGTTTACATTCCACGGGTTGCCGGTTAGTGTCTTTCCCGTTTCAATCTCCTTCCCTTCATAAATTTAAGATCATCAACATTATAAAGTTACGTACGTACATACATGCATTAGTGTACATTATAATGACTTAAATTAAACTGCCTAAATGTTTAACTTCATAATTTTTACTTTCATTAAACCTTTCACGGTATTATGATGCACTCTCGCTTTGTTTACTCTCAATGGAAGTTCAAGTCAAGGGTTAAACTGTTATAATTGGTTCGCTTAACGAAATTTCGCTAACAAAGAGTTTTTTAGGAACGTAACCCCTTCGTTAAGCCTGTACTATTAAAAGCTTCATTTACAATTAACTTTTTTTTTATTAAACACATTTGGGTGCTGTACAGTACATTTTTAGGAATAAAAACACTTGCAGCAGTCTCATGGTACTTGTCCCTGTTCTTCCAAATTGTTGATACAAACTGCAGCACTGACATGTTCGGTTTTGGCAATCGGACAAGTGATTCCGTAATGTAAACAACAGGTACAAAACATGCCGTCGCCCGCCACTAAAACAAGAAGAGATGGACTGTTTCACTGTGTATATGTATTTATGTATGGTGTTTTTATTTACATAGTTTTAAATTTGTGGTGAGTGCTCCAGCAAATTTGTAATGAGTGGTGAAACAATAGTGTCTTGCAGACTCCTTGCTTCTGACGTGTTTGTATTCAGTGGTCGGATGTATGGTGAATGCGTTCTTGTATGAGAATGACTTTTTTTTTCTTAAAAATTTCTTTCAAATATTAGGGTGCGTCTTCCAAGATGCAGCGTCTTACAAGCCGTAAAATATGGTACTCTGCTTAATGAACAGGATAGGGGATGTCAAAGCTGTTCGTAGAGCGGAAATTCGTCAAGCGGACGTAATTTTCCCATAGGAAATAATGTAAATAAGGGGGATGCATTCTGGGCTGGTCCCCAACATACCACATGGGTTAAAAAAATTTTATATTTTTTTTCTATTAGCTTTTTACAAACCTTGCCCCCAAGAATGGATTGTTTTGTAATGCATAAAGTGAAATCTTACTTGAAATACCAAAAAAAAAAGCAGAGATAAGATCGGTCACAGACGAAGCGGAGACTCACGGCGACTCGGCCGCTTCTTCTTCTTGTGACCCTTTTAGCCTGCGTGTTGTCTTTCACCACGATATTAAATTTATGTTTCCACTCTTCTATTGCCTGCTATAATGGATATCATATCTCAGTATTCATATACGCTTATGCCATGAGGATAACCTCGACTATGTGAATTACTAATGAAATACCGCGGTATTTCATTAGTAATTCACTATCACTCAGTGCCACGAAGTCGAGGTTATCCTCATGGCATGAGCGTATATGAATACTATGATATGATATCTATTATAGCAGGCAATAGAAGAGTGGAAACATAAATTTAATATCGTGGTGAAAGACAACACGCAGGCTATAAGGGTCACAAGAAGAAGAAGCGGCCGAGTCGCCGTGAGTCTCCGCTTCGTCTGTGGCCGATCTCATCTCTGCTTTATTTTTTGGTATTCCATGTAAGATTTCACTTTATGCATTACAAAACAATCCTTTCTTGGGGCCAAGGTTTGTAAAAAGTTAATATAAATGTTGTTTTGTGAACATAAATGCTATATATACAAGACAGTAACACCACCTCCAGAGGTGGTGTTCCCAGCAACCTCAGAGCAATCTGATAGCAACCTTGTCACCGTCCCTCCAAGCGTTCATGGAAGCCATTTCGCAACAGGAGGTTGCTCTGATGTTGTTAAAGAATCTTGGATCCAGCTCCAGGAGCGCTAGAGACAGAGGCGGGGAGCCAGCCAATCACAGTGAAGCTGCTGCATTCGGTCCCTCACCTGGCAAATTCAAACCCAGAAAATTTGTTAAAACAGATGTGGTTGTACGTTATGCGGACTTTTTGGTCTAACTTTATATAGTACGTTAAACCGGAAATGTGTTAGACGAACGTTTGTTAAGCGGAGTATAACTGTATTCCTAATGATATACAGCGGAGACTCAATACTCGAACTTAATTAGTTTAAAATGGCCGTTCGAGTATTAAAAAGTTCGACTATTGATACCTATAAATCAGGTAATTCATTTTAGCCATTGCCAAACCCAAGTTTAGAAAAAAGCAGCGGTTTAATTTTGAAGTCGCCACTAGCACTGGCGCACAGAAGCAGGGTTAGCCTGTCTTTCATGGGCTTGTGTCCTGGCAAACACTTCTCTTCCTTTGTTATATAGATCATGTTTGGTAGTTTTTTTTGTTTTCCAAAACAGGCCAGTTTCATTACAATTAACCCCTAAAACTCGGAGATGTTGGGATTTGTAGCTCACATTAACTTGGGAGGTTTGGCGAGAAACACACAAAATAGCCTGTATTCACATACTGATTACACTTGGAAATTCAATAAATGAGTGAGAACAAATGGTCTTCTGCCCACAAGTAACTTTTCCTCTTTGCAATGCAAAAAAAACAAGTCTCTAGATGCTATGGTTACCAAAATATCACAGATTGAATGAGGTGGTATCATCGGTGCATGTGGCCTTGCGTCCGATCGGGTCCAGCAGTCTTGGCTAGAGCGATAGAAAACAGGCCCCTTGTCTCTCTCTCTCTCTCTCTCTCTCTCTCTCTCTCTCTCTCTCTCTCTCTCTCTCAATCAATCAAAAAGTTCGCAAAGTGATCTAATTTGTATATTTTTTGCAAAAACATATATAAAATACAGGCAACCCCCGCTTAACGAACGGGTTACGTTCCTAAAAAACCCTTCGTTAAGCAAATTTTCGTTAAGCAAACCAATTATAACAAGTTTAACCCCTGACTTAAGCTTCCATTGAGAGTAAACAAAGCAAGAGTGCATCATAGTACAGTAAAAGGTTTAATGAATGTAAAAATTATGAAGTTAAACATTTAAGCAGTTTAATTTAAGACTAAGTCATTATAATGTTCACTAATGTATGTATGTAAGTAACTTTATAATGTTGATGATCTTAAATTTATGAAGGGAGGGAGAGTGGAGCGGGAAATACGCTAGCTGGCAACCTGTGGAATGTAAACAAAGGGCACATCATTGTATCACATACAAAACTTATGTACCACATTTCCACAAGGCTTTCCATTTTATCCATTGCAGAGTCACGAGTTCAGGTGGTTCTTTTAGCTTGCAAGGAAGATATGATCTCACCAGCCTTCTTAATAGAGTCTGCTGACTTGAAAATGATAGACAGTAGATGGAGTCAAGCCATGGTGGGAAGCAACGCTATTAGTTTTCTTATATCTCTCGTGTCTGTGAATAATATCCAGCTTCACTTCAAGAGTAAGAGACATCCTGGTCTTCTTAGCAATGCTAGGTGAAATTGCAGGGCGTTTTGGTGACATGTTGAGCGAGGTAAGACAAGCTGCTGCTGACGCTGTTATTGTTTTAAACTAGGTGCACGTGTTGTCCACGAGAGGCGCTGGTGTATTCAAAAGCCTGTCGGCTTGCATGATATGGTGGGGTTTTCAAACTTGGAAAAAATAACCTGGATAAAATTTCGTTAAAGCGAGTTTGATGTTCGTTAAACGAGCAGATGGTAGTAAAAGGAAACCTTTGTTGTAGCGAAATTTCATTGTGTGAACCTTCGTTAAGCGGGGGTTGCCTGTACATTCAATAGGAGTTGCTGGTGGTGGTGGAATGTCCTCCCCTTCGGTGGTTGAATCTCCTATATCCGTATCAGAGCCCAGAACATCACTATCTTCGCTCTCTATTACTGTAGAAACTGTTAATTCCAAAGCCCTTCTGATACCACTCTCATTCAAAAGTTGTCTCCCCGCAACATGGCGAAAGACCCAAGGTGTAGAAGTAAGGCGCGCAGGAGAGGTGGCAGAATCGGATACCATGAAATCACTGTCCATCGTGGGAGTTGGTGACACAGTGATGTATAGCATATGTTTACTCCTGACTTGGGGCTTGCCGTGCCTCACAACAGAATGAATTCCAGTTCTTTTCTTGAAATTCACAAACCACCCATTACTTGCTTTAAAACCATCATTGGAGTCAGAAGTAGTATCAGAAATAAGATCAAAATCCAGCAGCCTAGCTTTTGCACAAATTATGCCCTCTGACAAAAGAATCACCAGCCATCTGCCTTTGGTTTATCCAATCAACAATTTTTCCATTTCTTCCACTGCTGCAGATCGTTTAACTTGCTTTTTCACACCATACACCACATGAGCTCTTTTAATGAGCTCTGTCTTCAGTATTGTGGCTACTGTAGATTTAGCCATACAGTACTCAGCTGCAAGATCGGTTATTCTTCCTCCTTTCTCGTATTTATCAATAATCCCCTTTTTCCTTTCGATGGTTGTCACTACATTCTTTCTTGTAGGCTTTTTCTCACCACTAACAAGCCTCTTCAGTGCCATTGTAAGCTTATAAATTAAAAAACTGCGGAGAGAAAGCGCAGGACAATGTTGTTCATACGACAGCGAAGGATAAACTGGCTGCGGTGGACTGGTGGGGCGCGCAGGGCGGTGGAAAGGGAGAGACCCTTTGTTTACAGCCAAGTGGATGGACCTTCGACAAATAGGTATTTTTTTTAGTATTAAGTCGAACTTTTGCGTTCGACTATTGAAAAGTTCGACTATTTAGACGTTCGAGTATTGAGTCTCCACTGTACTGTATTCCTAGACAAGTTTTTTTTTTTTTTATGGAGGAGAGGGAAGCTGGCCAAAGGCAACAAAAAAATATAACAATAAGACCCACTTGACTGCCAGTTCCCTAAAAGGTTAGTTGAATTAGCCAAAAGACTGTGACAAATGTCTTGCAGCCTCCCTCTTAAAAGATGTCAAGTCGTAGGAAGATGGAAATACAGAAGCAGGCAAGGAGGTCCAGAGATTACCAGAGAAAGGTATGAATGATTGAGACCACTGGTCATCTCTTGCATTAGAGTTGAACAAAATAGGGGTAAGAGGAAGAAGAAAGCCTTGCAATTAGGCCACAGGAGATGGGGAAGCCTGCAGTTAACAAGTTCAGTAGAGCAGTAAGCATGAAAATAGCGATAAAAGATAGCAGGGGATGCAACATTCCAGCGGTGAGAGGAGGCTGAAGACAGTTAGTCAGAGGAGGGGAGCTGATGAGATGAAAAGCTTTTGATTCCATCCTATCTGATAAAACTGTGTAAGTGGAACCCCCCAAAACATGCAAAGAATACTCCATACACGGACAGATAAGGCCCTTGTACTGAGTTAACAGTTGGAGGGGTGAGAAAAACTGGCGGAGATGCCTCAGAACACCTAACTTCACAGAAGCTGTTTTAGCAAGAGACGAGATGTGAAGTTTTCCAGTTTAGATTATGAGTAAAGGCCAGATCGAGGATATTCAGCATAGAAGATGGGGACAGCTGGGTGTCAATGAAGAAGAGGGGATAGCTGTCTGGAAAGTTGTGTCAAATTAATAGATGAAGGAATTGAGTTTTTGAACCAATGAACACTAAGTTTTCTGTACCCCAATCAGATATCTTAAAAAGATTAGAAGTAAGGCATTCTGTGGTGTCCCTATGTGATCTGTTGACTTCCTGAAGGGATGATTGTCTCTGAAAAGACATGGAAAAGTCTAGAGTGGTATCATCAGCGTAGGAGTGGAAAGGGTAAAAAGTTTGGTTAAAATCATTAATGAATAATAGAAAGAGAGTTGGTGATAGTACAAAACCCCAAGGAACATCACTGTTAATAGATTTAGGAGAAGAACAGTGGCCATCTACCACAGCAGCAATAGAACGGTCAGAAAAGATGAAGTTGCAGAGAGAAGGATAGAAACTGTAGGAGAGGCAGTTTTAAAATCAAAGCTTTGTGCTAAATTCTATCAAAAGCTTTAGATATATCAAACACATAAGCAAAACTTTCACTGAAATCTCTAATACAGGATGACCAAGACTTAGTAAGAGCAACCTTGACAAAAGCCATACTGGTGATCAGATAGGAAACTGTGAAGTGACAGATGTTTGAGAACCTTCCTATTGAGGATAGATTCAAAAACTTTAGACAAGCAAGAGATTAAAGCTATAGGGTAGTAGTTTGAGGGATTAGAACAGTCACCCTTTTTAGGAACAGGCTGAATGTAGGCAAACTTCCAGCATGAAGGAAAGATAGAAATCTACAGGCACAGTTGAAACAGTTTGGCCAGGCAAGATGCAAGCACAGAAGCACAATTTTTGAGAATGATAAGAGGGGTCCCACCAGGTCCATAAGCCTTCCATGGGTTTAAGCCAGCGAGGGTATGGAAAACATCATTACGAAGAATTTTGATTGAATACATGAAATTGTCAGAGGGAGCAGGAGAGGGAGGGACAAGCCCAGAATCATCCAAGGTGGAGTTGTTGGCAAAGGTTTGAGAGAAGAGTTCAGCTTTAAAGACAGATGAGATGGCAGTGGTGCCATCAGGATGAAATAAAAAAAAATAAAAATGAAGAATAGTGTTCACTCATTTATTGTGGGGATGTGTTCTGTAACCACCCGCAAAAGGTGAAAATACACGAAGTAGGGACCCTATATATACTTCGCTATATACGTAACATTTTAAACCTTTTGCAACCTCCCCACATTATTATCAACCCTCCCTGCCACTGTATAAACATTCCCCACACTCTTATCAACCATTCCCTCTATTGTATTACTTTTCTCCACACTCTTATAAACATTTTTGTAAGCTAAACACATGCGTATGGTACTATATATGTATATGAACAATACATATAAAGTACTAAACATACATAGTAATGTACATTGTCGTCGTTATTACACACCAACTTACCACATTACTGTACGTACAGTATTTGTAAGTGATGCCACATACCCCGTGATATAGCAAAAAATCTGCAGAACATACAGGCAACCCCCGATTAACGAATGTTCACACAACGAAATTTCGCTACAATGAACGTTTCCTTTTACTACCATCTGCTTGTTTAACGAACACCAAACTTGCTTTAACAAAGTTTTATCCCGGTAATTTTTTTCCAAGTTTGAAAGTCCCACTGTATAAAGCAAGCCAACAGGCTTTTGAATACACCAGCACCTCTCATGGACAAAACATGCACCACTCACTCCCCTACCCTTCCCCGCTCTTAGTTCAAAACAATAACAGCGTCCAGCAGCAGCTCGTCTTCCTTCGCTCAACATGCCACCAAAACACCCTGCAACCAGTCCTGCAATGTTGCCTAGCGTTGCTAAGAAGACCATGAAGTCTCTTACTCTCGAAGTGAAGCTGAATATTATTCACAAACACAAGAGGCGAGAAAACTAATAGCATTGCTCGCCACCACGGCTTGACTCCATCTACTGTCTCTATTTTCAAGTCAGCAGACTCTATTAAAAAGGCTGGTGAGACCGTATCTTCCTTGCAAGCTAAAAGAACCACCCAATCTCGTGACTCTGCAATGGATAAAATGGAAAGCCTTGTGGAAATGTGGTACATAAGTTTTGTATGTGGTACAATGATGCGCCCTTTGTTTACATTCCACAGGTTGCTGGCTAGCCTCTTTCCCG
Organism: Portunus trituberculatus; assembly: GCF_017591435.1. NCBI lineage: Eukaryota > Metazoa > Arthropoda > Malacostraca > Decapoda > Portunidae > Portunus > Portunus trituberculatus. The sequence goes on from NC_059299.1 coordinate 12,693,672, forward strand.
CTCCACTCTCCCTGTCTTCATAAATTTAAGATCATCAACATTATAAATTTACTTACATACATAAATTAGTGTACATTATAATGACTTAATTTTAAATTAAACTGCTTAAATGTTTAACTTCATAATTTTTACTTTCATTAAACCTTTTACTGTACTATGATGCACTCTCACTTTGATTACTCTCAATGGAGATTCAAGTTATGAGTCAAGCTTATTATAATTGGTTCGCTTAACGAAAATTCACCCAACAAAAATTTTTTTAGGAACGTAACCCGTTCGTTAAGCGGGGTTGCTTGTACCTATATATAAAACCCACAAAACAAAGAGACCGCGAAAATTACACCGCGAAATAGCAAGGAAACACAGTAAAATTATTGGAGATGTTTTTGACCAGATGCCAGAAGTCTTGAGAGGAGTTGGAGTTTGAAAGATTTTGACATTTCCTATTTATGAAGGAGTGTTTCACAAGTTGAAGAACTGACTTGGCATGATTCCAGGCAGAAATATAAAGTGCATGAGATTCAGGTGATGGAAGGCTCAAGTACCTTTTGTGGACAACCTCTCTATCATGTATAACACAAGAACAGGCTGTGTTAAATCAAGGTTTGGAAGGGTTAGGTTGAGAAAAAGAATGAGGAATGTACGCCTCCATGCCAGACACCATCACCTCTGTTATTCGTTTAGCACACAGACATGGGTCTCTGACACGGAAACAGTAATCATTCCAAGAAAAATCAACATAATACCTCCTCAGTTCCCTCCAACTGGCAGAGGCAAAACACTAGTGGCACCTTTGCTTTGGGGGATCCTGAGGAGGAATCAGAGAAATAGGACAAGATACAGATATGAGGTTGTGATCAGAGGAGCCCAATGGAGAAGATAGGGTGACAGCATAAGCAGAAAGATCAGAGCAAAGGAAAATCAACAATGCTGGGCATATCTCCAAGACAGTCTGGAATACTAGTGGGGTGTTGCTCCAATTACTTTAGGTCATGGAAGATGAAGGCTAGTTCACCAGGATGGTCAGTGAAGGGAGAGGAAAGCTAAAGCTGGTGGTGAACATTAAAATCTCCAAGGATGGAGATCTCTGTAAAAGGATAGAGGGAAAAATATGCTCCACTTTTGAAGTTAAATAGTCAAAGAATTTACTATAGTCAGAAGAGTTAGGGGAGAGATAGACAGCACAGATAAATTTAGTTAGGGAGTGACTATTGAGTCGAAACCAGATGGTGGAAAACTCAGAAGATTCAAGAGCGTGGACACGAGAGCAAGTCAAGTCGTTTCGCACATAGACAGAACATCCAGATTTAAAACAAAAATGAGGATAGAGAAAGTAGGAGGGAATAAAAAATGGGCTACTGTCAGTTGCTTCAGACAGGTCTGTTTTGGTGAGGAAAAGAAGATAAGGTTTAGTAGAGAAGAGGTGGCATTCTACATATTGAAAATTAGATCTAAGATCACAAATGTTGCAGAAGTTAATGAAGAAAAAGCTGAGGGAGGTTTCAAGACATTTTGGGTCGCAACTGTGAGAGCAGTCCGACCTGGGGACATTTATGGTTCCCTCCCAGAAGGCACTCCGAGGCTGGGTTGGGAGTTGCCATTTTTAATTTCAAGTGAAGGGTGTGTGTGTAGTATGTGCTTGTAGTTTTATATTAAGAGGAGAGTTGTCTTTAGAAGGCAGGCTGTGACTACCCCCTTGAGTTGTGAGACAAAAAGAGAAATATTCAGCGAGATAACAACTAGCTTTGATGATGAGTTCACAGCACTCTCTGAACTGATCCAGACCAGAACTAGTGTTATTAGATCTCGCTGGGACTAAATTATCGTTTTGGTAGGTGTCTACTACCTCCTCCTACTCTGAGGGAGTAAATAAATATGTTCCCAAATACAGAGTAAAAGAGAGCAAACACATGTGCTATAATGCTATATGTGCAAAAGCTAAAAAGTGTAAGGATGCAGTTTGGAAAAAATTAGGGAAGTAATATGATGAAGTAAATAGGAAGCAGTATAAAGAGGCACGAAATGAATGCATTAGAATAAGATGAGAGGAGGAGAGAAATTTTGAAAAGAATGTTGTGAAGAGGTGTGAAGAGGAACCCAAGCTTTTCTATACATATATAAATGAAAAAATGGCAAACAAGGAAACCATTACTGGGGGAAATAGGATGTATAAAACAATGAAAGAAATGAGTGAACTTAAGAATGAGAGCTTTAAAATCAGTGCTTAATGAAGAGAGAGCTCATAGAACCAAGCAACCAAGGAAAGATCAAGAAATATTGTGGTGCAAAAACAGAAAATTGGAGAATTACTAGAAAAACTCATTGTAAGAAAGGCAATGGGGCCAGATGGAGTGTCAGGATGGACACTGAGAAAATGTAAAGAACAACTGGTAGAACCAATTTGGGATGTAATCAATAGCTCTCTAATGGAAGGGAAGGTACTAAAGGAGTGGAAAACAGCAAATATAGTCCCAATATACAAGGGAGGAAAAAAGACTGAGCCCCTAAACTATAGACCAGTGTCACTAACTAGTGTTGTGGGGAAGGTCTGCGAAATGGTTATTAAAGAAAAATGGTTAGAATATTTGGAGGGAAATGAAATAATAATTAACTCACAATTTGGTTTCAGAAAAGGAAGATCATGCATAACAAATTTACTAAGCTTTTATACAAGAGTAATAGATGAATTACAAGGGAGAGATATTAAGAAGGCTTTTGACAGAGTACCACATAAAAGACTCCTATGAAAAATAGAACACACTGGAGGAATAAAGGGAAATATCTTAAACTGGATGATGGATTGCTTAACTGATAGGGAAATGAGGACAATGATAAGAAACATCCCATCAAGTTGGAGCAATGTTACCAGTGGCATACCACAGGGTTCAGTGTTGGCACCAATTATGTTCCAAGTACTTATGTATTAACAATATACAAGAGGGTTTGAGTAGCTACGTAAATTTGTTTGCAGACAATGCAAAACTTTTGAGAGTAATAAATAACATTGAGGAATCGAGGACTGTATGGAATTGCAGAAAGATATTGATAAGATCTGGGAATGTAGCCAAAAGTGGAAACTAGAATTTAATACCATTAAGTGTCATGCAATGGAAATAGGTAAAAGTAATAGAAGACCTACATGGGAGCACAAAATGGGAGAAGAGATTATGTATAATGAAAAGGAAAGAAGAAAAAGACCTGGGAGTTATTATAAAAGACACCCTGACTTCAGAAAGACACATAAATGGGTTATCTGCTTCACCATACAAGACACTTACAAATATCAGGGTTGTGTTCATTGACATGGATAAGGGTAAAATGAAAAAAAATCATAACCACTATGATAAGACCTAGATTAGAATATACAGCTGTGGTGTGGTCATCATACAAGCAGAACATCAGGAAACTAGAAAGAATCCAAAGGACCACTACAAAGATGGTACCAGATATAAAGGATCTTTCCTATGAAGAAAACCTGAAGGAAATGGAACCACTAGCTTTGAAGGATAGATGGGAAAGAGGAGATCTTATAATAAATAATGTACAAGTTAGTAAACCATATGGAAATGATGGATAGACAAAACCTAGTATCACTGATGAGAATGGAGATAGATGAACAAAGGACATTCCAAGAAAATCAGGAAAAGTCAGTGTTAAAGGAACATTAAAAAGTTTAGTTTTCCACACAGGATGGTGGACATCTGAAATGGCTTGAATGAAGAGATTGCAGCAGTAGAAAATGTGCACAAATTTAAGGAAAAGTTGGATAAAAGTAGATATGGAGACAGGTCGCTATGAGTCCCGCTCAAACCCTGTCATATACAACTAGGTAAATACACACACACACACACTCTTGAGAGTAATAAAGAACAACAAGGATTGTATGGAATTGCAGAAAGAACTCTGAATAAAGCCAAATGTGATAATTAGAATTCAATACCAGGAAATGCCAAGTGATAGAAATGTGTAAAAGTAATAAAATACCTACATGGGAATACAAAATGGGAGATGTTATAATGAGAGGAAAGAAAAAAAAAAAAAAAAAAAAAAAAAAAAAAAAAAAAAAAAAGAGATAGATCTGGGAGTGATTATACAAGACACCCTGACTCCTGAAAACACATAAATAGGTTATTTGCTTCAATATACAAAACACTAAAATATCAGGGTTGTGTTCAACTGTATGGATAAGAGTAGGATGAAAAGATCATAACCACTATGATAAGACCTAGACTAGAATATGCAGCAGTGGTGTGGTCACCATGCATGAAGGACATAAGGGAACTAAAAAGAATCCAAAGGAAAACTACAAAGGTGGTGCCAGAAATACAGGATCATGAAAAGTCAGTGTTTGAGGAACATCAAAAAGTTTAGTTTTCCACACAGGACAGTGGACATCTGGAACGGATTGAGAGAAGAGATTGTAGCAGCAGAAAGTGTGCATAAATTTAAGCAAAAGTTGAATAAAAGTAGATATGGATCATCATGAGCCCTGCTTGAATCCTATAATATACAACTAGGTAAATACACACACACACACACACACACACACACACACACACACATGTAACATGATGTAAAACACTACAAAGTATGGAGAAATGATAGAAAGAATAAAGGAGGTGGTGGTATAATGGTTTTTACTAAAAAAGATCTGATAGTGAAGGAGGTGAACTTTAGTAAGGGAAATGAGGAAGTGATAAGTATGCTTATAACAGATGGTAAGAGGGACATTAAGATTATAACACCAACAAGGTGCAGGGGACAGGATGTTGCAGCGAGGTTGGATTTGGTATTCACCAGAGGCATCTCCCTAAAAGAGGAAATTGAACATGAATGTCCCTTGGGGAAAAGCGACCATGATGTCCTAAAATTTGAGCTGGATACGGAATTAAGCATGGAAAAGAGTGTGGAGTACAAGGAGGAAAAATTAAATTATGTCAGGGCAAATTATAACCATATAAGAGAATTCTTTAATGAAATTGACTGGTCTGTGGCATACCAGGAAGTGGATATGCAATTGAAATATGATAAATTTATGGATTTATATAACTGCTGTGAAGAAGTTTGTGCCATATCACAGAATGAGGACTTTAAATAATAAACAGTGGTTTAATAAAAATTGTGAAGAAGCAAAAAAGAACAAAGAAAAGGCATGGAAGAAACTTAAGAAAAACAGTGATGTATTATCAAGAGAAGTCTACAAAACAGCAAGGAATAGATATGTTGAAGTAAGGAGAACAGCACAAAAGGAATATGAACAGAGAGTGGTGGAAAACTGTGATAGTGACCCTAAAATGTTTTACAAATTCATAAATGGAAAACTAAATAAAAGGAGGCAATAGAAAAGTAAAAGTTGGGGAAGAAGTATATGAGGATGCTAGAGATATAGCTGAAATATTGAACAACAACTTTTGCAAAGTGTTTACAAAGGAGGAGCATTTTACAGGAGAAAGGCCTACGGAAATAAAGCAAATGCAGGACATCATGGTTACTAAAGAAGATATAAGGAAAATTATAAGTAACTTGGATATTAATAAATCAATGGGGCCTGATGGCATATCTGGGAGGTTGCTGAAAGAATGTAAGGATCAATTGTTGAACCCCATATTTGATATTGTGGAAACCTCCATACGAACAGGAATAGTCCCGAAAGAGTGGAAAAGAGCTGACATTGTGCCTATATATAAGAATGGAAGTAGAATGGAACCGTTAAATTACAGACCAGTATCGTTGACTAGTATATTGTGCAAGGTATGTGAAGAAGTAATTAAAGCAAAGTGGAGTGAGTATCTAGAAAGTGAAAACATTCTGAGTGAAAGGCAGTTTGGTTTCAGAAAAGGAAGATCGTGCGTATCCAATTTATTATGTTTTTATTCAAGAGTGACTGACATACTACAACATAGAGAGGGATGGGTGGATGCTATTTACCTGGACTTGAGAAAGGCCTTTGATAAAGTGCCACACAATAGACTGATGTGGAAACTAAAGAAGATTGGAGGAGTAAGTGATAAACTAGCAAAATGGATGGAAAATTACTTAGTGGGAAGAGAAATGCGAACAGTGGTGAAAGGAAAGAAGTCAGAGTGGAAAAAGGTAACCAGTGGAGTTCCACAAGGGTCAGTGCTTGGTCCCATCATGTGTTTGATTTATGTTAATGATATGCCAGTAGGAATAGACAATTACATGAATATGTTCGCGGACTATACTAAAATTATGAGAAAAGTAAAGAATGTGGAAGATTGTAACAAGTTACAGGAAGATCTTGATAAAATATATGAGTAGAGTAAAGAGTGGCAGAGGGAGGCGGTGGCATAGTGGATAAAGTGGTGAGCGTGGAATCGGGCAGACGTTCACGCGTATGTTCGAATCCCACCACGTACAGCCTTAAAACACTTTGCCATTTGTTGAGTGGTTTAAAGTTACCTACATATCACCATGATACCCAGGTTCTAGGTGGTTACACTCAAGATGAGTTTGGATGGTGATATGGGCCCTAATATGGGTACCACTATAAATAAAATTGCCTACGCCACTAATGGGCGGAAGCTGAACAGCGCTTCCCATACACTGTTCAAGTGTGCCTACAGGTGTTATAGGCCTTACCGTAAATAAAAAAAAAAAAAAAAAAAAAGATGGAATTTAATATAAACAAGAGCCATGTTATGAAAATGGGAAGAAGTAGATGCAGACCAAACAAGGATTACAGACTGGGTGATGAGAAAATTTAAGAGACCAATGAGAAGAAAGACTTAGGAGTAACCGTGCAAAACACTCTCTCACCGGAGAAACACATAAACAAGATATTTTGGAAAACATATAACATGCTTCAAAATATTGGTCTTGCATTCCACTACCTAGATGAAGGAATGATGAAGAAGATACTATGCACTTTAATAAGACCACAGTTAGAATATACAGCTTGCGTCTGGTCACCGCATATGAAGAAAAATGTGAAGAAGGTGGAAAGGGTACAGAGGCTGGCAACAAGGATGGTACCAGGATTCAAGGAGTTAGACTATGAGGAAAGACTGAGGGAGCTGGGGCTGACCACATTAGAAGAGAGAAGAACAAGGGATGACATGATAACTATGTATAAATTGGTGAACAAGATTGACATACTGGACAGAGAGTTGATAAAGGTGACCACAAGTAATCATCTCCGAGGACACGGGAAAAAAAACTAATAAAAGACATCTGTCTAAATGATGTGAGAAAGTACAGTTTCCCGCATCATAGTATTGATAAATGGAATAAACTGAGCAGTGATGTCGTTGACACGGTGTGTGTCAATCAGATGAAAGAGAGACATGACATGAGTAGACAAGGAGACAGGACACAGAGAGCTTGCTTGGGCTCTGTAATACACAAATAGGTAAATACAAATAGGTAAATACATACACACTTCATACATTAACTTATATTCTCACTAGTTTCCCCAAGTACAAATGTTGAGCCTCCCCAACCCCATTCTACACTTTCAGTATACATGTACTGCAACATAAATAAACTGTTTATTATCAGCAATATTCTATTACATTTAAAAGGAGCAGAATCATGTAAGCCTAACCCAGATCCTATACCTTCACTAAATCCAAACCCTGTATATGTGATATGCAGGGCCGTAGTACTTCTAACTCATGGTAAATATGTTCACTGGGATTTGATAAGAGTCCTGGTACAGTTATTCTCTCGTTCTATATGTGTGTAATAGTTTTTATTGTTTTTTTCTTCTGGTTCCTATGATAGGTAAATTTGACATGTCGCATCCCTGTGGATTGTCTGATGAGAGAATACAGTAGCTGTTGGCTAAGGAAACTGTAGATCTACTGCTGAAGTAACATTCACTGAAGCTTATGAGGCAGTCACAGCTGACTTGGTTATTTACAGAAAATCACATTTTCAGGAATCACCTTTTTTTTGTTCAGAGCACCACAATTGGGATGGAGAGCATACAATTTATAAATAATTTTGAAATAATGGTTTTAGTAATATGTTCAAGCAAAAGTTATCATGATAAACCATGTTGTGGATATGTATGTTCTGTTTATTTGTTTATTTATCAAAATGAGAAAAAAATTTGTCTATTTTCATTCGGTCAGAGCACCACAATTACGAAGCAAATTGGGAATTATACAATATTTTTTAGAAAGAGCAACCATTTTAGTTACAGAATATCTAATTTTCTTACTTTTATTTCCAAAGACTAAGTGACTAAGGTCACTATTTTGTTCAATATATATTTTTCTAATAAATCATGAAAATTAAGTATGAACATAAATTTGTATGTTTTTACTTTCAATGTTTTACCAGACGTTTTCTTTTTCAAATCTGATCAAGTGTAACTCAATAAAGATAATCCATATTTACTTTATTTTATTATTATTATTTTATTAATTTATCTATTTATTTATTTTTTTTTTTTTTTCAATATCTTTGCAGTAGGTCCAAATGAAGTCATGACACAATTAGTGCGAGTGAAATTGGACATTTCCGTTTAAGGGTTGATGCACAATGCAGGACACACTGACCTCAGTCGTACAACTTCCCCAAGCCAAACTTTACATATACAGTATGTTCATGCAATATCAATGCTTTATAAGTCCTTCAGGATTTCAAATATAAAGAAATAAAAATGACAACAGAAAATTTTCATCTTAGTTTCTTCAATCTGAAGCATCATACTTTATTGAATGCTCTTAAGTCATGCAATATCCTTTCTTATCAACACTCATAACTCCACACATAGAAGGAAATTATTACAGATAAACACAAAAACTGAGCACATGCATTATCATTTCACAATCACCACATTCTACTCACTAGCCTCTATCCATGTTCATAAAACACTCAGGCTGAAGACCTTCACCCAAATGAACACAGATCCCTGATGCACATCTTATAATTTCAGAATTACCATATGCTCCTTTTTCTTACAGTACTTGCACAAAGTTATTACAAACCACATAAACATAAAGATCTCATACATATAATTGAAACACATCACAAAAAAAGCAAAATTAATGCAAAATACTTTCACCCAAGAGAAAAAAAAGACAGGAACATGGTACCAACCAAAAGAGACAAATGCAACACAAAACACATACAAGGGGTCTCACCCGTGGCCACAGTGTGCACCACATCCCCAACACCATGTGATACAGACGACGCCACGCTAGCCACACTTGACGCCACACCTGACACCACGCCTGACACCACACCCACTGCACGCCCGCCCCCATCGCTCCTCTCCAGCTCCTCTGACATGCTTGGTGGGGCACCTGACTGTCACATGACGCAGGACACACTGGGGACACAAATGCACTGCTGGAGGATGGACACTGGGCAGCTGCACATACGAACAATTCAGGGAAAGATACATATGCCAAGAAAATAGTCAAAATATATATATATATATATATATATATATATATATATATATATATATATATATATATATATATATATATATATATATATATATATATATATATATATATATATATATATATATATATATATATATATATATATATATATATATATATATATATATATATATATATATATATATATATATATATATATATATATATATATATATATATATATATATATATATATATATATATATATATATATATATATATATATATATATATATATATATATATATATATATATATGGTAGTACTTTGGAAAAGCAAAATTACAGACAAATACACAATAGATTTTAAATTCATATGGAAATCTTACATGAAAAGGCAAGCATTACTATTTATTATCTTCAACACTGAAATTCATGGAAATTATAGATAAATTATACAAAAGAACAAAGTGATCTTATACATCTAGACTTCCATAGTAGATATATTTGTGATTCATATTATATTAGCAAATGTTTGCAGGAGTACTTTATAAATCAAGCCTGCTGATTAACTGAAACTGATCAAATGGCAAGTCACCATTAATGTACATTTTTCAGAATATCTTACCAGGGATTTAACTCAGAGAGGTCCCACACATGGCTAACCAGAAGCCATGGAAATAACCTTAGCCTATTCATCTCCTAACACTGAGAATTCATTGGAAAAATATGTTTATTCAGATAATGATACATACAATGAAAATGTCAGCACTGAAACAGAATCTAAGCTTAAGGTAAATTATTCCTTGAGTGATCATGTTAATATTACTGAGTACCATCTGCCTAGCCTTTCTATCAACTTCACAACAATACTAACAAGGGGCATGTGCAGCGGTGACAGCTGGACATCAAATCATGACAAGACACAACATGTATGTGAATGACTCATAAGCAATCAAATCAAATCATCAAGTGAATCATGATCACCCTTCCCTGCCCTACCATGACACTTTCCTCTAGTTATGCCAGCCAGCAGCACTTTAGGAAACTGGTTAAAAATATCATCAATGAATGAAATGTCTTTCCAGTATGTGTAGCTTCAGCATCCTGTGCTTCTAGTTCTTAAAATATGGTATGGCAAGCATATTAAAAACTATGGCTATCATACTATAAGTTTTTCATCCCCCACTAGACAATACTTGGTGAGCAATGCTAAGTGACTAGCAATCCACATCCAGAACACTTGTGTGAGCTGGGTTGTGTTAAGGTTTATGGCATACCACATAATAAAATTTTGTAAATCTTTAGAATAGGACCTCCTCTCTAATCCGTGCAATAATAAGACAAAATAATGAGTAGTTAATGGAGAACACATACCTTGTGGTCTTGTTTGGGGGTCACACACGGTTATGTCACATTGCCTCACTGAAATTAGAGACGTCACTCGGAGTCTAAGTCCAAATAGTAAACATTGCTATTGTCTTTTGTATATATCTGGGGTTTGTGGGTAACAGGAAGTGACTGTCAGTTGTTCACATCCTGGGTTTGTTGGTAACTGGTGAATAGGATTCTTATATTGTCTATAGTTCTTTTGTCCAATGACGTGCCACCACCTCTTAACACCACAAGCTGCGCCAATGGGAATTTGCTATATGTATTCGTAGGTGGGGCACAGCTGGGCAGACAGGATGCACAGAGATCTGTGTGTGCAGTTGAACCATGGCCACCAGTGACATTAGTTGTAAAGGTTGCAAATTTGATTACTGGGAAATCATCGCTCCAGCGATGCAAGTCAGTGTACAATTGAGAAGAGGACCAGCCAGGACCTTCATCCTTTCGTTAAGGTATTGTGAGGAGGGGTATTGGTAGAGGGAGGGCATATTGTGTGAAGCTATAAGAGAACCGGTGTGGGGGGAGGGAAACTGCCCCAAAGCAAGGATACGGTAGGTTAGGTTTATGTTAGGGTTAGGTTAGTGTTGCAGGGAGGGGGCGGTCCAGGGGTGTGCAGCCCCCCCAGCTAGGTTAGGTTATGTTAGGTTAGGTTTATGTTAGGGTTAGGTTAGTGTTGCAGGGGGGTGTCCGGGGGGCTGCGGTTAGGTCAGGTTACATTAGGTTAGGTTTATGTTAGGGTTAGGTTAGTGTTGTAGGGGGGTCCAGGGGGGCACAGCCCCACGGCTTTAGGTTACGTTAGGTTAGGTTTTTGTCCTTAGATTTTTTTTAGATCGCCTTATCTCGCCCATTTTGGCTCTCCCCCCCCCCAACAAAAAAACCTGGTTCCCCACTAAACACAACACTTTCATTCCTATCGTCTTCCACTAAAAACCGTACTTCTCACTCATGAAGCTTGCTGGCTACAGAGAGAGAGAGAGAGAGAGAGAGAGAGAGAGAGAGAGAGAGAGAGAGAGAGAGAGATTAATCCTGGGCGTCTCGAGTTAGCACAACAGCTGTAGAGGTCCACTAATATTGATAACTGTGTGTGTGTACCCGTGTATTCCGTGCTTGCCTTTTCCTCCATCACCTTCACATAATAACTTCCTCCTACACACTTTCTCATGCATAGATGAAAATTGGAACTAAGCATCAAGAAAGGATGACGTTAACAAAAAAAACAATTCATAATAAAAAAAATATCACATGTCCATTCTGTCAGCTGAAAGGTCAGACGAGTGCAAGGATGACAGGTCAAGGGATCAGACTGAGAGAAAACTTACCAAAATACTGATAGCAAAAAAAAGTTGTCAATGATGCACTCTGATGTTTACATTTTGCTTGAGAGAAAACGTGTGTGGTGTGTCAGTTGGTGGGAGAGCGAGGTGTGGCGGTGGTAGACTCAACTGTTCTATGGCGTTGTTGTATTCTACTTATCTATCTATCTATTCAGTTTTTTTTTAATGTGATAGGGCTCTAGCTTAGGTTAACATAAATAGATGGATGTTTGGAGTAATTTTTAGAGTAAAACAACAACAATAATATAAACAAATACAAATAAGGATCATGAACAACACTAGACTACCACCAGGCGCCAGCAACAATTTATGTAACAATCAAACGACAACAACTGCTACTACTACTACTACTACTACTACTACTACTACTACCACTACTACTACTACTACTACTACTACTACTACTACTACCACCACCACCACTACTACTACTAGATATAAGAAAATATTTCTTCAGTCATAGGGTGACTTCTGGAATGCATTGCCAGAGACGGTTGTAAATAGCACTAGTTTGACAATGTTTAAAAACAGATTAGATAAGCACTTAAATTTATTAGATTTATAATTATGTATAGCACTGCATGATAGTTTTTATAAGAAATTTACTATAGTTAAATAAGACATGATCCCCATGTATGGGGACCACAAATTGTAGAGGATTTCGCTGCAGGACTTAGCCCTGTTAATGGGCCAAATATTTAGAATTAGTATATAATGTATTGTGTACTTGTAAGTGTATCTTTAAGTACTGATGAGGTCGCTGTGCGACTGATACAGGATAACCTAGATGGGCCCTGGTGGCCCTTTGTTATCCTATTATTTATGTTATGTTATGTTTACTACTACTACTACTACTACTACTACGAGAGAGAGAGAGAGAGAGAGAGAGAGAGAGAGAGATGGGAGGGGGTGTTAATTTGATGTGACAGGGGGTGAATAATGTGAAATGTAGAAATAAGAAGGGAGTGGGAATAGAAGGTGGACACGGAGTGAAGTTGCGAAAGGAGTGGTTGAATATACACTTACGTCATGGCTTAAAATCCCGAGTTAATTGACATGTCGTTGTAGATAAGGATAGGATGGCTGCTTCATTGAGTAGGGATCGAGCCGTCTGTACACCCTTACTGAACTAAATTCTGATTTAGCCCGTGGTGTACCTTTAATCAACATAATGTCGCTACGTTATATCATTACCGAGGCTAATCTCATTTGAACTGATACAGCACAGAATTTCGAACAAAATTTACATGAAAACCCTACTTAGTGAATCGAGAAACGAGTGTTAAGATAGTATACCATATGTAGTTGTCTGTTGGCCTTCCAGCAGTGAGGACTTTTCAAATTTAAATCCAATCATACGTTTAAAACAGTTTCCTTGTATTAGCTCCTTCCCAAATCATGCACATACCTCGTCTCTCATAGCTAGAAGCGTTCATGTTAATTGATTCTACTCATGCATATGATCTCGTTACCCATGTCCTTAACATTTTTTTGCTGTACGTAATGTTCTTTTTTATGAGGAAGGTCGGACTGTGTAAAATAAAATGTACTTCCCTAAAAAAAAAAAAATCCTGTTAGCTCTACTTATGGGGCACAATAAGTGAACTGAGCATCAAGGACATATACATAGAAGCCGACATTGTTGTAGCTTATTTTCATATTAAAATCTAAATAAACATCATATTTTTCAATAGTATCAGGACACTCATTCAAAGAGGGAAAAATGAGTAAGCATATAGTATAAAAAAAAAAAAAAAAAAAAGTACAGCATTAATCTCCCAGCCACTTGGCCTGTCTCTGCCGCGGCCTTGAATCAGTTACGACAAGGATGGCAGTGTTCGTAAAGAAACTTTTATACGCTGTTTGATATCGCCCTTCCCGAATAAGTTGGGGCGTGCTCGCTCCAGGGAGATCATTGTTTACGTAAAATAGCTAAAAGATTCATAAATAACACAAGGAAATGACGGTGTTGAATGCGAGGTAATGAAGGATCAGACCACCGAAAATTTTACCAGCATGATACTTCTAGAGTAAATCTTCGAACATAACGAGCTTTACTTAGTGATTAGTCCCTTCAAATAAATAGATAAAGAAAATAAACACACACACACACACACACACACACACACACACACACACGTAGGAATTACTTTTTTTTACACACACACACACACACACACTTCCAGAGTGTTTCCTAGTACTTATGTATAAGGGTTAGGTAAGGAAGAGAGATTATAACGTCTTTTATTGGACTTTATAAAAAATGCAAAACCATTCCTTCGCTGTGGTTGCATCCTACAATACACTGATACGGCCCGTCATACTGGCCAAAATCCATCCATCCATCCAGCCCGCCATACTGCTTTGCCGCACGGTCCGACGCAGCCCGTGGTGGTGAAGTAGCATTATTCTCCGTGTGCATAGTGCGGAGGCTGGTGCCACTGTCAGCTGATCATTAATACTGTTGTTCGTGTTATTGCTAGTATCATATGCTTTATTAGTCATCTTCTTATCCATTTAGTTATCTATTGCAGCTGATTTAACAATACAATAATTTTGAGCTTTCTAAAAACAAGTTGAAACGTCTTCTCAATATTGACGGCTTTCTAAAGCAAGCTGAAACGTCTTTTCAATATTGACTCCCTATTCGCAATTTCTGTACAATGTACTGAATACTGCCGTTCATAACGTTAACTTTGAACAACAAAACCATCACATTTTATACCGCTAACTGATAAAGACTTCATCGATTGAATTTCATTACTTTATCTTAAAAAATGGTGGTTGGCGACCAATGCCTGCGATTCAATAACAATTAACCAACCTAATATTGAGCAACTCATTTTAATCAATAAAGAAATATCGGTACTCGTGGACACAAAATCGTCTAATTTAAAAGAAAACCTCCATCAGCAGGCTAACTATTCTTTACTATTCTAACTGTAAAGTAGCACACGATTGTTTACTGGTTATTACGAAACACTATCTCGCAGTGAAACTTGTATTAACACGAAAAAAAAAAAATCTTCCATTAGGTGCCGCAAAAGCTTAGGTCATATGGCACAGCTAGGGATAACGGAAGACCGCACTATCTCCCACCGGGCAACTAAGTTTGGCAAGGATTCGAACACAAGCCGCCTTAATTAATTAAGCAACTACGCCACCCAGCCCCCGTATTAGGACGCAGCACACAGCTCTATTTACTAATGTTTTAAGCTCTTAACACCCAACAAACTTGGGGATCTGGTGGGAAAGTTTTTGAGTGAGTGAAGATAAAATATGGTCACATATCACCTGTTCCCACGAAAAATAATTAGGAATGATTGGAGCTGTTGTTGTGATGGACGGACGCCATCTTCGATACTATAGAAAATCTCCAGAAATCGGTGGTCTATACCTCAACCTTTTTTTCGGCAGTGGTGGTCTCCAAGGTAATTTGAATTCCTGTGGGTGCCCGCCCCCGTAATTTACCACATCTTGGGAAGTAAATATTGTAATGATCGTTGTTAGGATAGAACTGTGGACTTGAAATTCATACTCTACTAGTAAATCAATAGACTTCAAAATTTGGGTAAAAATGGGTGAAAATTAGGCAAAAAAAGAAAAAAAGCAGATTAAGGCTGTCTTGTTTCAGGGAAATTAAAGGACAAAACAGACCAAAATGAAACAGAATGTCTATAAAACGACAAACATAGCAACCCTAACTCATAAGTTGCCAACTTATGGGAAATTAATGTTACCAGGATTCAGCAAAAAGATGCTGAAGTCGCTAAATGAAGCAGTAAAACACGTGACAAGAAAACAACCTAAAACAAGCCCGTGCGTCCCGTCAGGGGCGCGATAGACAACAACACACCTAAAACAGATATGAAAAAAGTGCTTAAATGAAGTAACGCAAACTTAGGAAGTTCTGTGGCCCCCATTTTCCTAATTTTCTTCAATGGCCACTGAAATCTTTTCATGGTCCCAGGGGCCACATAGCACACACTGAGAAACCCTGATGGGCTCCGTCTTTGTTACTGCAGAAAAAAGATTCCAGAAATTGACACTCTATACCTCCTTAGGGACATTAATCTAACCCAGCAATACTTACCTTAAAATTGACCTACCCTAACCTAGATTAGATAACGGTTGGTTATGTTTGGTTATCTAATGCTAAGATAGATTTGTGTTCCTAAGGAGGTATAGACTGCCAATTTCTGGAATCTTTCTGCAGTAACAAAGATGGAGTCCATCATAACAACAGCAACAATAGCTCACTTATTTTTCTTGGTAAAAAGTGACAGTTGACCATATTCTAGACTTCCCCACCTAAAAAAATCCGCTTTCCTACCAGGTCCCCAAGTTTGCTGAGTGTTAACAGCCGAAAACATTAGTTAATAAAGCTGCGTACTTCGTCTTAACATTTACTGCGATTTGTGCTTCACTATAATAACCATAATTATGAACAGTCACTTTACTGCTCGATTTGTGTACTTAGAAGAGAGCTAATCCTTCACGGCGGAACAGCCATCACTCAACTTGTATAACTAGAAAGGAGATTAATCCTTCACCACGGACTAACTTTCCAAGACTCGGATACATCAAATATACTCACGTTCACTTTGTTGAAACCCCCTTAGCATCATTGTGTCTTATTCTTTGTCACACGTAATAATGCATAAAACGGGCTGTGCGAGAGGAAAAGGGTGTCTACCTTACCTCTACTCATGCTTGGCTTCATTCCGTGCCACTTGTGTTCGGATCCTTGCACTACAGCTTTCTGTATTTCATGAAGCTGTAAGTTGTATTCTATTAGCTGCGGGAGACGAGCAGCCACAAGCCTTACGATTTAGGTGAACACACACAGCAGGTCTAACAATCATTGTACTCTCACCTCTCCAGACTGACTGACGAAGGGAAAGCCTGGAGCCTTCACCTTACACAGCGTCATTACACTAATCATGTCATTACAGAGACCATTTCTCTTATCTTGTTGGAACGATTTTTCTTTATTTATGGCAAATTTGTGTGAATAATTGTATTAGTATGGCCATATACTTGACGACGATACGCATCCCTTTCGTTTTGATAATACGACCACTGAAAAATTAACCCGCTCAAACGTGACGTACTGATATGTCTTGCATCCAGTTTCGATGAGAGGCGGCGCAACATTTACACTGAGGCGCAGCACAAGTCTTAGCTATCCTCGCGGGTCTTCTCTGCTGGTCCGTAGAGGTGAATAGATTTGTGCAGGAAGATCAGAACCAACTCCGTGAGAAGACACAGCGCCATTAAACCTGTGGATTGAGTAATGATGCATGGAGGGTCAGTTCATGCATGACTATCACCAGGGATCATATCCGTAATTCTGAAACACTTCCTAACCTCCACTACATCAAAAGTCTACATATAGTTAATGCTATGCAATATTTTAAGAATGCTTTAACAGTTATAGTAAAAGATTAACAAAATCATTATATTATCAACAAGATAAATACTTTTGAAAACCTAACTAAGCATTTCTGTAACCTATGAAAATAACTTTGAGAGTGTAAAGTGTTACAGAATCCGGGCTCAGGATGTTATATCGAGCGATTCCTCTACACAAACACAAACACAAACACACACACACACACACACACACACACACACACACACACACACACACACCTGCTGGAATGCCATGTAGGGTTTTCCTGAAAGTGTCTATGTCATACAGCCAGCAGGAGCCGCGACCCCCGCAGGACTCCTCCCACAAGCGACACGCGGCATCTGGCGGGAAGGGCGCGACACAGATAAGCCACTGGTAAGCGTACACAAGGAAGAGGCAATACTACACTATAATTATAGTCATTGTTTATAAAGATGATGTGGCACAGAAAGACGAAGCTCTAGTCTTTTTATCTTTGCTCACCATTAACCCTTTCACTGCTACACAATATTTTTCTCCTCGTCACGTAGGACTTTTAGACACTTTAATTACAGGTTTTAGATGGTTATGTAGTTTAGTAGTTAGGAGAAAGCCGATATTAACCACCTTGCTACTATATCTTTTATGTGTCCATGTAAATATCCTTTTATTCTATTTTACTTATTTTTTATGCAAGAGGGGAAAGCTGGCCAAGGGCAACAGAAGGAGTAAAACAGGCCTACTTAGAATGCCATTTCCTGAGCAGATCCGAGCGAGTTAGCCAAATGACAGAGATAAATGTCTTGAAATCTCCTTCTTAAATGAGGTCAAGCCATAGTAAGATAGAAATACAAAACCAGGTAGGGAGTTCCAGAATTTACCAGAAAAAGATATGAATGATTGAGAGTTGGTTAACTCTTACATTAGAAACCTGTAGAGAATAGGGATGAGAGGAAGAGGAAAGCCTTATGCAGCGAAGCCGCGGGAGGAGGGAAGGCATGCAGTTAGCAAGATCAAAAGACCATTTAGCAATAGAGGTAGGAGACAGCAAGATATGCAACATTGCGGCGAAAACAGTCAGTCAAAGGAGAGGAATTGATAGGACGAAAAGCTTTTAATTCCACCCTAGCTATAATAAAACTGTGACTGGAAGCTGATCGATGGATGAATTGAGTTTTTTGAGGCATTGAACGCTTCTAAGTTTTCTCTGTCCAAATCAGAAATCTTAGAAAGATTAGAAAAAAAAAATCAGGGTTTCTGTGGTGTTTCTGTGGGATCTGCTATCTTCCTGAAGGAAAAAAAACATCGAAAAGTGTAGGGTGGTATCATCAACGTAGGAATGGATAAGATAAGAAGTTTGGTCTAGAAGATCATTGATAAATAACAGGAAAAGAGTAGATAACATGAAAGAACCCTGAGAACCACCACTGTAAATAGATTTAGAACAATGGCCGTCTACCACGCAGCAACAGAACGGTCGGAGAGGAAACTGGAGATGAAGTTGTCGAGGGAATGATATAAGACGTAGGAGGGTAGTTTGGAGATAAGAGCTTCGTGCCAGACTCTATCAAAAGCTTTTGATATGTCTAAGGCAACAGCAAGTTTCGCCAAAATCTTTAAAAGAAGATGACCAAGACTCAGTAAGGAAAGCCAGAATATCATCAGTAGAGCGGCCTTAACGGATGCCATACTGGCGATCAGAACGAAGATTGTAAAGTGATGGATGTTTAGGAATCTTTCTAATGAGGACAGATTCATAGACTTTAGACAAGCAAGAGATTAAAGCTATAGGAAGGTAGTTTGAGGGATTAGAACGGTCACCATTTATAGGCTGAATGTAGACAAACTTACAGCAAGACGGAAAGGTAGAAGTCGACAGACAGAGTCGGAAGAGTTTGCTAGGTAAGGTAAAAGCACGGAAGCACAATTTTTTTGAGAACAATAGGAGGGACCCCATCAAGCTTTAGGCCAGCAAGGGCAAGGAAAACAACATTACGAAGAATCTTAATTAAATGCATGAAATAGTCAGAGGGAGGAGAGGGAGGGGCAAGCCCAGAATCATCCAAGGTAGCGTTCTTAGCAAAGGTCTGAGAGAGAGTTCAGCTTTAGAGACAGATGAGATGGCAGTGGTGCCATCAGTATAAATACAAGAGGAAAAGATGACGATGTAAATTTATTAGAGATGTTTTTTAGGCAGATAGCAGAACCAGAATCTAGAGGGGAGTTGGATTTCGAAAGTAGACACCTGCCGAAACGATATTTCAGGTGAAGTCTAATAGCACTGGTTCAGGTGGTACTGTGAACTTTCATAAAGCCTTAATGAACGTTTTCCTTTGTGTCTCATAACATAAGGGGACAGTCACAGCCTGCCCTCTAAAGACAACACTCTTCCTCCATACAAAACTACGTACACTAGCTACATATACGTACGCGGTAGAGTAGTAGATACGGTGGTGAGCGTGGGATCTGGCAGACGTCCATTCGTAGGTTCGAATCCCACCACGTACAGTCTTGAAATTTTGCCATTTGTTGAGTGGTTTAAGTTACCTACATGTCACCATGGTAGCCAGGTTCTAGGTGGTTACACCAAAGATGCGCTTGGGTGGTGATATGGGCCCTAATATGGGTACCAATATAACTAAAATTGCCTGCGCCACTAATAGGTGAAAGCTGAACAGTGCTTTCCATACTCTTCAAGTATACCTACAGGCACTATAGATCATAACATAAAAAAAAAAAAAAAAAAAAAAATTCTTCGCGAGCGCAAAAAAAGAAAAGAAAAGAAAAAAAAAATGACTCCTATTATCACCCTGTGAGTCCCTCTCCGACTATTATCTATTCAGCTTGTTTAGGGACTGGCACCTCAGTGGGTCTTTTTTTTTTTACCACAATTTTTGTTGCCCTTAGCCCTTACACACACACAAAAAAAAAAAAAGAGAATAGACTTTAAATGATTTCGGGCAGAAATATAAAGTGCACGAGATTTAGCTAGGTGATGAGAGGCTCATGTACCTTTAGAGGGTAACTCTATCATGCATACCGCGAGAACAATCTGCGTTAAACCAAGGTTTGGAAGGTTTGGGTTGAGAGAAAGAGTGAGGAATATATGTTTCTTTGCCATAATATGGGTACCACAATAAATAAAATTGCCTGCGCCACTAATGGGCGGAAGCTGATCAGCGCTTCCCACATATACCCTTCAAGTATGCGTACAGGCGCCATAGGCCATAACATGGAAAATAAATAAATAAAAAAAAAACAAATAAAAATAAGACACTATCATCTCTGTTATACGATCAGCACACATTGATGAGTCTCTTACAGGGAAACAGGAGTCATTCTAAGGAGAATCATGCATAATACCTCCTCCGGTCCCCACAACTGGCAGAGGTGAAACACCACAGAAGCACCTCCGCTTTGGGAGATCCTGAGGAGGGATTGGGGAAATAAAACAAGATACAGATATGAGACTGTGATCGGAGGAGCCAAACGGAGAAGATAGGGTAACAATATAAGCAGAAAGATTAGAATTAAGGAAAAGACCAACAACGATCAGATATACGAGTAGGCTGTTGCACCAGTTACTCAAGGTCATGAAGATTAGCAAAGCTAAACAGCTACTTCATCACGGTGGTCAGTGAAAGGAGAAGAAAGCCAAAGTTGGCGGTGAACAGTGAAATATCCACTGATGGAGATCTCCACGAAGGGATAGAGAAATAGAATGTGCTTCACTTTTAAAGTTAAAAGGACAAAGAATTTCCTATAGTCAGAGGAGTAGGGTGAGGGGTAAACAGCACATATTAATTTAGTAAGAGTAATTGGAATAGAGGACAGAATTTTTTTTTATTTTTTATTTTTTTTATTACGTTATGGCCTATGACGCCTGTAGGTGTACTTGAAGAATACGTATATAGGAAGCGCTGATCAGCTCCCACCCATTAGTGGTGCAGGTAATTTCATTTATAGTAGTATCCATATCACCACCCAAGTGCATCTTTGGTGTAACCACCAAGAACCTGGGTATCATAGTGACATGTAGGTAACTTTAAACCACTCGACAAATGGCAGTGTTTAAGGCTGTATGTGGTGGGATTTGAACCATATACGCGTGGACGTCTGCCTGATCCCATGCTCACCACCTTACCCACTACGTCACCGCCTCCCCAATGAACGTGAGACGTGAGCAAGTCAAGTCGTTACGCACATGGAGGCAACATCCAGCTTTGGAGCGAAAATTAAGATAGTAGGAGGGAACAGGAAAGGAGCTACTGTCATTTGCCTCAGACACCTTTAATTCGGTGAGGAAAAGATGAGGTTTAGTAGAGGAGAGATGTTCTACAGATTGAAAATTAGAACCAAGATTGAAAATAAATCCAAGACAGCGAAGGTTGCAGAAATTAATGAAGAAAAAGTTGAAGGGGAGTCGAGGCATTGATGGTCAGTACAGGAGCAGTCCGACCTGAAGGCATTTACGGTCCCCTCCACAGAACGGGATTCTGGGGCTATAGTGAGCTAAATGTTATAATAGAGGATGGACACAGCAATGAGAGTTAAAAAGAAGAAGAAGAAGAAGAAGAAGAAGAAGAAGAAGAAGAAGAAGAAGAAGAAGAAGAAGATTGGTTGATGATGATGACGATGATGATGATGATGATGATGATGATGAAGAAAGTCTGTTGGCAGTCTTTTCCATCGAGATCATACTAACAAAACGTGCTATTTCAGTTCAGTCTGCGATGTTTTTTTTTTTTTCTATTTTTTTCTTTCCTTTTTTTTTTTTACACAATTCCCGAACCGTCATTCTTTTACTCCAAATGTGATAAAGGATGAGAAGGGAAGGCCTTTTCTGAAACATGCTTAGAGGTTGATGAATAAGAAAGAAACACAAATTAAAGATGATAAACAGGAAAAAAAAAAAAAAACGTAACGTGCTATTTCTTTTCTTAACAAAAGGTCACTACATTATACAGTCATTTACCAATTAGTATAAAAAAAAAGATAAGAAAAAAGTCGATTGTAAAATAATCTTGGTTGAAGTTATCCAATATTTTTAAATTTCAACTAAATCACCTCACATTTCTTTCGTTTTCCTAGGCTCAACTAACTTAATTTCATTGGTAGAAAAAAAGAAAAAGTCTCACCAATAGCCCAGCCGAAGACCACAGGCGCCGGGATGAAAGAGCATAGAGCGAGGACCGAATTGAACACACCCAGCCCTAAATCCTTGTCACGGGGCTCCACACACCTGCCGGCACGCGTCAGGGAGGGAAGAAATCAATAATAATCGTGTGTGTGTGTGTGTGTGTGTGTGTGTGTGTGTGTGTGTGTGTGTGTGTGTGTGTGTGTGTGTGTGTGTGTGTGTGTGTGTGTGTGTGTGTGTGTCTGTATGTGTGATAGCGCATTTCTTTTCTTCAATTATATCCTTTTAAATAATACCACAACTGAAACATATATTATTCATTCGCTACTGCTTCTGCTGCCAGTATTGTTTCTGCTACTACTACTATTACTATTACTACTACTACTACTACTACGACTTCTACTAAAAGAAAGGAGAAAACATCACCATTATAATTACTACTACTACTACTACTACTATTACCACTGAGAAGAAGAAGAACAAGAACAAGAACAAGAACAGAACAAGAAAATAAAAGAAACCAACAACCCCTCTTCTCCTCCCCCCCCCACCACACACACCTGAAAAGCATAATGTTGACCGGCACTCTGCTGGCTGCTAGTGTCATCTTAGTCAGCACAGTGAGGGCGAGGTACATATAGAAGGCTGGACACTCGTGGCTGCAGTACCCATCCACTGCTGACGGTGACGCTGACGAGGAGGCTGACTGGGGCATGTTGAGAGATGAATTCATAACCTCAGCAGCACAGGAGCATCTTTCGTAAACCTGAGAGAGAGAGAGAGAGAGAGAGAGAGAGAGAGAGAGAGAGAGAGAGAGAGAGAGAGAGAGAGAGAGAGAGAGAAATTTTAAGAAACAAATCAAACAGAAATATCATACACACATTCTCTCTCTCTCTCTCTCTCTCTCTCTCTCTCTTACCTTCTTACTAGCTTTGGCAATAGTGAAGTTACCGCTGCTGGAGTTAAGGATAGCGAGGGACGTGAAGGGCGAAGTATAGGAGGAGCACCCGGCGAAACAAGCACTGTAGTAGGTGTCCCGCCCAGCTACACACACAGGGGAGAACTTAGGGGTACACCCACACGCCGCCATGCACTCCTCTAGCGAATCATCTGCACCTGGAGGCGTGGAGGGCTCGTAGGAGGGGGAAAGAGGGGTGTCACTTCGTCTCAGCACTGTGTCCATGCCTAGTATAACCTCACGATCACAGGACACGTTCACCTGCAGATGTGGGAGTGCGGGAGTGGTGAAAAGATTGTCATGAGGTTGTAGCATAAGGAAACACACACACACACACACACACACTAACCATGCTGAGGTGCAGGATGCAGTTAATGACGGATAGGGAAGCCATGAAGATGAGGACAGTGCGGGAACGAGGCTTGATCAGCGATAGAGTTGCCCCCGTCATCAGCCAGCCCGCCAAGGTAGCAGCCGTGGCCGCCGCCGCTACACACGCCAGGATGATAAGTAGTTATATAATCGTATGCAGCAATGAAAGTGAATGAATGGCAAAGGAACTATCTATATAATAGCATTTGTACACTCTGAAACTGTCTTTTTTTCCTTTTTTTTTTTTTTTTAAGGAATAGAATTGTTTATATTTATTTTTCATCACTTTCTATATAAATATAAACTGGCCATCTCTAAAATCTCCCTTTACTAATTTCTTCTGGGAGTGGTGACTGAGCGAACCAACGTCTTCCTCTTTTGATGGCCTTGACCAGCGTCTTCCTATGCACGTACAGGAAAAACAATATAGTGAACCCAAGGATAACGACGGAAACATACATGCGAGGCTGGCAACTATGTAAAATTGGAAAAAAAAAAAAAAGAGTAAGAGCATCATACTCAGAATTACATAAAACGGCATACAGGAAAAAAAAAAAAAGTGATCTCTAAGACAATGAATGAAGCATCCATGCACGACATACAACGATGAAAAAAAAGTGTTAATCTTCTTATTCAGTATTATGTAAGTCCACATTCAGAATAAAAAAATGAAATTGAGCGGATCACACGAAACAACACCCACACATCCACCCATCCATCCACACACACACACACACACACACACACACACACACACACACACACACATCCATCCACACACACACACACACACACAAATCCACCCATCCATCCACACACACACACACACACACACACACACACACACATCCATCCATCCATCCATCCATCCACACACACACACACACACACACACACACACACACACACACATCCACCCATCCATCCATACACACACACACACACACACACACACACACACACACACACACACACACACACCCACCTATGTATTGGTTGGCACGCGCCGCTGACATCTTGAACTGGTGCTCAAGAAACTTTGGCTTGAAGGTTATGTAGCCGATGAAGGCGAACCAGAAGATGGACTGATTCAACACCACCATTAGGTATACCTTGTTTCGCACCAGGCGCCGCAGACCACCGAACAGATCTATGGTGGGGAAGGCTGCACGTTACGACACTCCTACAGGTTAGTAGTAAAAGACACGTGCGAGGACCTCTTTGTATGACTGGGCGAAGGTTTGTTTACATTAGTAAGTGTCGGGAAGGGATGTATTACACGTGCTTTCAGAGTTATGTTCTAAATACTGTTCGATATGATTGCGCTGTTGTGACGCCAAAATCAATGCCAGTCAGTTGGTCAGTCCGACAGTCAGTTAGTCTGTCAGTCAGTCACTTCGGTAATTACAACAGACGCTGATTTTTTCTTCTTTTTTTTTTTTTTGTTCTTCCCTCGCGAACTTATAAAAAGTAACATAATAAAATAGGATTGAAATACTCAATTAAAAACATATAGTAAAGATTCGTGATGTATGAAAAGTATTTGTCATGTCCGTTTCCTTCTAATCAGTTACGTATCTATCTATCTATTTATTTGTTCATTGATTTATTAGACAAAAATGTTTCGAGATTTTGGGATATCAAAGCAATTTTTTTTCAAAACAAAATAAATAAACAAATACATAGATTAATAAATCAACGTCAAACAAATAAACAAGACTGAATAAACATAGATTAATAAATAAATAAATAAAGGAAGAAAGAAAGAAAGAAAATACACATAAATAAATATAGCACTTGTCAAATAGAAAGAGGTCAAACAAATCTAGAAAATAAACAAATAAATAAATGCACTAAGAGATAAATAAAGGGAGGAGTCAAACAAATATAGAAGAATAATTAAATAAATGAATAAATAAATATATAAATGCACAGAAAAATATGGATCAAACAAATCTAGCTACTACATGAATAAACAAATAAAACATCAAAGCCAATCTAGGTAAACCCGCCGCAGCACACCTCTTATCGGGCTCTGGTTGCCGGGACGCAGGGTGGCCGCTAACTCTTGCACGGCCCTCACCCCGCCCTTCGCCGCCGCCTGTCGCAGCTCCCGCACCATCCTCCGCCGCGTGCCTGGCAAAGTCTTGGGCAGCAGCGCCAACAGCCACGCCTCCACGCCCAGACACCCACCGATCACAATATAGCCTAAAGGCAGATGGGAGTGTAATAAGTACTAGTAATAGGAGGAGGAGGAGGAGGAGGAGGACCAATATTACCAATAATAATAATAAAAAAATATATAATAATAATAATAATAATAATAATAATAATAATAATAATAATAATAAAACAATAACAAAACCAGCAGCAGCAACAGCAGCAGCAACAACAACAACAACAGCAAGAAAGATAAAAGAGAACAAGAACAATAATATGAATAAAAACAAGAACAAGAACAAAAACAAAAGAACATGAAGAACAAGAACAACACCACCATCACCATAACCACAACTATAACCATCATCACCACCACTAACAACAACAATCACTCCCTCAATAAAAAAAAAAAAAGAAAGAAAGAAAGAAAGAAAATAAATAAATAAAACAATCTCTCGAAGCCCATCCTGCAAATCACAGTTTTCTCTCACCTATCCACCAGGCACCGATCCACTGTGGGTGTCTGGGTGGCAGGGGCGGCTCCTGGGACGGGTCTACCCACATGGACAGGCACCATGATGCTAGGGAATACGCACACACAGGGCCCAGAATACGTACACACCCCGATATAGCTGGAAGGGAAGGCATGAATGATACGAGATGAAAGAAAACGCGGGTGTGATGCGGTTGACAGGAAGGGGAAGGCAAGAAATGATGGATATGAGATACTAGGAAGAAGAAAACGAGGATATATTGCTGGAAAAGAACAGGAAATAATACTGAAAAAAAAGAGAGCCACTGAAAGAACCGAGGATATAATAAAGGTTGAAGGGAAAACATGAGGAAATGATACTAGAAAATAAGAGCAAGAAAGAAAATCAGGATATGGTTGAAGGAAAAAAAAAAAAAAAAAAAAAAGGCCGTGTTCTGTAACATCGTAGTTTCAGAGAGAGAGAGAGAGAGAGAGAGAGAGAGAGAGAGAGAGAGAGAGAGAGAGAGAGACGTACCTAAGAACAGCGGCACCTTGTCTTTCCTCACAGCGTCGTCCAGATAAGTGTGTCCTACAGTGTAGTACATGAGCGACGCCAGGCCCGCGAGCACCTGCACCAAAGAGAGAGAGAGAGAGAGAGAGAGAGAGAGAGAGAGAGAGAGAGAGAGAGAGAGAGAGAGAGAGAGAAAATCAATATTTGCGTAATCAATAACAGCGGAGTAGGTCAGGATGTGTACTTACATAAGGTTTCACTAAAGATACATAGACACCGTGAAGACATGTATATTAATGTGGATTTTATGTATACGTTTATGCCTGTGTGTAAATGTATTTCTATTCTTTTTAAGCGGGCGAGGTTGGAGTCTGAGTTTGTAGGTAACTTTCAATTAATTTATACTTCTTTTTCCCCTTTCTGTAGTTCTGTCATTCTCTATCTACGGTTTATCAGATCAGATGGCTGCAAACATTCAATGCTCCTCGAGATGGCATTCCATATTTTCACTATGAAATAAAAATAAATAAATAGTCATATTCAAGACAGCACCACAAGAAAGATTTTTAGTGCCAGAGAAAAAAGGAAGAGGAACAAGAGGAGGAGGTAGTAGTAGTAGTAGTAGTAGTAGTAGTAGTAGTAGTAGTAGTAGTAGTAGTAGTAGTAGTAGTAGTAGAAGAAGAAGAAGAAGAAGAAGAAGAAGAAGAAGAAGAAGAAGAAGAAGAAGAAGAAGAAGAAGAAGAAGAAGAAGAAGAAGAAGAAGAAGAAGAAGAAGAAGAAGAAGAAGAAAAAAAAAAAAGAAGAAGCAGTAGTAGTAGTTGTTGTAGTTGATAGTAATAGTTGAAATTAATAGGTTTAACTAAAAGATTTCTTGTTCCCCCCTTTGTTATCAGTTGTGTCTATCCGTGTTAGACTTACATTAGACCATTTTGTTAAGTTTAAGGAGAAGCCACAGCGGTCAAAGGATTAATGACATGCGGTGTGTCTTGGCAGCCACCATTCTCACCTGTGCTAGGAGGTGGAGGGTGACCACCGTGTACTGCTCCGTGTTGATGGCCACGCCCTCAGCACCACAAGACGAGTTACCACCACTCCCCTCCTTCGTGCACAGACCCTCTGCATCCACCCACCCACACACACACACACACACACACACACACACACACACACACACACACACACACAAAGGAAATATTCATTAATCTTGTTTGCACATTATATAAGATCAAACTTTTATCAATAATACGAATAACTAAAATCTATTGTCAGCATACACTCTCTCTCTCTCTCTCTCTCTCTCTCTCTCTCTCTCTCTCTCTCTCTCTCTCTCTCTCTCTCTCTCTCTATCTATCTGTTTGTGCACTTACTTCCGCTAGGTGTCAAATCTTGCGTCACGGCGGCGGCTGTATCACCAGGGCCGAAGATGAAGTGAGGGCTGGTGGCGAGCAGGCAGGCTGCAGTGGCTCCCAGCATGCTCAGCGCCAGCCACCTCGGTCTGTGTCCTCTCCCAGCGACATACGCCAGGGGGATCCCGAAGAAGAGCTGCACTAGATCGTTCCCCGTTGTAATGAAAGCTGAGGGAAGGAGAGAGAGAGGGAGATATTTCCATACAGGGACTGCCACGTGTAGGCCTTGATGGCTTATTGCACCTTCCCTTATGCTTATCCATGAGCTACTGCACGCTACGGGTGTGTGTGTGTGTGTGTGTGTGAGAGAGAGAGAGAGAGAGAGAGAGAGAGAGAGAGAGAGAGAGAGAGGGGGGGGGGTGAGTAGCTATACATGATTTACAAAAACAAGAGAATGAAATGATATTCAAATGAAGTTATTACAGCAAGAGAGAAGGAATAATAAGATGAAAGAAAAAGTGGAGGATGAAGTCAAGAAGTTGTGGATATGAAGAGAATGAGGCATGACAGAAGGATATAATACGAGTATATATAAAGAGCCGCCGTGGTACAATAGAACCATGCGTGCTTTGGGGTCTCTAAGCGCACGCGTTCGAATCCTGTCCACGGTCTGAGTGTAGGTTGGGCTTCCTCACTCGGGGCAACAGTTTCCTAGCGGGTGGGCTTTGAGATAGGAGGTACCCCAAAAAGTATCCCCTTTAGCCCATAAATTCCCGTGAAAAGTCCACATGGTATAAATAAAATAAAAAAAAGAGAAACTGTGGAAGAGATAGAAAAAAAAATACAATCTAAAAGCATTCCTTAAATTACGAATCAATCCATTACTTTAGGACATTTTTTCTTATAGTCACCTAGAGTTTTTTTTTATATATATTTTTGTACTAATCTCTCAAATAGCTATGTAGCCAAGAAGAGATAAGATTAGTTATAGGTATTTCCCCTTTCCATGGTCCACGGAAGCTATTTCAAAACTGTTTTCGATTTTAAGGCCCCGAGCACACTAGCGACTTTGTAGAGCCACAAGTGGCTGCGTTTTGTGGCGGGGATATTTTCTCCCATAGGTTCCCATTGTTTTCAAGCTTTGCCGATCACACTTGTGTCTGTGGCTCGCGACTGTGGCAAGCTGTCGCTCGTCCCCGCCACAAACAGCGCATTTTGTGGCTGGCTGAGAGCACACTAGCGACCTCTGGCGACCACATGTGGCTGCTAATCAGTGATGCAGGAAACTTCGTAGATTATCATGTAAAACTGTCCGTGGGTCAATCTCGAAGCAGTAATTGGGTGCATCCATAGCGCTCTCTGACGACGGCGGCGGCGACGTCGCAGAAGTATAAGCAGTGACAGTGCCTCTTCCTCAGAGTCCATGCTGAAACTGAGATGCAGTGATATCGGTGTGGCGACCAAATGTGGCCGGGTATTCAAAACATAACCACATGTGGTCGCCACATGTGGTCGCAACTTGTGGCTCTAAAAAGTGGCTAGTGTGCTCTGGCCCGCCACTTTGCGCGGCCACTTGTGGTTCCACAGAGTGGCTAGTGTGCTCGGGGCCTAAGAGAGGATCGTAGTAGTGAAAGATCTCAGAAGGAAAAAAATGCAGATGCGAGGAAACGTACGCAGGATAAGCTAATGGAGGATGCTAACAAGGAAGCTGAGTAGGAGAGATCATCAAACACACACACACACACACACACACACACACGGTAGCTCAGTGGTTAGAGCGCTGGCTTCACAAGCCAGAGGACCGGGGTTCGATTCCCCGGCCGGGTGGAGATATTTGGGTGTCTCCTTTCACGTGTAGCCCCTGTTCACCTAGCAGTGAGTAGGTACGGGATGTAAATCGAGGAGTTGTGACCTTGTTGTCCCGGTGTGTGGCGTGTGCCTGGTCTCAGGCCTATCCGAAGATCGGAAATAATGAGCTCTGAGCTCGTTCCGTAGGGTAACGTCTGGCTGTCTCGTCAGAGACTGCAGCAGATCAAACAGTGAAACACACACTGACTGACGAAGATTTGTGAGCAAGGAACAATGTTTAAAAAAATAAATGACAAATTCATTTAAAAAAGCGGTAGATTACGAGCTTCATTCAACGGTAAACACACACACACACACACACACACACACGCGCACCAGATATCAGAGAAGAACCGTTACAAAGCGATAAAGAAGATCCGCCCGTCCATCCAGCATTGTGCGGTTTTCCTTAATGCTTATCTCGCCTGACTTTTCAGATGCACTGCTTATCCCTACACAGATGAGTGATATGCACAGACGAGGTCACACCAACCCTGTAGTTTGTGTTTTATCTCTTATCCCACGTTCCGAACGCTGAAATGGCTCTTCTCTGATACCTTACCAAAGTGCTTATCCCTACAGACGTTGGCTATTATGGAAGGTAACCCTCCCCTCTCTCTCTCTCTCTCTCTCTCTCTCTCTCTCTCTCTCTCTCTCTCTCTCTCTCTCTCTCTCTCTCTCTCTCTCTCTCTCTCTCTCTCTCTCTCTCTCTCTCTCTCTCTCTCTCTCTCTCTCTCTCTCTCTCTCTCTCTTTGGTCAACTGCAGTAATGTTCAGCGTTGCTTTCATTTCCCACTGCTCTTGTTATTCTATCCACTTTTGCCTTTTGCTCTTCTACTTGGATTCTTTTTGTTAAACGCATGTCCTCTGCCTTTCTTTCTTCTTCTAGGTCTCTTATAATCTTATTTGATACTTTTTATTTGGAAAAGAATTTTTCTTTCTCTGAATTTTATTTCTGCTCTTTGGTTCTCCTCTCTTAAGCATGAAAATTACCCGATAATTTATACGCTTCACAGCAGCTCAGAGGACTTCAGACTAAGGGAAAATTATAAACTCTAAACGATGAACCAGATGTTTGGGTTCATTATCCCTAACGAGGAGACATGTATGTACGTACGTACACTTGTAACATATTCTAACGAGTCATTTCATGATTTATTCATATATTTTTTTTATTTATTTCCATTCCATGATCCTCCGTATGCTATCCTCATGGGGTGGTAAGCATAAACAATACGGATATTATGTATAACTGATGGAACTCGTATGTGAACAGGCGAGTATAAATATGAGTAAATAATATTTACAAATCATGGAAAAATGTCAAAACTCAACGCAACAAGTAACTTTTAAAAATTTAGTGTTGCAAAGATAGTGAAACGCAGAAACACGACACGCCTAATCTAACTCCTCCTCTAACCTATCTAAATCATTATTATTGTTATTATTATTATTATTATTATTATTATTATTATTATCATTATTATTATTATTATTATCATCATCATCATCATCATCATCATTATTATTAATATTCATATCATTGTTTTTTTATCTAATTATTATTATTATTATTATTATTATTATTATTATTATTATTATTATTATTATTATTATCATTGTTATTATAATTATTTTTCATTACTACTACTACTACTACTACTACTACTACTATACTATAATAATAATTATCATTATTACAATTATCAGTATCATAATGATTATCGTCTTTATTATAATTTCTAGTTTGTCTTCATTTATTATCATTATCATCATTGTTATCACTGTTATTGTTGTTATTATTATCATTATTATTATTATTATTATTATTATTATTATTATTATCATTATTATTATTATCATTATTAACATTCATTCAGTTTCATTCAATGTTCCCTTGCATGTTATAGTCATGAGGTGATACACGCCATCATCTGCGTGGAAGATAAGGGCGGCTACATATTGTGCCTGCCACCAACCAACAGTGAATGGAGCAAGCAACACGTCACTATCTCCTGCTCCCTCTCCCACAATTTCCTGCCTGATTACCTATCCTGATTCCTATTACGAGCGGTATGTGGGACCCTCAGTGGAGCATTGTGCAGGTCATATCACCAAACCTGCCGTGGTACAGTGGAACCATGCGTGCTTTGGGGTCCGAGGGGTCTCCAAGCGCACGGGTCCGAATCCCGTCCACGGTCTCACTCGGGACAACGATTTCGTAGCGGGTGGGCTTTGAGATAGGAGGTACCCCAAAAAGTATCCCCTTTAGCCCATAAATTCCCGTGAAAAGCCCACATGGTATAAAAAGAAAAAAAAGACTCGACGCGCTCTAGAACTGACTTATTCACATCAGCAATTGTCAAAAAGTTTAAATAAAATTACAACAGTGCATTCTTGGTTATACTGTCATTCCTCCTCTACTTATATTCTCCTGTGAACATACCATCCTAATAATTCTCCAATCACACCAAAATATTGCTTTCATGATAAATAAGGTTACGTTAAAATATGCCAGATAATATTAGTATGGTTAGGTTTGGTAAAGTTAAATAAGAATAGAGAGGAACTATTTTGATAAATGTTTTATGGTGGCTAGGTTATGTCATGTTAGGTTATGCTATGTAAGGTACAATGAGCTGAGGTACCTATCCTAGGAAGGATCTGTTTGGAGTACATTTTCGGGGAGATTAGGTTAGATATGGCAAGACAAAGCTGAGTTAGGTTACGTTAAGTAAGGTGAGGTTACGTCAAGTTGAAGCTGGGTTACGTTATCGAAGTTAAATAATGTCGGGTTTGATAAGGTGTGGCTCATCTTGGTTAGGTTGTATAAAGTAAGGCAAGATTAGGTTACATGGCTTAGTTAGGTGAAATAACATTAGTGTAAGTTAGGATGGTAATCATGAGAAAAGAACTGTATGGGGAAAATTTTCACGAAGAAATCTTGGTGAGTGAAATCTGTTTGGAATCCACACAGAAGCATTTTCCTGGCAATACTCATAGTGAAGTGCCACTCTCCGCTCACACCGTCGCTCTCCTTTGTCGGATGCTGGGGAACACGTGTGCAGGTGTTCCGTCAGCTCTCACACACCTGACTCATGCTGAGCCATAAGTCTCATTTATCCTACCCCCCTTCCCCTGCTCACTCCTCTCCCTCCCTCCACCTTGCGCCTTACTGACGAAAGGATAGTGGGAAGCGGGCTCAAAAATTATTAACAGGATGGAATGACGAATGAAGGATAGAGTAATGGCAGAATGAGCGATACGCAAAGGATGAGTATATAATATGATGATACCAGTCCTATCTATATTAGTCTAGTGTGGGTTATGCCTAGTACTGTTTTCCTTTTTTTTTTTTTTTTCGTTAACCGAAGCCAAGTCACTACCGATATCTATATTAGAAAGGTTCTAAGGCAGAAATATGAAGAAAGTAAGTAGAAAAATTGAATTAAAAGATAAAAACATTCAACGAGGACAAAAATGGTAAATGAATAAAATGTCTAAGTCATTATTCACACATTATTTGTTTTTTCTCTCTCTTTCTTTTTTTACATTGTATTTATTGATACCTATCCGACGTCTTTTCCCAGAGTTCCTCCATTAATCCCTCTTGGTTTTCATTGGGTGGCTTTGTCAGTTAACAAGTTCCACGCTGCCACACACAACACCAGCACGAGTGGCGGAGGGGCAGAGGTGAATCTAAAGTCAGACGCGGACTCTCACCCTGCTGTCCTTGAGCTGCCCAAGGATACCACGCGCCTCTTTTAAACTGAGGACGCCACCACATCACACTCACTCACATCACTTTACCCAGATGCATGCTGCTGGCAGAGTACTGGGACTGGGCACGGGAGAGCTGAGGGGAATGAAGAGATGAGGAAAATGGGAACGGTTGTCTATGTTACTATCTCTTCCCTCGTCTCCACTCTTGCATTCATATGTTGATTCATCCACTACATTACTGAGAGTTTAGTCTTTCCTTTCACCATTCGACCTGTCCATGCACGTATCCACATCACGCTTTTCCATCCTGACAATCCATCAATCATTCATCTGTAAAATCCTCAGATGAGGCTTTAATTCTAGTTTTCTAGCCTCCAATAACTTATTAACTCGTGTTTTCCTGTCACCATCCTAACGGGACACTACTAAGATGTCAAGTGACTTTGAATTATAGTCTGTTCCATCTATAAAGTCCGTTCTAGGTATGGTAGATTCCAAAATTTCCATGAGTGCTGAACTGTTCTCTCAAACCTTTGCTAACAACTCCACTTTCGATGATTCTTGGCTTGTCCCTCCCTCTCCTCCTCCTCCTGACTATTTCATGTCTTCATTCAAATTTCTTCGTAATGATGTTTTCCATGCCCTTGCTGGCCTAAACCCTCGGAAAGGTTATGGACCTGATGGGGTATCTCCTATCGCTCTCAAAAACTGTGCTTCCGTGCTTGCATCTTGTCTAGCCAAACTCTTTTAACTATGCCTATCGATTTCTACCTTTCCTCTTGCTAGAAGCTTGCCTACATTCAGCCTGTTCCTAAAAAAGGATAACCTTTCTAATCCCTCAAATTATCACCCTATAGCTTTAATCTTTTACTTGTCTAAAGTCTTTAATCTTTCCTCAATAGGATGATTCTCAAACATCTGTCATTTCACAATCTTCTATCTGATCACCAGTACGGCTTCCGTCAAGATTGCTCTACTGAGTTTTGGTCATCCTCTTTTAGATATTTCGGTGAAACTTTTGCTGGTGCATCAGCCATATCGAAAACTTTTGATAGAGTCTGACACAAAGCTTTGATTTCAAAACTGCCCTCCTACGGTTTTTATCCTTCTCTCTGCAACTTCATCTCTAGTGTCCTCTCCAACTGTCCTATTGCTGTTGAAGTAGATGGTCACTGTTCTTCTAAATCTATCGACAGTGATGTTCCTCAAGATTCTCTCCTGTCACCCACTCTCTTTCTATTATTCATTAGTGATCTTCTTAACCAAACTTATTGCCCTATCCACTCCTACGGTGATGATACCACCCTAGACTTTTCCACGTCTTTTCAGAGACGACCAGCCCTTCAGGAATTCAATAGATCACGCAGGGACGCCAGAGAAAGCCTGACTTTTGATCTTTCTAATATTTCTGATTGGAGCAGAGAAGACTTAGTAGTGTTCAATGCCTCAAAAAACTCAATTCCTCCATCTATCAACTCGACACAACCTTCCCGACAACTATCCCCTCTTCTTCAATGACACTCAGCTGTCCCAGTCTTCTACACCGAATATCCTAGGTCTGTCCTTTACTCATAATCTAAATTGGAAACGTTACATCTTTTGCTAAAATAGCTTCTATGAAGTTAGGCGTTCTGCGGCGTCTCCGCCAGTTTTTCTCGCAGCTCCAACTGCTAACTCTGTACAAGGACCTTATCCGTCCTTGTATGAAGTACTCTTCGCATGTTTGGGGTTTTCCACTCACACTGTTTTATTAGATAGGGTGGTATCAAAAGCTTTTCGTCTCATTAACATCCCTCCTCTGAGTAACTTTATTCAGCCTCTTTCTCTCCGCCGAAATGTTGCATCTCATTTTATCTTTTATCGCTTTTTTCAAGCTAACTGCTCTACTGGTCTTGCTTACTGCATGCCTCCCCTCCTCCTAAGGCCTTGCTGTACAAGTCTTTCTTCTTTCTCTGACCCCTATTCTGTCCAACTCTCTAATGCAAGAGTTAACCAGTACTCTCAATCATTCGTATCCTTCTCCAGTAAACTCTCGAACTCCCTGCCTGCTTCTGTATTTCCATCTTCCTTCGACTTGACTTCTTTTAAGAGGGACGTTTCAAGACATTTGTCCCAGATTTTTGGCTAACTTACTTAATCTTTTAGGGAACTGGCAATCAAGTGGGCCTCTTCTTTTTATTTTTTGTTACTCTTGACCAACTTCCTCTATTCCATAAAAAAAAAAAAAAACTCTGGAACTCTATGCCTGCTTCTGTATTACCAACTTGATTTCATTTAAAAGAGGGTTTCAAGACATTTAACCCTGTCTTTTAGCAAACACTTTCGGATCTGTAAGGTGACTGCGACTAAGTGGGCCTTTTTTAATTATATTTTTTTTTCCTTGGCAATTTTCCCATTACATAAAAAATAACATAAAAAAAATAATATATGAAGGCTCGATTTACTAACCTACATGTAATCCATCAACTTATCCATCTACGATATGATACAAGGCAATTACAGCACTAGAAGTAATGCATGAAGTCTCTAGCAATATACACAAGAAAGAAAAAAAATAAAGAGAAAAAATATTGCAATTCCTACTCAGTTTGAAGATCAGTGGTAAACTAGCTGTAAAATAACCAAAGATGTGTTAATGTGATATGCACTCAAGGAAAGAAACACCAAAAAGCAGCCAAAAGTCCACCCAGTCACAAGTTGATTAGCGTTTCCATGCTCGAGTCGCGCATTCATCCATCCCTTAACTCATCCACTTATTAACTCATACATTCATTAACATATCTATTACTTAATTCATACATTCCTAAACACATTCATTACTTAATTCACCCATTTTCAATTCATCCATTCATTATCTGATCCCTTTATTAATTCATCCATTTCTTAACTCATTCATTACTTAACTCATTCAACTGTTACATCATCCATCCAGTCACCAATAATTCAGTCGTCGTCATCCATCCAGTGATCAATAGTTTAGTCATTCCGTACTAGAGTCACACATCCATCCATTAACTCACCCGTCCCTTAACTAATGCATCCAGTCACCAAACAGTTTAGTCTTCGCATGCTCCAAAGATTAAACTTCCTGACATCACACCAGCTCCCTAACGCCACGTTCACACACTCACCAGACACTTTGCTGGGCAGCCTGAAGCGTCGCTCAATGGTGGACAGTGTTGCATTGGCGAAGGTATAGAACATTCCCTGCACAAGAGCCGCGGCACTGGACAGCACGAGGTAGGTCAGGGGCGTGGCCAGCCGCTGCAATGCACCGCCCCTCACACCGCCCACCCCACCCTATACGTATATATATATATATATATATATATATATATATATATATATATATATATATATATATATATATATATATATATATATATATATATATATATATATATATATATATATATATATATATATATATATATATATATATATATATATATATATATATATATATATATATATATATATATATATATATATATATATATATATATATATATATATATATATATATATATATATATATATATATATATATATATATATATATATATATATATATATATATATATATATATATATATATATATATATATATATATATATATATATATATATATATATATATATATATATATATATATATATATATATATATATATATATATATATATATATATATATATATATATATATATATATATATATATATATATATATATATATATATATATATATATATATATATATATATATATATATATATATATATATATATATATATATATATATATATATATATATATATATATATATATATATATATATATATATATATATATATATATATATATATATATATATATATATATATATATATATATATATATATATATATATATATATATATATATATATATATATATATATATATATATATATATATATATATATATATATATATATATATATATATATATATATATATATATATATATATATATATATATATATATATATATATATATATATATATATATATATATATATATATATATATATATATATATATATATATATATATATATATATATATATATATATATATATATATATATATATATATATATAGAGAGAGAGAGAGAGAGAGAGAGAGAGAGAGAGAGAGAGAGAGAGAGAGAGAGAGAGAGAGAGAGAAATTGTGATGGGAAAAGAGGAAGCAGGATACTTTAATTTATTTACTATTCTCTTAAGGCGGGTTCACACGTGCCAATTTGCGACTGAAATATTACGGACGTAGAGTTCCCGACTCAAAATCGGTGTCTAGCGACTAGAGAAAGCAGTCGCAAAACAAGACCAACATGATGGTTTTGTTAGTCGATTTGTGATTTTATTTACGTCATGACATCACGGTGTAAGTTTTGAAAATGTGGTCTACCTCTACAGAAGATGTTAAGAGTTGTTGAGGGAAAAAGAACACATCTGGGACCCCAAAAATTATTCATGCGGTAAAAAAAAGCGTCGTTTGACGAAACACCTGCCACTCAACAATAACTGTTTCCCTCAATGCAGGGTGTTGTTGAAGGTGAGGGTTGAAGACTTGTCAGGATTTAACTTGATGGCAATTGTGCATAATCTTCTTAAGATTAACAATTTTCTTATGAGAAATGTAGGCTAATTTAGAATGTGGTAGACACTCCTTTCTTTCCTTCTACTTAGCCAGGGACGTATCCACAGGCATTTTATTTTCTGCTGACTCTTCCGGTACGCCAAAAGAAGAGAAACCACAGCTTTAGCATCGTCACTGGAGGAAGACATCTTGACGGGTAGCTGTTTGTTTACATTCACTTCCAACCAAGGCACCAACTAGTCGATACTTTCCAGGCGCTACGTACGACACTTTCTGACAAGAAGGGATGAGTCGGAAATTCTACGTACGTAAAATTTCAGTCGCAAATTGGCACGTGTGAACCCGTCTTTACTTGTCCATCTAATATCGTAGGGAGGGAATGTTTCAGTGATAGTGGTGGTGGTGGTAGTAGTAGTAGTAGTAGTAGTAGTAGTAGTAGTAGTAGTAGTAGTAGTAGTAGTAGTAGTCTGCAGTACGGTGGTGGTGGTGGTGATGGTAGTATGTAGTAGTAGTAGTAGTAGTAGTAATAGTAGTAGTAGTAGTAGTAGTAGTAGTAGTAGTAGTAGTAGTAGTAGTAGTAGCAGTAATAATAATAATAATAATAATAATAATAATAATAATAATAATAATAATAATAATAATTATACCAATAGGAACAACAATATCAACAACAACAACACTAACCACCACAACAACAATAAGAACAGCAACTACAAAAATTAAAAACATAAAGAAAGAAAATACTAACAATACCACAAATGACCACCACCAACAATAATACTTACAGTGTGTTGTCTTCAGGGCCCAAAATATCTTGTATTAAGTCTTCCGTCAAGGCTTCTTCTCTTCCCTCATCCTCTCCTCCCTCATCATGCATCATCTTCCCTCCTGCCATGAGGACTCGCCGGCTCCCCTCACCTTCCCCGTCGTCCCCAGCAGGAGCATTGAGGCACTTCAGTTCACTCGCGGGAGACATGGCTACGGGAGACAATGAGAACCACAACACATTGTTTCAGAAATACTGCGCCAGTCTCACTCTTAATTTTTATCGTATTTCCTTGTTAAAGCCATCGTTATCAAAGTTTTACATGTTCATACATGTTTCGCAATATACTGCAAAGACCTGCAGATGAGTTGCTTTATTGCTTTATAGTACAGTACTGTACTACTTACTGTCAGTGCTCTCTCTCTCTCTCTCTCTCTCTCTCTCTCTCTCTCTCTCTCTCTCTCAAATAAATAAGTAAATAAATATACAAACAAGCTGAAACAAAGTAAACAAATCACAATTATCATAATCAATACACTATCCAAAGTTATGAACAATATAAGTGATAGGCTGAAAGATGGGCATAAACTTTTTTTTTTTTTTTTGTAATATACAGGGACTGTCAAAATTAATGTGGCTTCATGCTTCTTGCTGCTTCCGTTTGAACAAGAATATAGAATTTCGTCTGCTATAACAATAGTACCAATAACTAAAGTATGTGCGTGATGATCAAAGGCTAACATACATCTCGCAAATTGCTATCATCGGCAGTAAAGTTTACTTCAACTTTGCACAGTGAACATGCCTTGCTGTGCAGCTGCACACTCCACCACCACACACACGGGCTCGATAAACACTCCAGTTGACTTGTGTTTCGCGCCGCCGCCGCTTGCACACATGTAAACAGACGACACACACTCACGCACTTATTTCTAAACACGTGGTGTGCTGAAGCAAACAACACAACATTTATCCGCTAGTGTGTCAGCATCACGATCTCTCCACTGAAGTGATCGTAGTGTACTCGTATCTCACTTGATTATAGCTCACATCAGGGATCAATTGGGGAAACGAGGAACACCGGAACGTACACTGGTGCCAGCCTCGAGTATTGAGGGAGAATGAACAGGAAAGGGCGGCAATGTTGTATTTATAACGCTAACACCACTGATACCAGACAGCATACACCTCTCACCGTTGTCATCAACATAAAACATCAACGTATTCCTCACTGTTTTGAAATATCCTCAAATAATCATGAATACCATGCATAAGAAATATAGCGTCTGCTATGTAAAAACAAAATCGCAAATGACAGAGATCATGATATTTGACGAAGGAGATGGTAACACTGCACGAACCTGTGGCACTGCCAAGTACTGCCAGACTGTTGCTATAATTATAAAGTTTGTGTTACATCATCAAGTACCTACACTATTTACTTCTACTAGTATGCACCACTTGTTGCATTTTTACCCATTTTCTATACAAAGGTATAACTTATCTAGTCTTTTGAGACTGACGTTTTTACTTTACGTACTACTACTACTACTGCTACTACTACTACTACTACTACTACTACTGTTACTACTACTACTACTACTACTACTACTACTACTACTACTACTACTAGCTACTACTACTACTATAGCGCTGCATGATAGTTTTTATAAGAAATTTACTATAGTTAAACAAGACATGATCCCCATGTATGGGGATTACAGATTGTAGAGGAATTCGATGCAGGACTTAGCCCTGTTAATGGGCCAAATATTTAGAATTAGTATATAATGTATTGTGTACTTGTAAGTGTATCTTTAAGTACTGATGACGAGGTCGCTGTGCGACTGATACAGGATAACCTAGATGGGCCCTGGTGGCCCTTTGTTATCCTATTATTTATGTTATGTTATGTTATATGTTACTATTACTACTACTACTACTACTACTACTACTACTACTACCACTTCTGCTAACTGTTCTACTGATCTTGCTAACTGCATGCCTCCCCTCCTTCTGCAGCCCCACGGCACAAGGCTTCCTTCTTCCTCTCATCCCTATTCTGTCCAACCCTTTAATACAAGAGTTAATTAATCAGTATTTTCAATCATTCATACCTTTCACTGGTAAACTCTGGAACTCCCTACCTGCTTCTGCATTTCCATCCTCCTACGACTTAGCTTCTTTTAAGAGAGAGCTAGGTGTCAAGACATTTGTGCCAAGCTTTTGGCTATTTCTTTCGATCTTTTTTGGAAACTGCAATTCCAGTGGGCCTTTTTTTAAAATTTATTTATCTTTTTTTTTTTTTGCCTTAGGCAGTTCTCCCTCTTACATAAAAAAATATTACTACTACTACTACTGTTACTATTACTATTATTACTGCTGCTGCTGCTGCTGCTGCTACTACTACTGATTTTATTGTTGTTGTTGTGTTGTTGTTGTTGTTGTTGTTGTTGTTGTTGTTGTTGTTGTTGTTGTTGTTGCTGCTGCTGCTGCTGCTGCTGTTAATGTTGCTGCTGCTAGTGTTCATGATATTAATTACTACAACTACAGTCTACAACAAAAACAACAATAAGAACAACAACAACAACTACTACTACTACTACTACTACTACTAGTACTACTACTACTACTACCACTACTATTACTAATACTACTTCTACCACCACCATTACTAGTACCACTATTACTTTTACTACTGCTGCTGCTACCACTACTACTACTACTACTACTACTACTACTGCTGCTGCTGCTGCTGCTTCTGTTGTGGGCTGTTCACTGCGCCATGTTCTGGGCCATGCAGATGGGATCTCAAAACCTTATATACTCGTAAGAATCCGCGTATGTTAGTGGAGCTGTCAACACGTGTATTGTTCTTTAACCGGCTACAGGTGACAAAACAATCCTGGCTAACTTGGTGTGTGTATCCTCTCCTCGGTCTGGGTGAGGATTGTGGGTAGGTGTGGCTGCAAGATGTATGAGAGTGTACAATATGTGTATTAGTATAGTGTTAAGTGTTTCTCTACTTTACTATCTAAGTAATATTCCTACAGCTTCTGCTGCTACTGTTGCTGCTGCTGCTGCTACTACTACTACAACTAACACCACCACCACCACCACCATTACTACTACTACCACCGATTTACTACTACTACTACTACTACTACTACTACTACTACTACTACTACTACCACTACTACTACTACTGCTACTGCTACTACTACTACCACCACTACTACTACTACTACTACTACTACTGCTACTGCTGCTGCTACTGCTGCTACCACTGCTACTACTGCTGCTACTGCTACTGCTGCTGCTACTGCTACTACTACTACCATTACTACTACTACTACTACTACTACTACTACTACTACTACTACTACTACTACTACTACTACTACTACTACCACCATTACTACTATTACTACTACTACTACTACTCAGCTTCAATAGTTATCATTTCATGAGTTACCATGAGATGTTTGCATATGCGCAGTGCTAATCCATATTTAAAATTGTTGATGATTTATGTCATTATAAAAAACACGACATGCTAAATTTCAACAAAATAGGTTGAGTGGCTAAATATTAAGAAGTTATAAGTATGTGAAATGTGCATCCATTTTTCATAGTTCAGTCTGCTAAAACTAATTAAACCAATATCATGTATAATCAAAAGTACTCACATGGAGTGAATTTCCTCACAGTCAACCACGTAATTCAGAGATCGAATTAGCGGTGGATATGGGTCTGGCAGGCTGAGATTGTGATGCTCGATTGCACAGTACACTTTATTTGACTTGCTTCTCTCATAATCATTAACTACTACTAACGAACGAAGACTGAGGCTGGAAGCAAAACCTCTTACCTTCAGCCTGGTAGGTATAAAGAAGCCTTAATATAAGCCTTGTTCCCACATTAGCGTCTTTCAATTTTGAATGTAATGTGACTTCAAACTGTGATTCGGATTAGAGTTAATTAACAATGTTGTGAAATTGGTGCTGTTATTGAAAATAGGACGTAAGATTATTGTCTTTTATAGAAAATTCGTGCTGTAGTTATCAAAACACATCGGTAATTTGGTCAACAGCGACTGACGAGTGTCGAATGTCAGAGTGATGAAAGGAAGGAATTGGGTGGTGTAGCTGCTGGGATTATGTGGAGACGGATGATTTAAGCTGTAAAGGAATTCCTGGAGAGAATGTGGCGTGCTAGTTGCGTGAATCAATAAGGTGAATTTGGGTGATTGTTTTCTGTTTGCCATTTTTCTCTTTCCTTTACAGGAGTGCCCGTTACAAAAGCCTGACTCAGGAGCAGTCCCTAATCACCTGTAATATCAAGATCAAGATCAAGAAGAGTGACAACTGTAACGTGTTACCAAGATCAAGACGTGTTATCTGTCTGCAAAATGTAAACAGTTGCTGCTGAGAGGGCCGCTGTAATTGCTTGACTGTGAGTACTTTGTCACTATGTTACCTCTTTGAAACATAACCAGTTACATTGATATATGTGTGAGTTGCAAGTGTTGAAGGGAATTTCTAGTTACTTTCGAGTTATCCAGACGAGATCATTGTAGTGGTGTGAGTTCCAGTTGCCTGTTAGGTAAAACCATGACGGAAACTAGTTATGAAACCTTCACACCAACAATCCACAGGTGTACTGCAAGAGTAAAGTGACATGTGGAAATGGCTGGTCCATGGTGATGCCTGATACCATAACAACCTTTACTTTATCAGAACATGGAGAGTAAGGTGTTTGAAGACATCGTCCACCTGCTTCAAGGTGCTGATTGGCTTTACAATTATCCCATGACACAGGTAAATACTTTGCATTAATGTGGTATACGTGTGTGCAACTAGATTATAAGATGCATTGCATATTCTGTATTCTTCCACAAATGGAGTATTGTGACACTAAACAAAAAAGTTAC
This sequence comes from Portunus trituberculatus, assembly GCF_017591435.1. Lineage (NCBI taxonomy): Eukaryota > Metazoa > Arthropoda > Malacostraca > Decapoda > Portunidae > Portunus > Portunus trituberculatus. The sequence goes on from NC_059299.1 coordinate 12,738,024, forward strand.
TTTATCTAAGGTTCAAATGAAGGAATATTTAAGTAATTGAAATACTGTCCCATCCATTGTAAGTTTGATTTAAATCAACACTAATAAATGAATACATAAGTAGATAAATAGTATACGCATGCACACACACACACACACTACTACTACACGGCCCGGTAGCTCAGTGGTTAGAGCGCTGGCTTCACAAGCCAGATGACCGGGGTTTGATTCCCTGGCCGGGTGGATATATTTGGGTGTTTCTCCTTTCACGTGTAGCCCCTGTTCACCTAGCAGTGAGTAGGTACGGGATGTAAATCGAGGAGTTGTGACCTTGTTGTCCTGGTGTGTGGTGTGTGCCTGGTCTCAGACCTATCCCAAGATCGGAAATAATGAGCTCTGAGCTCGTTCCATAGGGTAACGTCTGGCTGTCTCATCAGAGACTGCAGCAGATCAAACAGTGAACACACACACACACGAACGCACACACGAAACTGTCTAGACAATGATGTGGTGCAAGCAAAAACTGTTCATAATTTTAAGGCCAAGTTTGATCATGATTGATATATACAGAAGTGAGACAGTATAAGCATAGTTCCTTCCCTGTATAATACAACCAGTTTATCATAAACGTATTAGCACACACACATATAAAGATAATGAGCAAGCTTTCACAGCCTTGTACTATAGTAACTGTGTGAATATTTCAGGTCTTTACAAGAAACATCTTTACTCAGATGCCAGTGGAATGGCAGAAAGCCTTGAAAGATCTGCCTCTGGATGTTTTGAATGGTCTTCCTCAGTGCCTTACTCTGGTTTGTGCCTTTTAGGTTCAGCTAACATTATTTTTAGTAATGTTTGAGTAGTGATAGTAAAACATAATTGAGAAATGTTGTCATAAGCTGTTTCCTCTAACAGTTGTGCCTTATAACTTTTCAGGTTCCACTTAGCAAGAATTTTCCCTCAGTCTCTCTCTCTCTCTCTCTCTCTCTCTCTCTCTCTCTCTCTCTCTCTCTCTCTCTGTGTGTGTTTGTATGTTATTTGCCACGGTCGTCTGCTGGTTACCCAGCCAATCTTTCCTGTATGGAATGAGCTCAGAGCTCATACTGATCAATCTTCGGGTAGGACTGAGACCACACCACATACCACACACCGGGACAGTGAGGGCATAATCCCTTGAGTTATATCCCGTATTTATTTACTGCTAGATGAATAGGGCTACACATCAAGAGCCATTTGCCTCGCAGCTCCTGGGACTCCAACCTGGACCCTCTTGGTTGTGAGCCGAGTGTGCCAACCACTACACTATGGTGTGTGTGTGTGTGTGTGTGTGTGTTTAAATAGTTGTATTTACCTAGTTGTATGTTACAGAGTTTGAGCAGGGCTCATGGTGACCTGTCTTCATATCTACATTTATCTAACTTTTCTTTAAATTTGTGCACTCTTTCTGCTGTTACAATCACTTAACCCCTTCCTGGTGGGATTGGGACTTTTTGTCAGATCATCTATATAGACAATTGTTTTATTTTTACTGCACTAAGTTATAACATGGTCTATATATAGATAATTCCTTACAATTTACAAAATTAATAAAATAAATCATTATTTGGTATTTCAAATACCCAGCCACTTACTAGCATTGCCTTTCAAGGCCGGTCACCTCTTGTGCTTTGTCAGTGATGGATGTGCTATGCACATAAGCTGATATTGGAAATTTTTGCATTTTCCTACTTTCTTTTATTGTTAGCCTATCATGTTAAGGAGAAAGAACTGTACCGCAAGCTATCAGTGTTGCCTAAAATGAATAAGTACAAAACAAGTTTGTATGTGAAAAATGCGAAGAAAAGTGGAAGTAAATTACATCCAGGTCACAAGTCCTGGATGTGAGTAACTCCAAACATTCGTATAAATATATTGACATACATTATTACCAATCAGATACAAATATCACCTATATATGGATTCAATTGTTTGTTCAGTTTTGCAGCAGAGTCTATATGTAGATGTCACTTGTTTTGTATTGTGGCAGAGTCTATTTATAGGTTCAGTTGTTTGTTCAGTTTTGCAGCAGAGTCTATATATATGTGTTAGTCTGGAATGCCTATTTGCTAGGAAACTATATATGTACGCATGGATGAAAGTTGGTAACGTCTATATATAGACATTTTTCTATTTGGTAGTACAGTGGTACCTTGGAGTACGAACTTTGCTTTGGAGTGCAAACAATAACAAATGCGGTCAACAGATTGCGCGCGATCAGCTGATTGCATGCTGGGGCACCATGCTGCCTCAGTGCCTCAGGAGTGTTGTTTGCAGTTGTGTGGTTGTTGTTTTGTAGTGCCGCGGATAATAATATTAACTTTTTTATTGTTATTAAGATCACTGCCTAGCGTTGCAGCACACATGGTCACGAGACATATAGACAGACATATGGAAGATTCTAGAAAATCCGAAGGGAAGAGAGAGTATCCAGCTCATGAATTGAAAGCCTTAACCCTTATAGCCTGTCAGGCACGATCGTGGCTTTTACGTTAGAGCCTTTCAGGCATGATCTTGGCACTTTTCAGAAGCCGCACTTCCACAGTCCAGATATATCTTATATCTGGACTGTGCACGCTCCTTTATGCCGCACAGTTTGTTTATGCTAGAGGCTATCTGTCATATATCGAGGCCTGTCATTGGCCCATTGTTTTCAAGATGGTGGACACTTAGCCAATCATGTATCAGCTTTTACAAGGATATGTTTGTGGAAGTGTGAGGGCACCAAGCGTGAGGATGGTGAGAGCACTTATGTAAGTATGCTGTATTTTATCATTTTTTATATATTTCTTGGTGAGATATAAGATATACATGTATTTCCATGGATAAGTAAGCAGTTTGAAAACATATTATGATGCATGACAATATTGGAATCTTTATTTTTATCTCGTTATTGATCTAGATAAGAGTGCGTATTACTGGCTTGATGGAGTCGTCTGAGGAGGATGTGTTGATGCTTGTTTCTGACCGCGAAGAAGTTGAATTTTCATATTACAATTTGCTTACTTCCCTGATTTATTTTCCATAGTGAATGCAGTATATCAAAGAAATTCTAGATACAAGCTTGATCCTGGAATGAATTAATCTTGTATGTAGAAGGGCCACTGTACTAGGTCAAGCAATGATGGTTCTTCTTCACCTTTGTACCGTGTTGATTCTTTCACCCACTGATCCAGTGTATTCACCATAGTTAACTGTAACATCTCCTTACTCCACGATCCAGCATTACCCATTACTTCCATCTCTCTCCAGTTTACTCTTTTGCAATTGAAGTCTCCTTCTAATAGTATTTTTCTCTCTCTTCTTATCATATTATTCAAGCACTTGATCACCTCTCCTTGCATTTCTTGCTGTTCTTCTGTTCTCCAGTTATTGGTCTTTGGTGGCACATACGTGACTATGATTTTTTTTTTTTTTTCCCATTTCTTCCGGCTTGATTGTTACTCCCGTTGCTTCTGCCTTGCCATCTCCATAGTACACTTCCTCCACACTTATTATTACAAACCATTATTAGCAATTCTCTTCCCCCCCTTTTGCCTTTCAGTCTCTTCTCCAACTTTTATATCCCTCTTCCTTAAAGGTAACTTCCTTCAACTTTATTTCTACTGTGCACATTACATCTGATCGTTTCTCCTTCAAATAGTCTCTAACCTTCAACACACTGGACAACAACTCATCTATATTTGTATATGTCACTCTTAATTGCTTGCTTCTCTCTCCCTACTTGTATTTCTTCCATTACCTCCTCTTTTTCCCGAAGATACCACTTCCTCAGTCTCATGTCTAGAAGCCTACAGTAGAATTTCTCTTTCTCACTTTTTTCCTTAGCTTCATTTCTTAGCTATCTCCTTTTCTCTCTCTTCCAAGTTCATATCTCTTTTTATCCATATACACTCAACCCTCATTTTTCCAGACTAAATGGTGCTGGCACCAGTCCAGCTAATGAAAAAGTCTGGATAATACAAATGGGTTCTTCGTTTTACCAGATGTTGATTTTTGTCACCGTAGACGTTTTAGAAAATGTGAAATTTAGTTTATTTTGGTCTCTGACCAACCAAACCAAAATAACCGTAGGGCAGGTTCACATGTGCCAATTTGCAACTGAAATTTTATGGACATAGAGTTTCCAACCCAAAATCGGTGCCTAGCAATTGGAGAAAGCAGTCACAAAACAAGACCAACATGTTGGTTTTGTTAGTTGATTTGCAATTTTGTTTACATCATGACATCACAGAGTAAGCTTTGAAAATGTAGTCTCCAGATATGGAAAAGATGTTATAAATGGTAAGGGAAAAAGAATACGTCTGGGACCATAGAAATTAATTATACAGTAAAAAAAGCTTGCACAAATCATTGTTCGACGAAATAGCTGCCATTCTATAAGAACTGTTTCCCTCAATGCAGGGTGTTGTTGGAGGTGAGGACTGAAGACTTGTCAGGATTTAATTTGATCGCAATTGTGCATAGTGTTCCTAAGATTAACAATTTTCTTTCGAGAAATGTAGGCTAATGTAGAGTGTGGTAGACACTCCTTCCTTTCCTTCTACAGGCAACCCCCGTTTAACGAAGGTTCACACAATGAAAGTTCGCTACAATGAAGGTTTGGTTTTACTACCATCTACTCGTTTAACGAACACCAAACTCAATTTAACGAAGTTTTATCTAGGTAATTTTTTCCAAATTTGAAAGCCCCACCGTATCATGCAAGCTGACAGGCTTTTGAATACACCAGGAGCTGCTGGTACTAAGGCCTGCCTCAGGAGAAATCCTGAGACACCTGTAGAATAAAGATCAAGATCAAGCCTCTCGTGGACAACACAGGCGCTGCTGATACAAAGGCCTGACTCAGAAGAAATTCTGTGTCACCTGTCGCATCAAGACCAAGATCACGCACACCACTCACTCCCCAGTCAAAACATAACAGCGTCACCAGCAGCTCATCTTCCCTAGTTCAACTTACCACCAAAACGTCCTGCAGTGTGGCCTAACGTTCTTAAGAAGACCAGGAAGTGTCTTACTCTCGAAATGAAGCTGGGTATTATTCACAGACAAGAGAGAGGCCAGAAAACTAATAACATTGCTTGCCACCATCTTGACTCCATCTACTGTCTACTATTTTCAAGTCAGCAGACTCTATTAACCCTTTCCTTCCGGCAATCGTATATATACGATTGCATCAATGCGTCCGTAGCGACGCCGATCATACCCGTAATCAAGAATTTTTGTGCCTCAATTTTGAGCTCCAAGTGTGGTTTCTCGAGTCAGATGGTGAGTGGAAGTGTCTGGCATGTTTCCACATATAGTGTTGTCACTATAGCTCTGGAAATTTAGCGGTAACTAAGCTATTTTCCCTTTCTCCGGGCGACACTTGGCAACCCCAGCGACCCGCCGGGTGGAAAGTACCATGATAAGTGCGAAGAGACATCCCGATAAGAGCGAAGGATCTCAGATCATAACTCACCATGGAGCAGGACAGAACATATGTATTTAGCAGTGCTTCTGTGTTTGGAGACAGTGACAGTGAATATTTAGAAGAAGAAACTGAAGAAAGCGAAGACATTAGGGAGGACTCGGAAAGTGAAAAAAAATATTACCTCTCATTCTTTCATGTTAATTTTTTCATTATCTTCGATTTTATAATAAAATGGTAGAAGGTAACTTGTCAGAAAGAGAGAGAGAGAGAGAGAGAGAGAGAGAGAGAGAGAGAGAGAGATCAACTAACAGGTTGGCGCATGAAAGCGTGTTTAATTCACCTCGGTCGTCTGCTGGTTACCCAGCCAGTCTTCCCCATTATGTGTGCGTGTGTGTGTGTGTGTGTGTGTGTGTGTGTGTGTGTGTGTGTGTGTATATGTGTGTGTGTGAGAGAGAGAGAGAGAGAGAGAGAGAGAGAGAGAGAGAGAGAGATAATGTTATTTGCCTCGGTCTCCTGCTGGTCACCCAGCCAGTCTTCCCCATTACATGTGTGTGTGTGTGTGAAAGAGAGAGAGAGAAATAATGTTATTTGCCTGAAACTTGATATGAAAAGGGATGAAATCTCTCTCTCTCTCTCTCTCTCTCTCTCTCTCTCTCTCTCTCTCTCTCTCTCTCTCTCTCTCTCATTGGAAGTGTACAATTTCCCATCCAAGGTGAGAGAGAGAGAGAGAGAGTGTGTGTGTGTGTGCGGTGTCATCGCTCTCCGGGCTGTTTCTGGAAGACGGATCACACAGCAGGAGGAGGAGGAATCCTTGATAAGGCATAAACTGAACTTTCAGAGGTCACATTGAGCTACAAAGTACATCATTGTATTCAGAATAACAAAGAGAAAATAATTATTAGTATTCAAACAGTTTTCTGACAATTTCTAGGTTTACCATTTTTAGCCGTCATAGCAAACGGGAAAATAGTTTAAGCGCCGGAAGGAAAGGGCTAAGAAGGCTGGTGAGACCGCATCTCCCTTGAAAGGTAAAAGAACCACCTGAACTCGTGACTCTACAATGGATAAAATGTAAAGCCTTGTGGAAATGTGGTACGTAAGTTTTGTATGCGGTGCCATGATGCGCACTTTGTTTACATTCTACAGGTTGTCGGTTAGTGTATTTCCCGTTTCACTCTCCCTCCCTTCATAAAGTTAAGATCATCAACATTATAAAGTTATGTACATATATACATTAGTGTACATTATAATGACTTAAATTAAACTACCTAAATGTTTAACTTCATAATTCTTACTTTCATTAAATCTTTTACTGTACTATGATGCACTCTCGCTTTGTTTACTCTCAATGGAAGTTCAAATCAGGGGTTAAACTTGTTATAATCAGTTCGCTTAACGAAGTTTCGCTTAACGAAGTGTTTTTTAGGAACATAACCCCTTCGTTAAGCAGAGGTTGCCTGTACTTAGCCAGGGACGTATCCACAGGCATTTTATTTTCTGTTGACTCCTCCGGTATGCCAAAGAAGAGCAACCACCGCTTCAGCATCGTCACTGGAGGAAGACACCTTGGCAAGTAGCTGTTTGTTTACATTCATTTCCCACCAAGGCACCAACTAGTTGATACTTTCCAGGTGCTACGTGTGACACTTTCTGATTAGAAGGGATGAGTTGGAAACTCTACATACATAAATTTCAGTTGCAAATTGGCACATATGAACCTGTCTTTACTTGTCCATCTAATATCATAGGGAGGGAATGTTTCAAGGTGAAGGTTATTCATTTGTATTTTCTGCTGTATTGTGCATGTTTTACATGCACAAGATAAAATAAAATAAAAAATTCTCTACTCTACTGGTAATAGAATTTTTCATATATTTTCAGGATCAATGGCCATTATCACTCAGGGTGTTCTTACAAGAATGTCAGAGACTGTCCTGTCTCAGCCCAGACTTAGGCCCACAAACCTTTGGTGGCAGCAGAAGAAACAGCAATAGCAGTGATATCAGTGGCAGCAGTAGCAGCAACCTTCAAATTCCCCAGGAACTCACCTATGGCTTGACTGTTAAAAAGAAACATGAAATTACAACCTTACTGAATATAGTAAAGGAAATGTTAGATTTTACTGGAAGCAAACATATTTTGGACATAGGAAGTGGAAAGGTAAGTAAGATAATGTTATAATCTTTTCTTGAAAATTCCAGATTCTTAATATAGATTTTTTTTCATTCATATTTTTTGCATTTTGATCAGTATTAGGAACTTGATATGCTAAGTGAACTTTTAGCACTTTTATCTTTGCAGGGTTACATAGACTCATGCATTCACAGAATCCTCCATGCACAAGTACTTGGAGTTGAAGGTAATTGTAAACTAATGAGAAGTGCTGAAAAACATCACTGGAAGCTTTATGGACGCTGCAGAGGAATAACTTTTTTAAATTGGTATTTATCTGACAACACAGAGACTTTGTGTAGAGCAGAACAGCTTGTGTCTTATCTAACTGAACTTGATACTACTTGTTCATGTCAAGCAAATCCTAGACAAGGAACATCCAGCACAAAAGATGCCACCAAAACTGTTTCCTCTAGTAACATAGATGAAATTGAGAGCAAGTCTTCTCCTGACAGCTTTACTGATAATGAAAACAGTGTGGGGAATGGGAGTGTTTGTTCAGAAAATAGATGTGTACTTCTTGGCCTCCACGCGTGTGCAGATCTCTCTCCTATCATCATCAAAGTGTTCAGAGACTGTGTCCAGGCCTCTTCTCTGGTGTTGCTTTCCTGCTGCTATCACAAGATGAGTCTGGATCCTAAAGCTGCAGATGAGCTTGACAGTGACAAGCAGGAATCTCTGAGCAAAGACAGTGATGACACAAAAAGACATGCTGTTGAGGGAGTTCCTCCTCAGAATGAAGAAACAATACCTGGGAAAAGTGATTTCATGAATTTTCCCATGAGTCAGTCCTTGCAAGAAATATTTAAACAAAATAATTTTCACATGAGTGTTTTTGGCTTGAGACTTGGTGCACAAAAATCAGGGCAGAATTGGTGTACGGAAACTCTAGAGGACCATGAGTACCACTCACGGAATGTTGCCTATCGTGGGATTCTGGAAGCTGCTTGTGTTGAAGGTACTGTGTGCTTTACTAAGCTAAGAATGTTTTTTTTCAGCAGCTACAGTAAAAGTCTGTTAATCTGACGAACAGGGAAGTATCAGTTTCATTGGATCATCAGCATTGTGTTTCAAAATGCACTCCAGAAGCATCCACAAGGTTATGGAGTGTTCCAGAGTGCACTATAACGGGATTATGATGTTGTTCATGGCTCACAGAAGCTCACAGTACATGTAAGCCTTACATAGGGATGACAATCTTGATAAACAAGCCTCTCAGGAGTCTGTGGCCTCTCTTTTTCTTTTCTCCTCATCTTGCTTATTTAAAACTTAGTTTCTTCTATGAATAATATCTACAACATCTAGTACAGGGTTGTCATTGAGCTCTTCTGCTATACTGAGAGCAGCCAATTTTCTGTGGGTATGGCTATCTTTCTAGCCTGTGGACTGATCGACTGTACTAAACGAAGTAGAGGCAGGATGTGTAGGGTAAGATCCCCTGATCAACTGCCCCAAGCATATGTGGGGCAGGATGTGGGGCATAACATCCCATGAAACACACTCCATGATGAACCCCAGAATGAAAACATTATACCGTAGTAATAGAAAATAAAGACACCTTGTACCCCATAAATGGGACAGGAATTGATTTTGACAGTTTGGCCCCACTAGATGTCTCTCCAACTAGCAAAAACTTGCTCTTGAGGTAGAGGAGTGTCAGCAGCAGTGTCTATTTCCATTCTTTACTTCTAGGGTGTTTCTGGCACCTGGTTTGAATATGCAGAGTCATCTAATTATGGCCATGAATAAGTTTTCCTCTCACCTTAAAAATTCAGACTGTTGGGAAATTTAAATTACCAGTGTTCGGATTAACAGACTTTTAGTTGTACAGGTAACTCTTGATTTACGTGATAGATGCATTCCAAGAGGCATCACGTATATCAAAATTCATGTAAAACAAACTTGTAATTCTCATAAGAAACAATAGATAATATGGGGTATGCGGGATGTGGCCCCAAAAAATGTTACAAAATATTCTATTTATTTGGCTGAATTAAAATGTTTTTATTATTTACCATTCTAAATACTAGAAGTGTATTTAAAGTAAAGAGAAAAGCAAGAAATAATAAGAGAAAGCAAAAAATAATAAGAGAAAACAACAAAACAAAGAATACGTAAACAACACTCACTGCGTCACTGCCTTCACCACTCACACCACAGTCAGTCACCATCTTCCTCTGAACTTTTTCCACTTTATCAAAAATCCACTAATCAAAAATAACTCCACAGTATAAAAGTAAACGCTAGTAAAAAAATAAACGCAGCATGCCAATGTCTTCACTCCTCACAAGCACTCACCGTCGCTGTCCACCCCCTAGTCAAGGACGTCGTCATCCACCTGTGCTTCCTCTGCTTCCTCCGCTTCCACGGGATTGTCCACATTCTCTTCTGGTACTACATCTTGAAAAACTGCAGCATAATGGTTTGGCACTTTTTCTTGGAAAATTCTTTTTGCATCAATGTGTAGCAGAAGAGTGCATCTATGGCAGTGGAGCTCCCACCTATCGGCCAGTTGCAGAACTCTCTAGCGCGCAGTTTGAAATTGCATCTGGTGCTCAGTTTGAAAATGTGGTTGGGCCAAATCGCGTATAAGCAAACCGATCACATAAATTTAATTAATTATGATATTTTTTCGGTCGCGTATTAACAAAAATGTGTAAATTAAACATGCATAAATCAAGAGTTACCTGTACTTTGCTGTAACTTGTAATTTATATTGACAACTTTCTCTGCTTTTGATGATAATGTTGACAATTAACATAAAAATGTGTAATATGTTGATATGATATAAAATTAATATTTTCTTGCATTACAGAAGGCCTCACCTTAAAAAAACTACGACGGCGCTGTGTGAGAAAATCAGGCTTTGAAGACTTTAGTGAGTACAAAAGAAATATATTTGAAAATTATGAGTTTCAAAAGATTCAATCAGATGGAACATCCATGAAGTCTGTCCCCAAGTCAGAAAGTACTTTGAACATGAATGAAGACCAAATTTTAGAGAGAAACACTCGTATTTCAGCAACTTTAGATACCTGTTTTGAAAATCATAAGCATAATTTTCCTTTAATTGAGCCGCTGACTGGCCTACAGTTGGCCTTACAACCAGTCATTGAAGTCATGGTCCAAATGGATCGCTTGATTTATTTAAAAGAGTGTGGCTTCTCCAAAGTGTGGCTTGAAAAAGTCTTTGATGCAGAAGTATCACCAAGAAATATTGCTCTTTTAGCAGTCCGGTGATACATAGAAGTTTGTGGAGTTTGTATAGCAAATAGCATATATGAATGTATAGTATTAACTAACAATTGTTGTATAGCAAATAGCATATATGAATGTATAGTATTAACTAGCAATTGTTGTAATAGAGTTTGTCAATTTGAGATGTCCCTTGAAGAGAGATACCAGACTTTGTATGGATGTAAGAATTAAACAATTTGTGTAATTTGACAAATTTATCACCAAATATATATATTTATATTATTTTTGCAGATATGTGCATTTTTTTATATTAATTTATGCTGAAGGGTTCTTATTCATCTCACTCTAGGCTGTCTAATCACTTTCACAGCACACAAGAAACTTATTCGCTGTACAGTTCTGCAGTGAAGTGTGTGATAAGGTTGCATTTCTTCAGCTGTAGGGAGAGATTTTACTGTGAATGTAATATGTTAGCATCTTGGTAGTGTACTGGTTAGTATGCTTTGTTGACAGTTAAGAGAAGCATAGTTTAAGTCTCCCTTGTAGGGAGACAGTATACACATGTCATGTTGCTGGCCTTTTAAACAAATGGAGTGATTGTCACAATAAGAAAGCAGAATGCTCTGAAATAATTTGTTTTATTTTGAAATCATAATATATATATATATATATATATATATATATATATATATATATATATATATATATATATATATATATATATATATATATATATAAACATAATCAGTTGAATCTTTAGACAATCTATGATTGTAGTAGAACTTGAACAATTTGTGCAGTTTGACAAATTTATCACCAAATACTTCATATTATTTTTGCAGGTATGTGCATTTTCTTATATTAATTCATGCTGAATTTTATGATATTTATTACTTTAAAGCATTTTTGTAGCATTTCTATGAGATTGTATATTCTATGCTTGTACATACACAAGTAGGTACTACATACATAGTGATGTAATACTGCACATTTATATTCATAAAAAGACAAGCATTTCATATGATATGTACTACATATTTTTAATAATGAAATACCCTACCTTTTTTATTTTCTTTCTTTCTTTATTTATTTTTTTCTTGTAATATACATACAGTGATCCCTCGTTTATCATGGTTAATGGATACCAGAACCCCCGCGAAAGGTGAAAAACCGCGAAGTAGGATTTGCCCCCCTAGGAATTTTGGTGTATGTGTATGTGGGTACCAGAATGTTTAAAATATGTAAACAGTATTTATACTTAACATATACAGTATTTTATTTAAATCTACTTAATTATAAAACCTTATACAGTAATTATACGTTTACTCTCTCTCTCTCTCTCTCTCTCTCTCTCTCTCTCTCTCTCTCTCTCTCTCTCTCTCTCTCTCTCTCTCTCTCTCTCTCTCTCTCTCTCTCTCTCTCTCTCTCTCTCTCTCTCTCTCTCTCTCTCTCTCTCTCTCTCTCGATACGTAACACTCATCCTCTTCTGCCCTCTATGATCATATGCAAAAGTTAGGGGGCGGCCAGGTGGTGGTGGACAGTGACAAGCCTACACGAACATAGTGACAATAGCCATGATAACAACGAAAAGAACAGCGTGTGTGTAGCCTCGGTAAACACGGACACAAGATGGGTTAGGATGTGTGTGTGTGTGGCTGGGGGTGAGTGGGTACCTACTGCTGGTGACGGCAGCAGCCATGACCAGCCACAGTCTTCACCAGCAGCAAACGTAAGTAATATATTGGTGTAAGCCATCATTTCACGGTGCTGTCATGTCATAATCTAACGTTGGTAACCTCCATAACAACATATCAGTGAACTAACACCTGCAGGTACTTCAAAAACCCCAATAATTCAAGCCTTCAATATGTAAACAAGCTAGCCCTCTGACCCGTCACCTCTTTCTCAAGCCATTATCTGCCTCATCTCTCACTCAGCACAGGCCAGACAGGTCACAAAGTGAAGCTACAGATGTACTCTTTCATGTTCGTCGTTGAAATATATCAGCAATTGTCTAATTTGTGTGTTATGGAAGCTCAGTGAAGGGAAGGGGACTGGGATGTGACGTCACGAGCCGCCATGTTGTGACGTCATCAGCGGCTCGCGCCCAAATGTCCTGCCGGTCCCAGACTGTCGATCTCTCCTATTATTTATATTTGTCTCTGTTCATTTATTTCGAGTCACAAGAACCTTTTGACGGTTTCCAATGATAGTGGGTTGTTTTTTGCGTGTGTTCCATGCCTGAGTTGAGTGAAGTGCGGTGATTTATAGAGTGTTTGGGAGTCAGATGAGAGGGCGAAAATACGCTAAAATTTTCCCCCTCGCTGTGAGTGATTTTTTATTTGAGGTTGTAGCGAAGCGTTTGTGTTTTCCAAGAAAGGTTTATGATGGAAAAAGTGTGAAAGGCTCCTGATAAGTTAAATATGTGGACTGTAAGATTGGTTTGTAGCCGTGTTAAAATGTTAAACAACGTCGTTTTTTAAATGTTTATTTTTCTAATTGAGCGTGTTGGCGGGTTTTGATATTTTGAAATGATGGTTATAATTTTTGAAAAGCGTTATCAATCCTGTTGAAGGACATTGGTGGACTTTGGAATTGTTTTTAAGCATGTCGAAGTGTTAACACTTTATTTATTGTGTTTTTTGAAATATTTTCATTATTCCTCATTCCGGTAATATTTTTATATTTTAGGAGTTAGTTTTGATTGGTAACAAGTCAGAATTTCTATATTAGCGGTGTCCAGCTGCCTTTTTGGGAATCCTCATTTTCAAAATGGTTTGCATAACGTATATAAGTGACATCATCAAGGGGGGCGGCCCCCAGCTGGACTCAGACCCACATCCCGTTCCTGGCCGGAGGATGTGGGGGTGTTTGATTGTGAAAGTGTGTGTGTGTGTGTGTGTGTGTGTGTGTGTGTGTGTGTGTGTGTGTGTGTGTGTGTGTGTGTGTGTGTGTGTGTGTGTGTGTGTGTGTGTGTGTGCGTCTTCCGTTATAAAGGGGAGCCCACCACCAGACCCAAC
>NC_059299.1:12752341-12784841 GCF_017591435.1 Portunus trituberculatus
CCAAGAACATTATATACCTGGACGAGACTTGTGTTACCAAAATTACACTGTTGGGGAATGCTGAATAACAAGCAACAGGTATACAGACACCAACAGAAAAAGAAAATTGACATTGTTCCCTATGCAGGAACAAAGGATGGTTTTTGTTGAGAATGCAGAAATAGTTTTTCTTGCTAAAAACGAGAGATTATCACCATCAGGTGAATTCCTCTGTATTCAAAGAATATTTTAAGAACCAGTTACTGCCCAACATCACACTCAACTCTGTAATTGTTATGGACAATGCCCATAACCATCCTGTGAAAATAGGAAAACCGCCTACATTGTTTTAGAGAAGAAGTCAAAATAAAGGACTGGCTCGTGAAGGGTACTACTCCACTCTGTGGTGATGAATTGAAGAGGAAATTTTATGAAATGGCAAAGAAATTCTCCACTGGTATTAATTACCACATCGATACAATAGCTGAGGAGGCAGGACATTAAGTCTTCAGATTATTGCCCAATACAACCTTATTGAACTCGTCTGGGACCAAGTGAAATCGCCGTGGTACAGTGGAACCATGGGTGCTTTGGAGTCCGAGAGGTCTCGAAGCGCACGGGTTCGAATCCTGTCCACAGTCCAAGTGTAGGTTGGGCATCCTCACTCGGGGCAACGGTTTCCCAGCAGGTGGGCTTTGAGATAGGAGGTACTCCAAAAAAGTATCCCCTTTAGCCCATAAATTCCCGTGAAAAAGCCCACATGGTATAAATAAAAAAGATAATGAATAAATAAAATGTAGTCCAGCCAGAGGAACACGTTCAAAATGACTGACATGAAACCTCTTCTAAAGTTGCTCTGAGTCACATCACATCATATAACTAACTGGATGCAGGCAGTGCATGCTGAGCAACTTGAAGACAAGGATACCAGACAAGACTTAGCAGTTGATCATTTTGTGGATTCCTTCATTATCACCCCTTCTGAGAGCTTAGATGAAGAATGTTCTGCAGGGGTCCGCCCTTAATACACGGAAAAAGACCGAGAAAATGTTCGCATGTACTGTATTGAAAACATACTAACCAATTAGCAGAACTCTATGTTACAAAATTAATAAGACCCGGGACCCACCATGACTGACCCCTGAGACCTCCCATAAGGGCCCCCATATCTATCATTCCTGCATTGCATTCCATGTGGCATCTTTACATTTCTTCTTGTTACACACTGTGGAGTAAAACCTGCCTACTTCGCAGAGTTTCTCACCTGCCTCAACCTTGAAGCGAAAATATTTTATGGTTCTTGATAAGCTATACCTGTAACACCCATTCTCTTTTGTATTTCGGAAGGAGCCATATTCACAAACCTAGAATCTTTGTATTTCGGAAGGAGCCATATTCACAAACCTAGAAAGATAACAAATATTACATAACACCAACCTACAAAGGTTAAAAATATCATAATGCTTAGCAAATGTGAAGCATGAAACCGTAACATAGGCAAGCTGGGCTGGAACAACATGGTTGGTTGGAATCAAAAGCTTTATGCCTCATCAATTCCCATCCTCTGACTCACTGTCTTCAGCCTTTTTCTCACTGCCAAAATGCTGCATCTCTTACTATCTTTTATCGCTATTTTCATGCTAACTGCTCTACTGATCTTGCTAACTTCATGCCTTCCCTCCTCCTGCAGCCTCACTTCTTCCTCTCATCCTTATTCTGTCAAACCCTGTGATACAAGAGTTAACCAGTACATACTTTCATTCATTTATACCTTTCACTGGTAAACTCTGGAACTCCTATACCTGCTTATGTATTTCCATCTTCCTACGACTTAACTTCTTTTAAGAGAGAGGTGTCGAGACATTTGTCCCTTGCTTTTGGATGACTCTTTTTACCTTTCAGGAAACCTACAGTTCCAGTGTGCCTTTTTTTTTTTTTCTAAGATTTTTTTTGCCCTTGGCAGTGTTCCCTCTTGCATAAAAAAAAAAAAAAAAAAAAAACAGTGTCGAACTGCCTCTTTGGTTCTTTGTTATGTAGTGTTTAATTTGTATATTTTGACATTTATTATTTTTGTTGATAAAATATAATTTCTAAATTTATTTAAATTTTTTATTGGTTTTTGACTAAAAATTAGTAAATATATTTTGTTCTCAAATGAAACTTTCTTTCTCCAAGTGCCCATAAAGTCAGAAATTTTTTGTACGAGTGATGGAAACTAAGTGAGGTTGTACATAAAGCCGGAAATGCATTAACTGAGGTGCGCAGTAAAAGAGGACCTCTGTATTTGAATGTTAGATAGAGGATAAAGCCTACAGGGAAAACTTCTATATATAAAAAAAAAAAAAAAAGTTATATCTCATTGGTGGTGTGGAATATAAGTTTAAGCCAGAATAGATATGTTATATTATATATAGTTTTTAATGCTTCTTTAGGGCCATTTCACACTAGATGCAATGCTAGGCGAGACATACCATGCACATAATCTGAAGCTATGTAGCTTACAGTCGCCTCAGTGTATTTCTAATGTGTTCGCATCAGATGCAAAGCTATGGGACACACACCTGCCACACTGCTTGCAGGCAGGTTATTTTTACGACCATAGCTTGGATGACGCATGCCCCCTGGGTCTCCCACCTTTGTGCCCTCACCTTCAGCCTCCCACCTACTGCTGTCCATTACCTCACTCTGACCCAAGTGACCCGACTCCTCAACTTGAGGAACTGTCAGGCTGTCTGCGCCTCGCAGACAGGCTAGCTTTCGGTGTGAAGCTGCCATTAGCAAAGTCCACCTGCCTCTGCAGCATAGTACGTCTCACCTAGCATCACATCCAGTGTGAAATGGCCTTTACCTTCTTTGTAATTATGCACTATGTTGGGTGGTGTGGTTCAGCTAGGCCTAAATGAAACATGTGACTTTTAGGCTAATCTTTTAATTAACCTGGTATATCTAGCAATGTTGTAGGCAGGGGATTCACCATAGTGACACCACCCAACACACCTTATTACAGTAGAAAGACTTTAGGTGCCAAGGTTAACAGACACTAAAAACATGTAATGTTTATTAAAATTAGCCTTTTATCATGCTATAATGTATGGAATGTTTTCATCAGGTTAGTGGTGTTGCAATGCAGTCTGCATTACAGTTAACAGCCTGGCAGCAACACAAAGGCATAACAATAACAGTAAAATAGTAATATATATATATATATATATAACACTTTGATCAGCAGGTAGTCCAATATTATTTACAGACAACATACATGAAACTCCTAACATATTTCAACTAGGTATGTCAGTGTTTGTTAGTTGAATATAACATGGCAATATCATTTGTCTCCTCACAGAGTTCTATACACAAACAATTAGTGTGAATCCTCAGGATAACTGAGAACTAGAACTAAACTGTTGTATCAATGGTATTCAGTCCTCTATATACATGGCATTAATATCATGTCATAATTAAATACTAAGTACAGTTGAGTGTCTTAGCACAAAACTGTCACTGCACAACTGTCACAATAGCTATATAACACTCCCATCAGTCTTTAAGTTGACAATATACAACATTTCCATTTCCATCAGCCATTACTTAAAGAGGTAAGCAACAAAAATTAATCAGATCAGTATATAAATAACTCGGTCACAAACTCCTCATTAATCTTGGAACTATAGTCACTTCTTGTGCACAGATCAACAGCTGGATGTAAGCAAAAGTATTTATGCTTAACATCACATAGATCATAATAGAGATTCTACAAGGACTTTATGCTTTCCTCATACACTAACAATGAATAAAAAAATAAATAAATGAATATAAAAAAAAGCAAAATAAATACTTTTAATACACATCAGCAACACTTCCCATGCATACCACGTACTCTATCACAGACATATTATATTTAAATTTAATTACTTTTTGTATTCTTAGTGGCAACATTCATCCCTGGTCATCCATATGAGTTTGCATCTGGTTTTGAAAGATGACCAGTTTTATGTATGTGATCAACCTAGGCTGTATTATGCACCATTAAACAATGTTTTCTGACCATATAACCATTTGTATCTCACACCCACCTGACCTACCACCTGACCTAATAAGACTGGCCAGTCACAGCTTGGCAATGGATACACAACTGTCACTGTGCAATAATGTCCTGTAAAATATGCAGAGACAACTGTCACTGTGCAGTAATGTCTTGTAAAATATGCTCTGCAGATGACCAAGACTGATGTGCAACCAATTTGGATAAACATTTTGTTCTATGTGTGATTTTGCACAACCTTTAAGACATACATAGTTATCTGGACGGCATCAAAGTAAAGATTAATCTGCCTGAGGTTATATCTGCATTGTGATGCATTAATTATTGACAACTTTTGTCACCTTTACATTACCCCTGGATATTTGGAAGAACAATCTGGATTCTGAATCTGGTAAAACATTTATGCTATATTTTACATCAGTTCCTAGATTAGAATGCCCATATTTCATTTACCACACACACACACACACACACACAATACCTATTAATTAATAATAAATGCTCTGCATACTTGATTGGAAATTCTTAAACTAAAATGAGTCACAATGTGCATTCCTGAACCACAGGAATAAAAAGTACAACTACATTTATGCAAATTTCTTCATTTTCAATATAATTGACATTCTATAGAGCTGATTTTTCCATTACAATATGTAATAATATTGCCACTAATATCAAACAAGATATATTAGCTTTCAACAATTTTCAGTCTAACATGACACAAACATAACCAGATGGTTGGCACAGTTTTGTTATTGGTATGGAATGTGTAGGAAGACATCTTGATGGATCACAGCATGACCATAGGTCAGTACGAAGGGAGGGAGTGGGACGTGCCAAGTATGTACATACATTTTGGAAAAAATAAATAAATAAATAAAAATAAATAAATAAATAAAAAAATAAAAACTGGAAACTTGTTTGGATTTATCCATCTGCAATTCATGAAAGTATGGAATCAGGTAGGAAAAAAAAATCGACCATGGCATCAGGTGAGGGAAAAAATCAACCATGGAATCAGGTGATATCAAACATGTGGAATGCGTGTGAACAATTTTGAGCATCTGCAGGCTATAACAATGCTTTGATACCATCACAACATTTATCTAATAATCAATTTAGAAGATACACACTTATTTCAGTTTTTCTTTGAAAACAATTATTGCTCTTACAAAAAGTGATGCATAAATAGGAAGATAAAACCATTACAAAATCAATACTTCCATTAATTTTACTGGAAGCTTAAATGGTTATCAATATAAATCATTGCTTACTAAATGTGTGTGAAAGAAGGTATTTGGGGCAGCATGATGTTCTGACCAAGTTTGTTTGTTTTTGTTTTTTTTTTTTTTTTTTCCAATACTATTAATAATTATTCATTACATCTACTACTCAATCACCTGTTTTTTTTGTTTTCTCTCTCTCTCCCCAGCACACCTGGCAAAACAACATCCAAAACCCCAAGTACCAAAAAGAATGGCATAGGAATCTCATGCTTTCAGCAAGTAAGTAACATGCATATTTTACAGTAAAGATAATAACTCTTTTAAACCAAGATTCATAATCCTTGTTAAAAAAAGTTATAAAAGAATTCCAAGTTATTAAGCATATATGAGTATTCTATTACTAACAAATTTGTGTGAGGATAAAATTTGCAACTTCAAACTATATTATAGACCCAGCAAGTAATTTTGAGTTGCCACAAGCAATTTTAAATGGCATGCCAAGACATTTCAAAATGAGACAACCTGTGGACAGGGTATCCTTCTCTTCACCTACTTTGTCTACTCCAACCATGACAGTTTCACTTATCAAATATGTAGGTAGAATTCAGTAGAAATGTTTTGATGAAATGTACAGCTAAGTTGTGTTAGATATGGTAGAGCATCAAAAAACATTAGTAAGAGGTCAGTATTATATGCAGTTCTCACATTGCACTTGCTTGTATTACCATGTATTACATTTCAGCACACTCCAAGGTCATGTCTACAATCAGAAACATATGCACAGCCAATTAACCCAAGTGTTTGCCCAACCTGTCTACCACAGGAATTTTTTTGTGCTCTTCTCTCAATATCGTGGATGTATGTTTTATGTGTCATTACACCTTAATTAAGCCATTTAAACTTTACATGTGTTCAAGTAGATTTTGGTCACAAGACGCATATTACAGGGATTTCTCAATTTATGCGAGGGATACTTTTCTGAAGGGATCATGTAATGTAAAAATTGCATAAAGTAAACATGATTACAGAACTAAACTGTAAACTGTTAGAGATTCCACACATATATTTATATATGAACCAAAATCTTTTCCCCATAGGAATCAAAGTAAAACAGATTAATCCATTCCTGAAAGGGCTGCATCTGAGAATAATGACTTGACACACAACCTGCTGCATGTATCCTGTACAAAACACTTTGTGCACCTCTGAGCTGTAATAAACAAAGGATCATCATTGCTATATGTAACGTCGTCTTACTTACAGCAAGACAGCATATGTTGATCTTCCTGACGATGTTTATCATGTATCACCAGCTGTCCTGGGAGATGAAATGCCTCTGTGCTGCAATCAACTGTGATGACAATATGGCAGCCCAAAACAAAGATCTCATGGAATCTTGTAACTCGAGATTTTCCATACTAGTAAAAGCATCTTAACATGGTGTTATTCTAAATAATTCAGTTTGAAAAAATGACTAGGATTTTTACTTCATGTTATTTCAAAATCGCATAATCTAAACACGCATAAATCAAGAAATACTTGTACGTGAAATAAA
This sequence comes from Portunus trituberculatus, assembly GCF_017591435.1. Lineage (NCBI taxonomy): Eukaryota > Metazoa > Arthropoda > Malacostraca > Decapoda > Portunidae > Portunus > Portunus trituberculatus. Next base: position 12,759,144 of record NC_059299.1, read on the forward strand.
ACCATGTGTAAAAAAAGAGGGATGCATATAGCAGCAGCGGTTGTATTTGAGCATCATACTCAATTTCCTCATCAAACTACCTTGATGTTACTCTGGCAGATATTGTTCACATAGGGTGGCACCTGGGTTTCATTATCATCTGACTGTTACTAAATTTCAAGGATGCAGATAAGGATGACATGCTACGACATGTCAATTACATATTTTGTGTTATCAACTCACTTTGAAATGCAACTTGTATTAAGATGCCAATTTGGCTTTACGAATTATAAAATTTATACAAACCAATATAATGAAGCCCACATTTATTGTGATTTAAGTGATGATTTATGGGAGGGAGTAATTCATCCCTAAGAGTGAAATATGGTAACTTATTAGTAATGAAGGTTAATAGTTACTCCAACACTGCTTTGCCAGTCAAGAATTTAACCAAGCAGGGCAAGGCAGTGAAAAGTTATAAGAATTAATTTAACTGGTTTAGTTGTCTTGCCATGCATTAACTTTGAAGCACTTTTATTCAAATAATTTTTCAGTACCAAGATGTATCTTAACACACCTCACAATTATTAGTATCAATTATTGTGTAATGATCTGCATAATGATCAGGCCAGACAGTGAAGTATATAGGCATTCTATCACAAAAGATACATTTTTCTCGGCCTAAAAATTGTACTTCTGTATCACTAGTCACCATGTTATTTAGCTGTATTTGAAAATATTTCAACTCATTTCTTTGACATTACGTTTAGAAGATATTGTAACCTTTTTGGTGTACCATGAGCACTCGGCTAAAGATTAACAAAGCTTAGCTTGTACAAACAGACCATCAGCAGTGTAGTGCAACTCTCATCATGACAATAAGGGTTTAATTGAACAACTTAATGTGGTTCACATGTGCACCCTTATACACCAGCAACTGAAAAAAAAAAGGTTTATTCAGCATAGTAACATCATTATTTCACTTATTAAAGGCAATTATAGCACCTGCTTTCCATTATTTCATCCAAAGAGCACAAATTCTTAGTGTACTAAATATTGTTACGGATACTTGAGAATAATAAGAATGAATAATTTTTACACTATCTAAATATATTTTGGGATAAAACTTTAAAAGAGCAAGACTAACCATGCAGTGCATAGAATGAGCAAGGATGTGAGGCTTGGGCATTGCACCAGACACATAGAAGAGGAATGTCCAATCAGATTACCCAAGAGGAATGTGTAAATGAATGAGCAAATATTGACCAGAATGCACTGTAGTTGTGATGCATTATAACCAGCATACATTCCTATTGGCATGGCATATTAAATTCTTGTTGAATACTTTGAAAAAATTCACACCTAGTAAATAGCTTCACACAATGTACAGACAGTCAATCTCTTTAAAACAATAATCAGTAGCAGCACTACTTTATTCTTTTCTGAAGTACCACCACATGGCCTCTGTAAGTCTTGATACATTTTCATTTGTACTGCCTTTAGTCTTTGTTCCAATCAACTGGAATACACTCAATACCTCACATTAGACAACAACAGGAATGGGCATCAACACCTCCAATAACTTCTGTTGGGTTACCACAGAATTTACGAGGAGCCACTGATGGTGAAGCAGGTGGACGATAAGAAACGGTGTCAACTCGGACAGAAGATGCAGAGAACTCTGATCCATGAGTGTGGGGTCGTGACTCGTAGTCTGATGTAGAAAGGGAGTATGTGCTGGCAGTGGAGGATGCTGGGGAGAGGGTGTAGGAGTTTTGAGAGGCCCGAGATAAGGCTCGTTGTTTTTTCAGATCAGCTAGAGTCCCGGGGGAAAATGGATTAACTGTGACAGTGACATGTATGTCTATCTTGCTGCCACCCTCCCCACTGTGAGTCATCATGCCACTCCCACCACCATTGGTCCCACTGCCTGCTGCTACCACCTCCTGTCGGGAGTTGGAGGAAGTTCTAGGAGGAGGAACTGGAGGAGTGGCTAACTGTGGAGCATCTGGAGTGTCTGTTGTACTGCTGGATTCTGTTGTGCACTCAAACTCGTTAGAGGTGGTGGTGGAATTTGACCTGACAAGCAGATCCCTCTCCCTCTTTGGTGGGATGGCTGAAATCAAGGATAGCAAGTGCTTGGCAAGTGCATACATATGCAAAACTAAATTATTATTGTCTAACTCCTGTTAGATAAATGACTGAACCAATTTCTTTGGCAGTTCCCAGATTCCTTATATAAGAAAAGCAGTATCCCCCAAAAAAGATTATCATCAAAACTCAATTACTACTCTACTGAACAGAATATAAGGATGGAACATTTACCTGAGGACATAATCATATTTTTATCTTTCTCATGTACAACTGCACTTATTTCCTTTTCCTTTTCTCTCCGTTCCTTCTTGAGCTCCTCTTCCTCTTCTTCCACCATGAATTTATCTCTGAAAATAAAGAAGTACATCATCAAGTCTTTACTTAGTGCAAGGAACTTTTCTAAATAGGTGTTGACTAGTCAATTTATAAGACTGATTTAAGACTTTTCCTTTAGACAGTGGTTCCCAAACTGGGGGAAATTTCCCCCTGGGGGAAAATTTGAAGCTACCAGGGGGAAAAAAATTATACTAGCTACCTACTAACTAAAAAAATCTCAGTCAAATCAAAAGTCCTTTTATTTGTTACTAACTGCTCTCTATGACTATGCTTAGTTGTTACTGACTGCTCTCTATCCACTTTACTCTGTAACTATAAGTTTATCAGTATATTTGTACTTTTGAAAAATAAATTAGTAAATAGTCTCAGTGTATTTTAACTGCTCTTTTTCTCATACACATGAAGGGGGAAATCTTGAACTGGGTGCAGGGGGAAATGGGGGAAATCTGAATGGTTGAACTGGGTGCAGGGGGAAATGACAGGAAAAAGTTTGGGAACCACTGCGTCTAGCAAGATCAGAATTGTATGCATTTGTGTCAATAAGTTGTATAGCATGGCATTCATAACAGTAAAAAGACTGTACAGTATTTTAAGCCAGCTTCCCTGTTACTATTTCCTTTACCACACTCACTTATTATTGTTAATGTACACAGTGATTAATAGGCTGCAATACACTGTGTCAATGATGGTAGTGATAATAGTTATTGTGAAAGAGAGGATCCGTAATTTTCAAGATGGTAAAGTTTACAGACACTGAATTGTCAACGAGTCATAATTTTTTATAAAGAAGAGGCTAAGCATCAGCTGATGGAGAGAGAGAGAGAGAGAGAGAGAGAGAGAGAGAGAGAGAGAGAGAGAGAGAGAGAGAGAGAGAGAGAGAGAGAGAGAGAGAGAAAAAAAAAAAAAGGGGGGGGGGGGCACATGAAGTGTAGAAAAAGAGAGGATGTGAAGGAACTGTTACTTTATACAGTATAAAAACTTAAATGATGGTAGAACAAAATTTACCCAAATAAGTTGTGTGAATGCACCACCCAAATTCAACATAATATTTTTTCACTGACACAAGCACTGAGAGGATGTGGAACTGATGGGCCTTTTTATGTCTCTTCCTATACTGTAGATGCAAGATATTTGAGACTCTATCTCCTCTAGCACATCATCATTAAGTCTTATAATCATTCTACCATTTGCTTCCTGCTATCCATTCATCCTGTTCATGGTCTACCTTTTCAAAATTCTTATACATCTCACAATCATTAATAATTATGTTCACCAGTTGCCTTCTACCTTCTCTTCATATCTAACACTCATTTCCCTCTCTGAACCAACAACTCTTTCAGCACTTACTTGGCACTAATTGAGGTGGGAGTGGTGATATTTGCATTTCTGGTGATGGATGGACTTTTGTTACTAGTAGTGATGTTCTTGTTCGTGACTGCATTTTTGTTGCTGCTGGAAGTGGTGGTGGTGGTGTTGGTGTTGTCAGCTATCACTGCAGGGAAGGAGGTCATGGGGGATCCTTCACCTTCCTTCACAGTGCGTAGGGAGCTTGAGGCAGGAGAGTTCTCCTGAAAGTAATGTTGCTCTTGAGTCCTGGGATGCACCATAACCTAATTTCTCTTGTATGAAAATTTGCTCTGTACAGTGGTCTTATTCATTGATGCATCAGTGTGTGTATGTGAGTGTATGTTTGCTGGGATTTGATAAGAGTCCTGCTACAATTGTTCTCTCATTCTATATGTATGTAATAGTTTTCACTTTTTTCTTCTGGTTTCTTCCATAGGTAAATTTGACATGTTGCATCCCTGTGGATTGTCTGATGAGAGGATACAGCAGCTATTGGGCGAGGAAACTATAGATCTCACTGGTGCAATAACGTTCACTGAAGCCTGTGAGCCGGTCACAGCTGACTTGGTTATTGAAAATCACATTTTCTGGGAATTACCTTTCTTTTGCTCAGAGCATCATAATTGGGATGGAGAGCATAAAATTTATAAATAATTTTGAAATAATGGTTTTAGTAATATGTTCAAGCAAAAGTTATCATGATAAACCATGTTGTAGGTATGCATGTTCTGTTTATTTATCAAAATGAAAAATAAAAATTGTTTATTCCCATTCAGTGAGTTGGGAAGCAAATTAGGAATTATACACTATTTCTTAGAAAGAGCAACCATTTTAGTTAGAGAATATTCAATTTTCTTACTTTTTATTTCCAAAGAATTCCTATTTATACACTATATGGCAAAATCACAATTTTTCCAATATTTTTTTTAAATAAATAATGAAAATTAAATATGAACATAAATATATATTTGTTTTTACTTTCATCATAGATGTTTTCTTTTTCAAATCTGATGAAGTGTAACTAATAAGATGATCCACACACACACACACACACACACACACACACACACACACACACACATATATAGATATATATATATATATATATATATATATATATATATATATATATATATATATATATATATATATATATATATATATATATTTTTTTTTTTTTTTTTTTTTTTGGCCCCAAAAATATTTTTTGGAGTGGGTTCAAATTGAGTCATGACACAATTAGTGTACACTGAGTGAAATTGGGAGTTTTCGTTTAATCCTTAATCTTACTTTAGGAACTGGCCTTTTTTTTTTTTTTTTTTTTCCTTACTTCAAGTTTTTATTACACTTGGCCAGTGACCACAAAAGCTTTGGTCACAAGGAAATCACATAGAAAACAGAAAACATTAAAGTTGCATATCCCTCACCCAAATTACCTCTTCTGACACAGGAATTTGTTCATATGAGAAATATTTTAGGGCTATAACCTAACCTTTATTGGTGGGACATTACTTGGGGGGCAGGGAGAAAGGGAGAGGCAGTTTTTAAGCTGGTTAATGGCTCTGCAAGTCACCACAAAAAGAACTGTGAAATACATCTATAACACTAGTGCAGATGTACCAAGGCCGGAGCTTTCTTTCCATTTCCAGCTCATGGTGACCCCAACTAGAAAATTGTAGACATCCAAAATTGGCCAACAAGAGGTCACACAAAGCTTGACAGAGTGATCAGTACAGATATTGTACTGATTACTCTGATTGATTGTGCTCCAGCATATGAGTGGTGGATACATAACTCTAATGTATCCATTAATTATTGAACACTGATTACTTGAAGAAACAAAATTTCATTACATTACACTGTAAATCATTATTCTGCGAGGGGTGTTAAAAAAAAATATGCGGAATACTCTCATGTTCTGAGTGCCAACAGGATAAAACATGTTGGAACATGTCTGCCAGAAAGGCTATCTTCTGGTTGCTACCAGTCATTTTTCGCTTGGAAACGAAGCAGTCAGGAGCTAGTTGAAAAAGGTTGGTTTTTGACCCATGGAACGTAAGGATTTTGAGATAAGAACCAACATAAATTTTTTGGTAAAGCTTGGTTGGAAAGGAACGGAGATCATTCAAGCTTTGCAGAACGTTTATGGAGATGATGCTCCAAAGAAAACTTGCGTTTACAAATGGATTGAAGGATTTTGAGATGGTACAGAAGCTGTTGAAGATGATGAGGGTCGTGGCAGACCAACAACCTTGAAAAGTAGTGAAAACATTGATGCTGTTAGGAGCCTAGTCGAAGAAGATGGAAGACTGACAGTTCATCAGATAGCTGAGACTGTGAGCATATCAGTTGGTTCAGCTCATTCGATTCTGCATGAAGATTTAGGCCTCAGTAAGCTTTCGGCTCGATGGGTCCCAAAAGCATTGCGCCCAGATTGGCGATTTTGACCAAAATTGAAGCCGATGAAGACAACTTTTTCAGTCGAATCATCACAGGTGATGAAACATGGGTATACCAGTATGATCCTGAAACAAAATAACAGTCCAAACAATGGCTCCCACGCAGATCATCTGGCCCAATTAAATTCAAATCTGAGAAGTCTGTCAACAAGGTAATGGCAACTGTTTTTTGGGATTCTAAAGTTGTGCTTGTAGACTTTTTAGAAGGTCAAAAACTGTCACAAGAGCCTATTATGTAGAAGTTTTAAGGAAACTGAGAGCAGAATTGGTTAAAAAGTGCCCAGGAAAACTCCATTGCGGAATCCTCTTCCATCATGACAACACACCAGCGCATTCTTCACGCGTTGTAAAGGATGTTTTGAGAGAATTTCGATGGGAATTACTGCCACATCCACCTTATAGCCCTGACCTAGCTCCGTCTGACTTTTTTTTATTCCCAAAACTCAAAGGACAGTTGAAAGGCGTCCGTTTTAATAGCACTGCTGAGGCTGAAACCACAGCAAAAGCATGGCTCACAAAGAGGTCTGCAGATTTCTTCGAAAATGGTCTAAAAGGATGGAAACACCACCTGGAGAAGTGTATCAACCTTGATGGATGCTATGTTGAAAAATAGATTAGTTGTATTGTAAAATCAATAAAGAATGATAAAATTCCGTGTATTTTTTAATCCCCCTCGTAATAGAAACATCAGAAGCACTTTTCTGTAAATAGGTAACATTTATGACAAATTTAAAAAGTTATACACATCTTGAAACTGTGCAACATCTGTCAAGGCAAGCTCTCAAAACATCACCTCATTAGAATCTATAGGGAAACAAATTCTCTAATGTTCTCTGAAACATCACCAATTTAATGCTCTAAGCTATCATAATAAATAAACCACCACCATAGGATAAGATAATGTATATATTTTCTATGACCAAGTCAGAACAGTACGATTAAAACCAGCCCTTACCATTGGTTTCTTTTTGTTTTCCAGCTGCAGTCTTATCCTTGCCTCCTCCTGTGCTTCCTTCTTTGGTGTCAAGGTTTTCTCCCGAATGGAAGTGCGGCGAACTGACTGAGTGCGGTGTTGGAGTGCGCACGCCGAATCTGACAACAGAAATGAAGGTCAACAATTTACATAAAAACCATTACAAGTCTCACACAAACAATCATAACTGTGCAGCTGCTAAACATCTACAGTGAACCCAGGTTTATCACAGTGTTATGTTCCAGAGGCACCCACAAAGTACTGAAATCCATGTTATATTGACATGGACCCATAAACTGACCAATAGGGACCCAGCGGTCTTAACATGGAGCACAATTTTATAAAAAAAAAATTTAAATAAAAAAAAAAAAAAAAAAAATGCTGGAGGTGTATAATGGTGTTGATGGGGTTTTCTTGGAAGAACATAGTGTTTGGAGAATTACTTATAGTTTTCAATGAGATTTCTGTGTGATGCTCGGGAATTTTCTCAACCTATGCCACAATTTAAACTGCATTTTATCTAATACAGTATAATGACCAATTTTCTGTGAAAAAAAAAAATATATATAAAAAAATATTTTAAACATGCAAGTTAACCAATGATGGGTGATCTGCAGATAAAACTGGAGGTCAACTGTAGTGCAGATATGGTGTCAAAATTTACAGAGTAAACTGTACAAACTCACTCTTCTTGTATTGTCATGTAACCTCCTTGTCTCCAACTCATTGATAAGTTGCATGATCCTCTCCCTCAGTTCAGCATCCTCACATATATCTAAAGAAAAACAATACATAGTAACTACAGCAGTCACCTAGAAACAAATACCAAAAGATTTAAGTTTCATGTAGTAAAGTGAGATGACCCTGAATAAGTAAGACATAGGTTAGTATAGATATTGCAGATGTGAGAAAAGTAGAGTTTAATTAAGAAGTAAATAAAAATAGTCAACTTTTTCATTGAGTACATGACTTCCTGGTGTAGAGTCCTCACCATAAGGGGTTTCCTGGTTCTTGGTGCGGGCATGAAGGTTGGCCCCATTCTGTACCAGCATCTCCAAGACATCCGGCTGAAACCAAACAATAAGTCTATACTAAACCTATCTTCTCAACACACTATGAATTTTCACAAAGCAATACTTGAAGTTGATAGCAACTTCAACTGCTCAACTAATGTTTCACAAACTCAAATAATCAATACAGCCAAAATGTTAACAAGAGATGAATTGTAATTCATTGCCACCATATTGGCAATTGGAAAAATTGGACAACGATATTCCAAGATGTTTTACTACTGTTACACATGCTTCAGGAATCAATATGACTAAAGTAGTACCAGTAGTACCATATTTGAGGACTCGTATGATGCACCTTTTCTCCCAAAAATAGTCTCAGGAAAATCAACCTGCATCCTATAAGACCAAGATTCAGGATTGAGGTAGTGGTTGCTGATAATCTATGGCAACAGAGGCTCTAAAATCAAACCCCAGACACCTTCGCACATGTAAACAAAGTGATGATTGGTATTACACCACAAAACAATTCTTTCTTTCAAGATAACAATATATACATGTTTACATCTCACAACAGGATTGGTATGTAGACTACTAGCAAATATTAAAAGTTTTAATGCAAAATAATGTGATCTAATAAATGCATGTGAGAGTCCTCAAATGTTAGATGAAATCTTTCACTTCATATTCAGAGTTGAAAATCTGCTCATTTATCTATTATTTTCATTTCAATGTCTGCCAAAACTGGGTGCATCTTATGAATCATCAAATATGGTAAATACAAAAGATTATCATCAATGTATTTACTGAACAATACTAATAATTTTGTTATCATATGAGGCCCCACCTGCGATAGGGGGATAACTCACACGACCCTACTTTCGAGAAAAACGCACTTGAAGTTTTTCACTTCTTACGGTAATGAAAACGGTCACAATGTATAACTATTATATATGAAATGAAAGGTCTGGCCTAGCTTTTTCTCGCCATATGATTTATATTATATAATAAAAAATTTTAAGCTCACACCGGTACATTTTGTTTATCCCCCCTACCCCGAATTCCTAATAAAATATTCCTTTTATTGTATTACAGATTGTAAGCATTCTATGGTTGACTTTCATCATTTATACTGGCTTGAGACAGTTAAGTTCATCATTAGGAACTCCTTTTTGTTCCAGATAATGCCCTTAGTGAATGTTTTCTTCCCCTACAGCTTCAAAGCACTTCTTGAGGCAGGTACAGGGACTTCCAACTCTCACAGCAGGAACTACCTTCTTGGACTTGATGGCAACGTATTCCTGGCCAGAGTCACGCCGTCCCTTAGCTACATTCTTGGCCCACATAGATATGGCGCCTTTCTTTTTTAGCTGGGCAGTCCACTTGTCACCGTCAGAAGGCTGCTGCGGCACTTCTGTATAAGATGAATCCGTGAATTCATCGCTGTAGGAGGACATTCCGATCTATTTACTGCAGGAATGTGCAAAAAACAGGACGAGGTGCGTGCTGAGTGACAGCTTCAGCTAGTCTGTTTACATAAACGTGGCGTAGGAGGCAGTGGGCGGGAGAGCGGCGAGCGTGATTGGCTGGCTGTGGGGGCACGATTAAATCCTCCGTGCTGATTGGTTCAGCACCTCCACCCACGTGTGAGGCTTGTCCCTCTTTCACGCGAGTTTCCGATACTAAGTCTGGCCAAATTTCTTCACCAACTTCCCCGACTTTGAACATTAATTTCGCCATCAGGAAGGTCGAATATTGCGATGTCGACACTTCCACAACAATTTTACACCCTTTATCGATGAGTTCCTGGCCATAACTCAAAACTGGCAACTTTGAGGGTTATCCCCCTTTTGCGGGTGGGGCCTCATATCACTAAACTGCAAAACTAAGTTTCAATCAAGTATGAGGGCAGTAATTTCAAAACAAAAAAAATTCTTTGATTTCTTTCCAAAACTGAGATGCAGTGTCTCAATAGATGTAAGTATAGTACTTAATGAGAAGTTCCCTCAAGTTCTCCCATAAGTTATGTTCTTCCATCAGGACTCACATGACCCCAGCAGGCAGCGGCATGCAGGGGAGACCAGTCATCATGATCCCTGGCCTCTGTGGGCACATTTTGACTCAGGAGGTACTCCACCACCCGCACATATCCATTGGCTGCAGCGATGTGGAGCTGAAGAGAGGGTACATCATTATTACCATTCAGCTTTCTTGGTCAAAGTTACATAATTATTTACTAGTGTTATTTCCTGAACAAACATAAAAATGCATTCCATCATCAATACTCTACTAATTACCTAATATATTGCAGAGTTTACTATAGTCAGCATACTAATGAAGACATCATAAAACCTGCACTAAGTAAACAAATGCAATAATCTCTGTACTCACTGGTGTGGCTCCCTGGTGGTCCCTAAACATGAGGCTCTGTCCCTGGCTCTTCATCATCTTGAGGTGATTCAACATGTGTGTCTCTGTTGCTGAACGAGTATCATCGATGAGGGTCTGTGTCACGCCTCTGCTGGCCATCTCCCCCTCAATGTAGTCCAGTGTGGCGTCATCCTCACAAATATCGTAAGGCATGTTACCATCAGCATTGACTGCCAGCAGGTTGGCACCCCTAAAATAAAACAGGAGGGTGAGGCACTAGAAATATCCAAATGTATTAGTCTCCATTCATTCAAATTTGCATGTATATACTAGACTGAGATTAAGTTTCATTAGTTGAGTAATTAACACAAAAATTTTGTCATTTGCCTACTGGTGCCCACTACCCACCCATCCATCCCAAGTATGAGTGCACGCGCGCACACGCACACACACACACACCGCTGCTGCCACCACCACAGGGTCAAGACATTGCAAAGCAGCTCCAAGAGAAAGCACTTCAGCAGGTGTTCCAGCCTGACCTAGACGTATGTACTGGGGGGTAGGGGGCCATGGGGTTCTCCTGCCTCCAAAATAAATAAGATTTGGATACCATATAGATCAGAACAATGGAGAGAGAGGAGGAGCTAGGTGGAACAGCCAAACGCACAGGGTAAAAACAAACGCCACGTTGTGAAAACCTGAGATTTATTGAAACACTTGTTGGACTGAGGAGATTGACTGATGATTATACAGATAAGGATGTCTGAATTTAGAGAGGAAAGGCAATATGAGGAGGCTGTTAAGCGTGGAAAGAGAGATAAGATACATGAAGGAGGTGATGTTAAGTTTGATGGAAAAACAAAACAAATTGATAATAGAAAACACAAAAACAAAAGTGAGATTAGAGGAATGTGAGAAAGTAAGGCAAATAAATCAAGAGATGAAAGAGGAGATGCAGGAGATAAAGAAACAAATTGATATACTAAAGGCTACATGTTATGATTACGAAAACTCCTTAAGGAGCCTGCAGAAAAAAGTGCAGGATGGGGAGGACAAAGTAGAGAATGGAATGGGTGAAAGCAAACTGAAGGAATTATGAAATGCATGGAAACAGCAACAGGAAGAGGAAAAAGTTAAATTTTCATAGGTAGTAAGGAGACAAATTCAGGAAAAAACAAAAGACACTATTATACAAGTAATTAAGGAGAAAGAAGATCTAGTGAGAGATAGTGGATAAAAAGGATGTTTCTTAATTTTTGGGATGAAGGGAAAAAAATCCAAACAAATTCATGAGAGAGCGTGAAGAGAGCATTGACCAAAAACTATTATCAAACAGATCCAGGACAACACACAGGAATTGGACCAGGAGGTAGAGGAAGTGATTAGATTGGGAGGATTTAGTGAAGGGGATAAGAGACCAATGAAAACGAGAATGAGATCGCACATGGCAGTGGAGGAAACTACGGTAAGAAAAGGAAAGCTGGCTGATGATACTGAATCTAAGGATATATGGATAAAAAGAGATATGAACCTGGAAGAGAGGGAGAAGAAGAATGTGCTAAGAAATGAAGCTAAGGAAAAAAAAAAAAAAGGACAGAGATCAAGGAAAAGAATTTCTACTGGAGGGTTCTAGATATGAGACTAAAGAAGTGGTATCTACGGAAGAAGGAGGAGGTCATGGAGGAGGCAAGAAATTAAGAGTGACTTATACTAATATAGATGGGTTGTTATCCAGCGTGTTGGAGGTTAGAGATTATTTGAAAGAAAAAAGACCGGATGTAATGTGCATCGTAGAAACAAAACTAAAAGAGGAGATCCATGTTAACTTTAAAGGAGAGGGATATAACAGCTGGAGAAGAGACATGAAGGGTAAAGGGGAGGAGGAGTGCTAGTAATGGTGTGATAAATGTGTGTGGAGGAAGTGCAATATGGTGATGGTATGGTGGAAGTAATGGGAGTAACAATCAAAATAGAGGAATTGAAAAAAAAAAAAAAATCAGTTACGTATGTGCCACCTAAGACAAATACATGGGGAAATGAGGAACATAAGAATATGCAAAGAGAGGTGAATAAGTACTTAGATAATATAATTAGAGATGGAAGAATACTACTAGTAGGAGACTTTAACTGTAAAAGAATAAACTGGAGGGAGATGGAAGTAATGGATAATGGAGTGAGGTGGTGTTACAGTTGACCATGGCAAATACAATGAATCAGTGGGTGTAAGAGTCAACAAGATACAGGGGGGAAGAAGAACCATTGTTGCTTGACCTATTATTCATAAAGAAGCCAGAGCCCCTCCCAGCATACAATACCTTAGTCCAATGAGAAGAAGTCATCATATGACAAAAGAGTTGGAAATGCAAGAGGAGGATGGGATAAGATACACAGATGACTACAAAAATAAATAAAATTATGCAAGAGCAGATTTTGAAAAATTTAGATTTTTTGCTGATATTAAATGGAAGAACATTATGAATGGAAGGACAATACAAGGGAAATATGAAATATTCCTACAGAAATATAACAAAGGAGTGAAGAAATACGTACCTATCTACTGAGTTAAGAAAAGTATACATGCTTGGTACAATGCCAAGATGTACAGAAGCTAAAAGGCAAAAGATAAAGCTTGGAAGAAACTCAAAAAGCAGAGAAATGACAATAACAGACAGCAGTATAAGGATGCAAGAAATAAATATATATATGAGTAAGGACAGAGGAAGAAAGAAACTTTAAGAGATGGTGCAAAGAAGTGAAGATGAATCCAACCTTTTCTACAAATTTATAAATGGTAAGATGAAGAATAAAGAAACAATAGAAAAATAATTGAAGGAGGGAAGACATACCAAACAGTGAAGGAAATGAGTGAAATAATGAATGAGAGCTTAAAAACTATGTTAACTTAAGAAGAGGATTTTATAGAACCAAATAGGACATTGCATTGCCGAAGATTACAGGAAATCATAGTGCACCAAAGAAGATTGTTAAATAATTTGGATGTCAGAAAAGCAATGGGGCCAGATGGTGTATCAGGCTAGGTGCTAAAAGAATGTAAAGAGCAGCTGTTAGATCCAATTTAGGAAATGATTACAAGTTCATTAAATGAAGGGAAAGTGCCACTAGAATGGAAGAGAGCCAATGTAATACAGATATTTAAAGAAAAGGCAAATGAGCCATTAAATTACAGACCGGTGTCACTTACAAGTGTTGTGGGGAAGTTATGTGAAATAGTTATCAAAGAAAAATGGGTTAAACATCTGGAAGAACAAGAAGTTACATTGAACAGACAATTTGGATTTAGGACAGGATGGTCATGAGTGTTAAACTTATTAAGTTTCTACTGAAAAGTAATAGAAGGCCTGGAAAGCAGAGGTGGATGGGTGAACACAGTATACCTGGACATAAAAAAGGCTTTTGATATTGTCCATCACAGCAGACTACTTTGGAAACTAGAGAGTATAGGACGACTGCAAGGAACTTTGTTAGACTGGATAAGGGATTATTTGAAGAACAAGGAGAAAACTGTGATCAGAGATACATACCTCATCTTGGGTTAAAGTAACAAGTGGAGTGCTACAAGGGTCAGTGTTAGCTCCCATTATATTCCAAATATATGTAAATGACATTCACAATGGGGTAAACAGTTATATCAATTTATCTGCTGATGACAGAAAGCTGCTAAGAGTAATCAAAACCTGAGAGGACTGTTTGTTGTTGCAGGAAGATATAAACAAAATCTATGAGTGGAGTAAGAAGTGGAAATTGGAGTTCAGTGCCAAGAAATGTCATGTGATAGAACTAGGAAAGAGTAAGAGAAGACCAGTATGGAACTATCTGATGGGAGAGGAACAAATAATGAAGACTAAAGAGGAAAAGATATGGGAGTGATTATACAGGAAAATCTAAACTTTGAAAAACACATAAGAAAGATATTTGGATTAGCATATAAAATGTTGACTAATATAAGAGTGGCATTTTAATTCATGGACAGATATGATGAAAAAAAAATTATCACAAGTATGATACATCCTAAGCTGGAATATGCAGAAGTGGTGTGATCACCGAGCTCTAAAAAAGATTTAAGAAGATCAGAACGGATTCAGAAGATAGCTACAAAGATGGTGCCCGAACTAAAGGACCTAACATATGAAGAAAGGCTAAAGGAAATGGGACTGCCAACCTTACAATATAGAAAAGAACGAGGAGACCTAACAACAATGTATAAAATAGTAAATGGCACTGAAAAGATAGAGAAGGAAGACCTGGTGCTGGTGACAGAAGCTATAAGGACAAGACAACATGTAAAGAAGATTAGGATGAGGCAGTGTGTGAAGGAATTGGAAAATATTGTTTTCCACATAGAACTGTGGAAAAGTGGAATGCACTGTATGATGAAGTTGTTACAGCACATAATGTGCATAACTTCAACGAAAAATAGGATAAATGGAGACATGGAGACAGGACACCATAAGCCCCACTCAAACCCTGTACAATACAAATAGGTAAATACACATCCTTCCAACACAGTTTCACTTCACTTCACACTCCAGTTTCACAGAACTCACTTGGCAATGAGGAACTTGGCCAGATGCAGGTGCCCACAAGTTGCTGCAGCGTGCAAAGGTGTCCACTTCTCAGAGTCTTGGGCATTGACATCAGCCTTGTGCTGCACCAACAGCCTCATCATCTCTTCAGAGTCATCAATGCAGCACTGGTGGAGAGCTGTCAGGCCATCTTCATTGGTAGAGTCTGGGTCCACCCCAACCTCCAGCAAGGCCTTCACTGTACATACCACACAAAATATATAGCTAAATGCACTCAAATGCTACATTAGGTCATATCTTTGCAAAACTGTTTTCCTTTGTTAGCAAGATTCATACAGTGCACTAGCTACAGTAACAAGCAATGAAGAACCTTCTCTCCCCCTGGAAGAGTAAACTCAATCCCCCAGTGTACTAACCTTCCTCAATGTCATTCCGTGCAGCAGCCTCCAGGAGCATTACACTGCTCACAAATGACACATTCTTCTTGTTCTCCCTCCTCCTCTTTTGTGCCTCATTTAGTGCTGTTTTCTCCCTCTTGCTGCCAGAGATCTCCCTCTCCTTCTGTGACCACTTCTTCATCTGTTGCATCCTTCGCCGCCTGGCCAGCTTCAGTCTCTCCTGAGTGGAGAGCTTCTCAATGTAAGCCATCTCGGCAATAAGCTCACTGTGCTCCATGGTGGTGTTGAAGGTGGTGCTTGCAGTGGTGAAGGCTGCACAGGGCTCACTGGCACCTGACTAGTCTGATGAGGAATGTGAAGGTTGCATTTTGGAATGCATGCATCATTTTTTAGCCTTCACTGTGGCTGTTATTGTTGTGTTAACTAAATATGAACTTGGTATTCTCCGTGGTCTACATACCACATAGTTACTCACTTTGCTGTCATACATCACAACCATGGGATGTCAGTTCTATATGCCACAACCTACAGGCAAAAGAATGATCAAATAATCAATGGAAGCTTTTGCATATTCCAGTTCCACTTTATAAGCACCACAATTGGGCATGTTTCATTTTTACACATACACATACACACACACACAAACACATACACTAATTATCTTCACCAACAGTATGTCATAGAAGCTTTGTGCAAGTGCACATTCAAGATTCCATTGTGAGCATCTTATGTTCTCAATTTTCCTTGTGTTGGTTACACCTTTTCTTTTCTTTTTCCTGCATGATCAAAAGACAACTTATTAGTGCATCACAGACAAATTTTTTTTTTTTTTTTTGTAATTATGAACTATGAAGTAAAATAAAGTGAGATAAAAAAGAAAAAAAAAATTAGCACCTATAACTGATTACAAAATGAAAAATCTAATATCACTAAAGGTAGAAAACTAAGGTTTGGGACACAAGACTGGCATTTATATACTTATTTGAATAAAGGAGATTGCAACAATGATATGGTAGACCTGAATATGCAGCAACAGTATAGTCACCTCATGTAAAAGACTTTGTATAACTGTATGGTACTTGGCAAAACACAGCAACCAATGCAACAGGTGTATCATATTAAAAACAAATAAAACAAATAAATAAATAAATAAAAAAAATTTAAAAGCCAGGGCTGCAGCTCCTAATTAACTGCAAAAATGGGAAAAGTGAGAAACTTAATTGTTGTGTTTAAAATAATGGAGAACAAATTAATTAAGCAGAGGGAACAAATGTGTGTGTGTGTGTGTGTGTGTGTGTGTGTGTGTGTGTGTGTGTGTGTGTGTGTGTGTGTGTGTGTGTGTGTGTGTGCGTGCGGAATGCTATGGATAAGAGCGGACACACAAGAAAACAGAAGACTATTTGTCAGAGACATCCAGATATTTTCCTCACAGGATTATGAAAGCCTGTTAGTAATTACATAAGAGTGGCCAATGCAAATAATTATGAATTAAAAAAAAAAAAAAAAAAAAACTGGATAATAACATATATTACTGATATGGAGACTGGACAGTTTGAGTATAGTTGTTTACTTACATGCCATACCTAGATCAACTATTCAAACAAACACACACACACACACACACACACACACAGAAGAGAAAGGGGAGACCTGATAGCAATATACAGAGTGATGATTGGCATGGAAAAAATGGATAGAGAAGATCTGTGTATGTGGAATGAAAGAATGTCGAGAGGGCATGGGAAAAAACTAAAAATGGCCACTTATAGGAGAGATGTGAAAAAATATAGCTTCCCTCATAGAAGGGTGGAAGCATGGAATAGTTTAGACATGGAAGTGGTCAACGCAAGGAATATTCATGATTTTAAGAAAAAGCTGGACATTAATAGATATGGAGACGGGACAACACGAGCATAGCTCTTTTCCCGTATGTTACAATTAGGTAAATACACACAAGAGATGAGAACGGTAATAAGGGATTTAAAGTTGGACTGTTTGGTGGTGGAGAGTGGCGTCCCACAAGGTTCAGTGCTGGCACCAATACTTTTCCTTGTCTACATTAATGATATGCCAGAGGGAGTAAACAGTTATATTAATTTGTTTGCGGATGATGCGAAGTTGTGTAGGTGTGTGAAGAGTGAAGAAGATTGTGAAATTTTACAGGCAGATCTGGATAGGATTTGGGAGTGGAGCAAGAGGTGGGAGATAGAATTTTATCTGAGCAAAAGTCATGTAATGGAGATGGGGAAGAGTGGAAGACGGCCAAGAGGGCCATATAAGATGATTGTGAAATTTTACAGGCAGATCTGGATAGGATTTGGGAGTGGAGCAAGAGGTGAGAGATAGAATTTAATCTGAGCAAAAGTCATGTAATGGAGATGGAGAAGAGTGGAAGACGGCCAAGAGGGCCATATAAGATGGGTGAAGAAGTAGTGTTGAAAAAGATGGAAAAGGAAAAGGATTTGGGAGTGATAATACAAGACCATGGGCAGTTTGAGGCTCATATTGACAAGATGTTTGGAGAAACATATAATTTGATTAGAAATATTGGATTAGCCTTTCATTATATGGATAAAGATATGATGAAGAAATTAATTAGTACAGTAATTAGACCAAGATTGGAATATGCTGGTTTGGTCCCCTTATAAAAAGAAGCATATAAGGAAGTTGGAGAGATTGCAGAGAATGGCAACAAAAATGGTTCCGGAATTGGCAGAAATGACCTATGAGGAGAGATTAAAAGAAATGAATTTGCTTACCTTGGAACAAAGAAGAGAAAGAGGGGATTTAATACAGGTTTATAAACTGTTGAACGGTTTGGATGAAGTGGATAATGAGCAAATGATGTTGAGAGAGGAAAATTTAAATAGAACTACGAGATTGCATAGTAAAAAGATAGCCAAGGGAACATGCTTGAAGGATGTGAAGAAATATAGCTTCCCACAGAGATGTGTGGAGGTGTGGAATAGTTTGAGTGAGGAGGTGGTGTCAGCGAGGAGTGTGTATAATTTTAAAGGAAAGTTGGATGTGTGTAGATATGGAGACGGGGCCACACAAGTATGATACCCAGGCCCTGTAAAATTACAACTAGGTGAATACACACACACACACACACACACACACACACACACAAGCACTGAGTTCAGTGCTAATCTTGTTTATATAATTCATATAAATACTATTTATTTGAAACAAGACTGCTGTTAACAGTGAATCCTGTGTGGCAGGCAGGCAGGCAGGCAGAGAGAGAGAGAGAGAGAGAGAGAGAGAGAGAGAGAGAGAGAGAGAGAGAGAGAGAGAGAGAGAGAGAGAGAGAGAGAGAGAGAGAGAAATGTTCCCCCACCCCCAAGAGATGATAGGTGTCCCACAGGACTCAAGTGTTGGCACCAACATAAGGAATTAAATCCATATTAATATGTTATATCAGATAATGCCTAAAACTACAATTCTAATGAAAAATATGTATGAAGTTACAGGAAGAGAAAATAATTCAAATGGAGTCATTATATATGGAAATTCAGTAATGAAAATCTCAAGAACCAATATTTGAAAAGCAGGGTAAATAAAAGCCTAACTGGGAATGAGGCCTAACTAGAATCAAGAACCAGGAAACATAATCTTATAAGTAAACTAACAAAGAGGATGGCTCAAAGTTGCTATGCATTAAGAATATCATTCCAAGATTACATGAATATGCAAGATACAAGATGTTGACAAATAATCCTTTCATGACATCAATGACATCTTAAATGACTAAATGCATCTATGTATGAATATGTGCAATAGTAGTAACGACTCTCACCATCAAGAGAAGAAAAAAGTAGGAGACCACAGGCAAATGATGTCTTACTGAGATGTGATGTAGTTACATAAAAATTTTGTAAGCTACAGTAATCAAAAGTATGAAAAACAAATAAGATTAGGTATGTTGATTCACTGTCCTGTGTGTGTGTGTGTGTGTGTGTGTGTGTGTCACCAACAGGAGACCAGGGAAAAAGTAGTAAAAATAAGTGAAGGAAAATAAATAAACAAAAAACTCCAGGCATTACATCAGTGAACCATTATCATTTGAAGTCATGATTTAAAAGAAAATAGTAAAATTATTATAGTAAAAAAAAAAACACTGCAAAAAACAACGTCCTCCTCACTTAACTTATCTTGCATTATAACACCAAACATGACTTAACAAGGCAACCACCATAAGTAATCGATCATGTGTGCAGGCTCCTGAATGAAAGCAAAGCACCACTTGGCAGGGTTTCTAGTGTCAATCATGTAGCACTGGACAAGGAGCGGATGCAGGTTCAGGTTATCACACTCGGCATGTGGAGATGACGCGGGGTGGAAACGTCCACAAGTGAATACTGATTAACTGGGGTGTGAGGGATTCCTTGGAGGTGGTGGCGGTGGTGTCTGAAGGCCACGTCAAGGGTTAGTGGAGGCCGTGGCGCCTTAACCACCGCTGAGATAGGCTGGGCAAGGCAGCTCCCGTCCGCCCTTGAACCCCCGCCCCCCACCTTCACAGCCACAGCCACACACAGGTTCCCTTTGTCGCAACACACGTTACAGCCCCGGGCCACCACCACTCCTGCCGCCCCCCGCTGCCCCGCCCCACACCCACCAGCACAGCACACCACACTGCCAGCACACCGCTACCACCATCATAGCCTGGCGTGAACCTGTGTTGCTGTGATCACACCTGTGCACCACCCACACCTCTGCCGCACAACGCTTATGCCAAACACGCACCCGCCCATCTCACATCACCGCAGCACCTGATAACGCGACGCACTGTTATGACTGGTGGTGCTTTATCACAACACACACAACACAGTAGCAACACACAAGAAAGCTCACGTGACAGAGCGGCCGTGTACTCCCTCTCCTGCTGCTGCCGCCACACTGTCGCACAGTCGCTACCGCGGCCTGCCTCCCCGGAGTGACGTCACGTTTCATGATGGCCGCTCGGGAAGCACTCGCTGATTTCTATGCACATCATCGCTTTTACTTAAACCACAACCCAGTCTTATGCCTCACAAATGAAAGCAGAGTTCCGTTTGACTTTCATCTTTTACAACTCTGCAGCTGACTCTGACAAAGATGTGTGCAAAATTAATAATTTTAACTCGTCATTACGGAATCTTACTATTACTTATGTTATATTCTCTTATATATCACGGAGAAATTGACCGACTTCAACGCCAGAGACGAATATTACTAAGCTACGAGTGGAAAGTGTCATAAACCATTATTCTGCTTTTCACTCTTATCTTAAAGTAGCAAGGCAAATTGAGGCGAGACACGCAAAACAGAGAGAGAGAGAGAGAGAGAGAGAGAGAGAGAATGGCATTTCTAAGAATGTGGCCGTGAAATGACGCATGACTCGAGACAGCAACAGCAGCGACAGGTGTTATGAGACGGGGACGTGAAAAGGGAAAAGGTAGGCCAGTTAGATAGAGCACGACTGGCGTGGCATTAAGTAGGTTATGCAAAAGTAAACTGCATCTCTGATGAGGGTGAGGAAGAACCTTCGCCCTTTACGGTCCTATATCTATTACTTTAGTGTACCTTATCACAAACAGCTTCGTAATGGCCAACAAGTCTGCTGGTATTTACTATTCCTTTGTGTTCCTTTGTGGCGACACCACCACCCACTGGACACACCCACACTGCACCCGACATCCTGGACAGCCTGAGAGCTGAGAACATGAATCTCACCGACCCTGGACGAAATACTTGTAGGAGGTGAAGTGTCTGGTGTCGAGGGGAAAACTTGACTTCCTAAATGTAGACAAAAAAAAAAGATAGTTTAAATAAACATATAAAGTAAAAACTACGCGAAATATAGTATTTCAATAGGCTTCTCCTTACTCGCCAGAAGGCTAAAGGAGGGTGAGGGAGCCTGTGAGATGGTCTTATGAATTCTGAGGTGGGAGTATACATTCTCATCATATGGCGGCAGAAAATATGAGAGGCTGGGTGTCAGTTGAGTACAGTGGCGTATGCACATCCATCGCCAGCACTCAGCAACAAGAGAGAGAGAGAGAGAGAGAGAGAGAGAGAGACCAAGCGGCGAGTCCACAAGCTGGTGGATTGTATGTATGTACTGTACGTACGTAGTCCGGTGAAAGAACGACACACACACACACACACACACACACACACACACACACACACACACACACACTCTCATATTTATGGTATTCCTTTCCCATCAACCCAAACATGTGTGGGGGACGAATTTCCTGCCGTGAGAAGATTCAAATGTTTATCATGCTGTGGGCTCGGATAGAATGGCATCATCTTCTCCAGCTGACTTTGACCTTTGTTTCTAGGTCACTGAGGCGCGTGGTACTATGAGGCATTTAAATAACATGCACAGTTCAGCTTGCTAAAGAGATGCTATGACAAGAAAGAGGTCATAAAAGAATAATAAATAAAGGCGAAAGGAGGTTAAAACGAGCTGATAAGTTAATAAACAATGTAACAAGGCTGTCAAGCTTCCACTTTTTAAGGATCTGAAGTACTGTACATACAATATGAGGCGGCAACCTAACTATAAGTGGCTGTCTAGTCGACTAACTGGTTACCTTTCTGGTTGACTGACTGGATGACTGGAATGGAATGGATGATTAGCTGGTTGACTGACTATATATAGGCGGATTGGTAGCTGGCTGGCTAACTGACCGGTTCGCTGGATGTCTGATTGGGTGAATGACTGTCTGGCTGAGTGACTGACTGGACGGCTGACTGACTGGATGACAGGTTGGCTGGCTGACTGATTGACTGGCTAAGTGGTTAGCTGATTGGCTGGCTGACTGACTATGTGAATGGCTGACTGGATTAATGACTGAATATATGAGACTGGCTGACTGGGAGGATGACTGGGTGACTGAACATGGCTGGCTGGCTGGCTGACCGATTGACTAACTAGCTGGCTAGTTACTGACCGACTGGCAAACTGACTGGGTGACAGGCAAGCAGGCAGCTGGCTGGCTGGCTGGTGAGTGGGTGAATGACTGACTGGTTGGCTTGGCGAGCGGCAGAGTGGGTGAATGGTTGGCTGGCTGGTATAAGCGCGAACTAGCCACAGACGGTAGAGTTTCGTAACTTATCGCTTCGAGTTTACAAAATCATCGCAGCTTTCGCCACAAACAACATATCGCAATGATTAATGTTCTCTGCGAGTTTCGGGTGGTGAAGGCAGAAGAGCATGATGTATGAAGAGTTTAGGTTATTCTCTAGGAGTACAAGGGAGCCAGCGGTGTCTGTCTGTTGACCACTCATCCCTATAGCTCGCACAACGCAACGTACCGCGACACACATTTTTCCAGAGAGAATCTAACAGCTAGACTTTCATTCCCCTTCCTCATTCCTCTCTCTCTCTCTCTCTCTCTCTCTCTCTCTCATATCAATTTCCTTTTTTTTTTTGCACTTCTTTTCTATCATAATCTTTTTCTTCGCCCCCTCTCTCTCTCTCTCTCTCTCTCTCTCTCTCTCTCTCTCTCATACCCACCTCGCTTCTATACCATCATCCTTTCCTTATCAATCCTGCTTTCTCCTCTTTCTCTTCCTTCCCATTCATTCGCATAGTTTACATTCCACGCACTGTTGGTGTGAGCCGAGTGACGCCCTGCCCATGCCATGTACCGCTTGCTCCCAATTTTCTAAGGACTCGCGGGGTAGCCTGGGTGGATCTCGTAGCTTTCACCTCTACTCTCACACACCGTAACCTTTCTCCCTCATCCTCCCCCACGCTACTCTGACCGTCTTGTCCCCGTTATGAGGAAATTAATACTTTTTTTTTTAGGCATTGAATTATAACTTTAGGGAAGAAAAGAAACGGATGGAACTGTGTATATTTATTTATCTTTTTTTTTTTATGACTTTCCATCCGTGTGAGAATGAAACGCGGATTTTTGGCGATATACCTGAAGGAAGATAGATACACTTGTTTGCCTGCTCGGGGAAACTGCAACACACTTTCCAGCGGCTCCTTTCACTTTCCGAGTTACTCCAAAGTTCATCAAATATACACGCTTCGGGTTACTGTTAAAAATCTAAGCGTGAGTGATAAAGATAAGTGTGTATGTATGCGTCAGTTTCTTTTTTCTCTTTTTCTTTCCTTTCTTTTTTTAACCTTTTTTTTTTTTTTTACTTAAAACTAACACTTTCTTCTGCTGTTTAAATATCAACCGTTCTTTTTTATTCATGTATTCATACCAAGCTATAGTTTTCAGAATGGTGTATTTAATTTATCATCAAACGTTACAACATACACCAACACCATAGCCACATCCGGCACACCCACCAAAACATACTACATAACACGGTACTTATCTGAAATTTACTGACTAAACGCATTTTCGTTACTTTATATTGTAATGTGCATATAGCTAATTATTACCGTGCGCTATTACATATCCCACTACTACTCTATCCATATCCGGCACACCCACCTCATTCTATCAGATATTACTGTGTTTACTCAACTCAAATAATAGATAAGAGTGCTGCGTCTCTAGTCACGTCCACACGATTGTTTCCATTAGTGCCTCTCACCATGGGATTGATCCATGTATGCAGTCTGTCTATGGTGTGGTATTAGACAAATATTTTGCAATTCATGACGTGTAAAAAACAGCTACTTCTACTACTATTACTACTACTACTACTACTACTACTACTACTACTACTTCTTCAACTACTACTACTCACGAGCTACAAAAACAATATACCTCATTTACATACTCATCTAAAAGTTCTGATCTCTTGTCATCTCCGTCCTCTCTTCTTCCTTCCAACCTTCTACCATCTTCCCACTTCGCCTCCCTCTTCCACTCTTCCTCTGTCATCTTCCGCCATCCTCCTCCCTCATTCTCCTCCTCCTCCTCCTCCTCCGCGACGACGCATAAAAAAAAACTATACAAAAAAGCAAATACAACCCCGACGACAAAACGCTACCACGGCGGCGAGGAATCGAAAGTTGAACAACACGTCCGATCCATAAGTAAGACAATTTGTCACCGCGTACGACAGATTTCCGCGGTTCTTTTTATTCTGGTTGTGTAACTGCCCGCGGGTGACCATCCCCTTAAGGCATCAGTGCACTGCTGCCCGCAGGTAAAGAGGGCCACCTGTCGCCTGCCGCTGCCACGCGTCACGTGATATTTACCTGTGCAAACTTTCCCTCGATAGATGGGCGTCGTTTCGCAGTTCGCACCTGTCCAAGCTCACCTGACACGCCTCGCGGAACACAAAGGATCAGGAAAGACGAACAAACACCAGCAGAGAGAGAGAGAGAGAGAGAGAGAGAGAGAGAGAGAGAAAATGTGACCCTCACCACAAGCATAAGTAGGCAGACAGGGGAAAAAAGGGAACACAAAGAGAGAGAGAGAGAGAGAGAGAGAGAGAGAGAGAGAGAGAGAGAGAGAGAGAGAGAGAGAGAGAGAGAGAGAGAGTGTGTGTGTGTGTGTGTGTGTGTGTGTGTGTGTGTGTGTGTGTGTGTGTGTGTGTGTGTGTGTGTGTGTGTTACATGGACTCATTAAAACACACATAGGAGGAAAAGGCAGGGAAGAGAAGGGAGAGGGGAGTAATGGGAGAGGCCGGGGGTGCCAGATGGTGGAGGAGGGAAGGGGAAGGGAGTAAGGGGGGGAAGGGGAGTGTGGGGGGTAAAAGTGAAGGTGAGCGTTCGTCACAGTGCGTCACGCTGCACCTGAACTCCCGTCACGCCCACCACACCTGTCTGTCTGTCTGTCTACCTATCTACCTGTGTATCTGTCTATCTACTGTTTAATTGCTTATCTCTCTATCCACCTGTCTATCTGCCTCTCTAACGCTTTAGTTTTCTTATCTGTATCTATCTGTCTATCTATCTATATTATTTGTTTAACCATATGTGTTATCAGTATTTACAACTCTCTCTCTCTCTCTCTCTCTCTCTCTCTCTCTCTCTCTCTCTCTCTCTCTCTCTCTCTCTCTCTCTCTCTTCCCACAAAACTATCAACTAAACTCTCACTTAAACATGCACAAGTATATAAACAAACAGTCATACATACAAACACACTCGGAAAAAAAGTATAATTTCCTTTCTAAACTACATATACAACTATTATTTTCCTTTTTTATTTCTTACTCACCACAACACTAAGAATAACGTACAAGAATGAGAGACAGGAGATGAGGGGG
>NC_059299.1:12789841-12814841 GCF_017591435.1 Portunus trituberculatus
GAAGTCAAACAATACACTCAAAATAAATCGAAGAAATCTGAAGAGGACGGAGTTTGAGATCGAGTAATGATTTGAACTGTATCTGTGAGCACAGCTTCTTCCCAAACACAAGCCAATGTTCTGTAATAACCAACCACACACCCACTTACACGGTTACACCAATCTCACACTCCACTTTTTGTAGTTCATTGGTTTCCCATCCCACGTAAACACACACATTCTATCGCTAAATTCAGGTTACGTCCACACCTCTCCTCTGTTCCATGGTTTGAAAATATCAACTACATTGAACGCTGGAATGCAAACCTAGGTCCGTATTTTAAAAGCCTTTATTTTCTTATAAGGACACTTTTCAAAGGTTACGGAGGTAATTAGAGTTCTAATGGGTTTTTTTCTTTTTTCCTATTCATGGTGCAGAATACTTCATGAGCCATCAATATATTCATAAAAAAAAATCATTTCAATCTTTAGTAACTTCTACCAGAAACTTGAAAATTGTCGAAAAAAAAAAGTCATTTTGAGGATGTGAACCACGATAATATGCGCGCAGTTAGGCTTCACCGCACGCGCCCAGTTTCCATTCTGCATTCCACTGTCGTTTTTTTTTTTTTTTTCTGTTCATGCAAGTCTAAGCATAAAGGCCACTAATGTTACGAGCGTGTATGTCGAGTTATGACTTTCTATGTTTTTTCTTTTTTTCTTTTTTTGTCTATGTGACGAGTGAGCGAGTGAAATGAGTTAAAAAGAAGCGTTCGTCGGTTGCGATTAGGTAGTATTATTGAAAGAAGGTTTGTGGTGTGTGAGTGTATAACAATAGTTCTTGCTTATTTCTTGCTCTTCTAATCTTCTTTAAAGGTAATAGTGATTAGAGTGCAACTAAGAGACAGAATAGAAGTTGTAGAATCTAGTTTGTATTGGATATTATGGTAGATAGTTCAAGGAGAAAGAATGACATGAAATACGAATGCTAAAAGACATGACAAGAGTGAGATGAGTTGAGGAGCAGAAAAAAAGACAGGAGTGAGATGACTTGAGCAAAGATAGAAAAAAGATAGGAGAGAGAGATGAGTTTGAGAGGAATTGATGAAGAAAAGATAGGAGAGAGGTGTGTTAGGGCGCAAGGGTGGAGAAAAACAGGAAATGAAGGATCTGTGGTTATTGTCATTATTCTGGCAGAAAGCAATTTTCAAATAAGAGAAATAAGAGGAACTAAGCAAGCACAGAAAGACGAGTTTGGAAAAAAAAAAAAAAGACGAGAGATGAAGGAACTGATTATACAGTACGATGCAATGGGAGGAGTGAAAGGGGAAAGACAGTACAAGGAGGTGGAGGAGGAGCACGAATGATAAAGACGGAAGATAAAGACTGTGATTATAAGATGCATGGGAGGAGGAAGGGAAGGTAGGGGGAGGGACACCAAGCTAGAGGAAGGAAGTACAAAGAGGAGGTAATGATGGGGAGAAACATTAGCAGGCGGTATGTATGAAGGATATACTTGCTTTGTCACTACGGGGGCTTACCGCAAAAGGCCTGCAGCAGCGCGGTAGTAGGAAGTTGACGATCAGAAGCCCCGGGGCCGCTTGTTGAAGGTCGAGAAGTGCGCGTGATACTGAAGCGTGTTTAACGTTAATATATAAACGTGACTGTGTTAACTTTGCCCTTGTTGTTGATATTATTGTTGCTGTTATTGTTATTATTGTTAATGTCCTTCAACCATGACGTAGATACCGATTAAGTTCATTGAACAATTTTTTCTTGAAGTTTCTCTATCATATACGGTTAAAAAAAAGTTTTCGTTTCTTCGCGTTGAGTTATTTTCGCTTCATTAATATGATTGCATTAGAGAAAGTCTACTGCTATTCCTTCCCGCTTAACTACACACACACACACACACACACACACGCGCGCGCGCTCATATCGTTAACTCGCATGCACAAAACTTCAACACACTATACCCTGTTTACCTCCTTACTCTCTCTCTCTCTCTCTCTCTCTCTCTCTCTCTCTCTCTCATCCGCTGCGCCACATTCAACAATAAACCTTTACTGTACCATATAGCCTGCTCACTCTATATAATATTTTGAGCACCACACTCTTCCATTATTCCTTACAGTAACATAATTTCACCATATATTCCCACCATACTCATCTTCCATCCTTACAGCATCATCATAACTTCAATATATACTCAGTTTTCAGTCTCTATCCTAGGCTTCACTATACAGGCAATCTCGCCATACCCAGCCTAGATAACAGTAATGGGGCATAGAAAGCGAGCCCTTAGTGATGAGCTTTAGTACCCCTGAGGCTGGCGGGCTGACTGGCTGGCTGGCTGGCTTTCTTCTCTCACATGGGAACGTTCTCTCTCTCTCTCTCTCTCTCTCTCTCTCTCTCTCTCTCTCTCTCTCTCTTACTGGTTGTATTCTAAATTTTGAATGTTATTATTTTTTTCTAATTTTTTTTCCATTACTGGCTTTCTCTTTTCGCATGGGAATGTTCTCTCTCTCTCTCTCTCTCTCTCTCTCTCTCTCTCTCTCTCTCTCTCTCTCTCTCTCTCTCTCTCTCTCTCGTTTTCATAATCTTTACTGTTGTTTTCTTTCAAAGTATCCCTTGTACATTTTTTTCCTCCCTAACAACTATTCTCCTTGTCCTCCTTTACTTCCTGTCCCCACTCTCCAAGCCTCCTCTTTTACTTCCCAGCCCGTTATCCTCCTCCTCCTCCTCCTATTCCTACTCCTTCTGCCTCGCATAGTATTGGAATTGCTGGCGGAATGACGGTGAAGTGGGCCCTGAACGGTGGGTCACTAAAGTCTTTTAAGTAAGAGCTTTCACCAGAGGAACTTGGAGACAAAAGATGCAGGATTTCACTAACCCTCAAGAGTGGTAATGGTGATGAGATGCAGCCTCGCTTGGCCTTCACTCCCATCGTCTTCCCTTCCTCAATTCCTCCACCACTCATTACTGACATGTCTCTCTCTCTCTCTCTCTCTCTCTCTCTCTCTCTCTCTCTTGCGTGATCCACAAACTACGGAAACTGTAGTTAAAGGAAGATCTCCACTGACATCCTTGAGTCTTTAAGTGACGCAGCAGTTATTAACTTAAATTCCTCATCGACCAAAAGAAGGTAAAGCTGTGAGGTTTCATGTTAAAAGTACAAGTATGTTGGTGAGATCACACATGTTCAATGTCAGTTGTTAAAGCCACACGTTGAATTAATTTATAGGCTGTGAGGCGAAACACTATGATTAGGTAAACAAAATTGTGGTTACACGGGTGATATGTTAATAATGATTCCACATTTATAGGGTATGTTATGCTGTAGCCAATAGCGTGTCTAGCTCAATCACGAAACTATTTGAATGCTTAATTAAGTTTTTGGGTAAACGCTCGTAATTTACGTTCAAAACACATCTTCGAGCTAATACAAGGATACTCGAGTAGCCTACTTAGATCTAATATTACCCGTCGCTCTAGCTTCATAATGTTTTCCAGGAAGACTATTTACGATCACTTAATTAAAATGCCAAGTGTCAATACTGAGTCAAAGGGGTAACGGCAGCGGCACATGGGTGGGAGGGACAAGAAAATATTCATTCTTGGCTAAATGTTTCAGTGGTTTTAGTTGAATCTACAATTGATTGTTATCACGTGGTTGTTTAAGAGAGAGAGAGAGAGAGAGAGAGAGAGAGAGAGAGCAATAAAGTATTACTGACTCACTGAGTGTGTGTGTGTGTGTGTGTGTGTGTGTGTGTGTGTGTGTGTGTGTGTTATTCACTACGGTCGTCTGCTGGTTACCCAGCCAGCCTTTCCCCTACAGAAAGAGCTCAGAGCTCGTAGTGACCAATCGTCGGGTAGGACTGAGACCACAGTGTGATTTGTGTGTGTGTGTCCCTCACTCTTTTCTAATGGTAAGTAAAGGATACGAAACAGTTCCGAAACGATTCGCTGCATCCCGGCCTGCATTACCGTCGTCAGTGCGCACTGGCCTCATGAAACAGACACTTAAAGGACCTTTCCCTTCATATTATGTCATACGCTGCTGATTATGTAACTGATCATGACTACTTTTAACATATGATTGACATAATCCTTTCTTAATCTACTATGTTAAGTTACAATTATTGGAGGGCTTCTACGTCCGTGCGTCGCCAAGTAGATAGCCGTATAGTAAGAGATAAGGAATGCATAGAGTCACACATGGAACTCCACGAACTTTTGTATGATGATTTACCTACTACATGCAGCAGCAGGAATGTGGGTATCGGTATCAGGCCCTGGACTAGTGAAAACTTTAGAAGGCAACTTGCACATGTATGACAAACATTCAGAACACAGTATTACATGGCAAAGAAGCTAATGACCGCTTTCTCGGTGTCTTGAATACTTCCAACATATTCTAATGAGTGTTTCAGGGTTATATACCGATAACTTGAAAGATTCCGCATCATCAATAAAACAATGATGAAAGAAAAATGAAGGATAGAAATAAAGTACACAGCATTTCAACTTACGAGTTCGGAATCAATCAGTGGTTCAAAGAAAGCACTGCCAGTGTAGAGTGTCTGTAGCACCTATCTTTCATAGATGTCACGTTGATGTCTCACCCTAGGCGCCACCTTCACCTTCTTGACCACACTGTTATGGTTCACCTCTTAAAAAATACGCAGCTTCTTTGCTCTCTACGTTACGACGTCCCTGAAAATGATACCGGAATAACAATGGGACGTCTCGTAACTTCCCCTCGGCCGCCTATGTACTAGGTTAGTGTTGCCACACCAAGCCACGCACGCACCTCTCGAATACCCGACATAGAGGTAGCAGCCGAGGATTTTACTCATCTATATATATATATATATATATATATATATATATATATATATATATATATATATATATATATATATATATATATATATATATATATATATATATATATATATATATATATATATATATATATATATATATATATATATATATATATATATATATATATATATATATATATATATATATATATATATATATATATATATATATATATATATATATATATATATATATATATATATATATATATATATATATATATATATATATATATATATATATATATATATATATATATATATATATATATATGATAGTGACAGTACTGCAAGGCCTATGTTTTGATAACCATGTATACTCGTAACCTACATTCATATGTAAATTTCCATTAAAAATAGAATTTAAATAATTACGAGTGTATTTTCACAGGTCTTTATCTGAAAACAAATGACAAATTACAATAACGTGCGGAAATAATAGAAAGATGTTCATCATGATGGCTTTTCAAGTCTTTTGCTTTATTTGATGAATGAATGATGAATTTATGGATATATCTATCTATCTATCTATCTATCTATCTATCTATATATATATATATATATATATATATATATATATATATATATATAGAGAGAGAGAGAGAGAGAGAGAGAGAGAGAGAGAGAGAGAGAGAGAGAGTTACTTAAATAGCGTAGTATTCTTACTTATCTTTATTACTTGACCAAACACTGAGTGACCTTCGCGTTTACGCATTCACCCTTCACAACGCGCCACTGCCAGGGTGGTGCGCCATGCTCACCAAGCACACCACGGGAACCAATGAGTGTTTCAGTTTCCAAGACCATTTTTATTTCTTAGTGATATTAATGAGATTCTGAAAATTCATTAATATATTAATTAAATTATAAGAATTTAATGTTTATACAAGATTACATAAAAAAAAAGAAAAAAAGTTTTCATATACAAGGATATACTGTGCAAACTTGGCCACATAAAAGGGCGCTGAAAGCCTGTTGATGACCCAAGCCACTCCCAAACGAGCTCTTAAAATTTTAGTTAAATGTAATTCCTAAGAATAGTTCCGTGTTTTATCCAGATATCCAAGTTCTGCAATAACTAAATTATGCAGTCTCCATAAAATCAATCATCTATTATTAATGTTCATTCTTCATACTGAGAGACTAAGACGTTACTCTATAATCATAATGATCATGTGAACAGCCTTGAGGAATTATTGAACAATTTGTCAATTCTACACTTAATTAAGGATGACTGCAAAAAATTAAACCTTTTTTAGATAAAACATGATGGTACCTGTTAAGTGATTATCAACACAAAGTACTTGCAATGGTGAACAAAGACGATGCACATTCTAGGTAATGTGCACACATAAAATCATTACAAAATACACCTCAATGTACAATAAGTCTTGTATACCAATATTAATTCATACAGGATCAGACATCTTGAAGTCTATAAGACCAAGATACTAAGCTGGTTATTTTCAAAGGCCATAAAATAATATTTTTCCCATTGATGATGCAGAATCCTTGTTGAAATATCACTATGATTCAAGAAAATACTCTTTCACACCCAAATAATTTCCATTAGAGGCTGTTAAAAAATGTCATAAAAAGACATAGAAACATATAAGAACATGAACCTTTCAGTCACAGCTTACACATGTTGAGTATGGCACATATACAGTAATGTGCCGTGTAAAAAGAAATTCTAGGAACGTACTCAAAATCAGATAATTTAAATGTTCAGTGGTCAGAAATGACAGGCTTTAGTCTCTCCACTGCAAGAGGAAGGAGTGGAGATAGAATTATGGATGTCTGAGTGATGATGGGAAGCTTTAACACTATTCACACTCATATCCTGGTAAAACATCTATAAAATGATGTTAAAAGATCTGATGACACTACATCTAAATACAAAACCACAAAATATAAACTACCACAACTCTGAAGGAATTCACATTTCCTTCTTACTTTTATCCACCTGTACAGCCCAAGTAAGTGCAACAACAGCTGCCACCTCTCACCACAATCCATCACCTTAGCAATTGCTACCTGCCATCAAATCACCCTGAATGTTGCACCAGGTGTGTACAAAGCCACAAAGAAAGTACGTATCTTCAACCTATGACTGTGAGATCATGTGCAAGCACAATAAAAGTGAATTCTCTTCTTAACAAAGCAAACAAAGCTACAATGAAAGCTCACTTCATAAGGGTGCTGTCTTTGTGACAAGTATGATGGACCTCCAGTATTTTTCATTAACATATTCAGTAAACCACCTATGTAATTAATCCATTAGATAATATAAAATAAGTGAAGGTATTTCTACCATGTCCTTCTGAGTATAATCATTATTTTCTATTTTCTAATAACAAATAAATACAAGTTTGAAATTCTAAGTTTACAAAAAATAGTAAGACAGTATCAACCAATTTATTTTCTTAAAAAATATAATTTGATGACAGGCAGCAAGCAAACAGGCATAGCAGTTTACACTGTGACTAGCACCAGGATCCTAAACCTAATTCAACAAGTAGTAGTGTACGTACACTCGACTAGAGAATGGAAATGTATCTTTACTCCATTTTCAGAATACACTGGACTTTTCTTTTACTGCTAATGTTGATCATATATAAATCACACCAGTGTATACCTTAAATTATATTTTGTTAGATTTATGTGTTAATATAGAAATTCTGTAAACAAAGGAAGTACAAAAAAGTGATTCCTCCAGTGAAGTACTGTGATAATTGCTTGGTGAAGAAACAAACAGATTCTTGGACTTATTCAATGGAAAAGTAAAGATAGTTTTCTCTCCTATCAAGTGTACATACAATTTGGCAACAATGGACAACAAACAAGACAAAATTTACTCTTTGCTCTAATCACCGTACTGAAATATAACCTTAACAGATCAGATTGTCTTTCATTTTTTTCCCATTGAAAGTCTTTTAGGTAATTTCATGTATGCACTCAGTAATGTGCACATTTGTATAAATACTGAATTCAAAGAGAGAGAGAGAGAGAGAGAGAGAGAGAGAGAGAGAGAGAGAGAGAGAGAGAGAGAGAGAGAGAGAGAGAGAGAGAGAGAGAGAGAGAGAGAGAGAGAGAGAGAGAGAGAGAGACTCATATCATGTTTGCAGTTTCATCTACAGTCTGGTCTGTTGGGTGGATTTTTCCTGTATGCACTTTCTAATTCAAAATGAGAGAGCATTGACCATGTTCAGGATGAAAGCTTGGTCCACTTCTGCCTTCAGTTAAGTCATCACACATCACTTTATACTGGGAAAAGCAGGGATTTCCAACACTAGATATGTAAAATGTCACAACTAAACACTTGTTCTTAGCCATCATGTCTGGACACAGCAAAGGAGGAAAGGTGAAGGGAAAGTCAAAGTCCCATCACAGTCTAAGCAATGATCACCTCCAAACATCCCTCCCAATACTGAATAAAGATGGAAGATTGAAAGAAACTAAGGCACTAAATCTTATCAGAATGCATCACTGACCTCCCTGCACACCACAGCAGAGTTTGAAGTTCACATCATACACTCTCACACCTGAGCAATCGCAGAACAAAGTTACAATACATATAAATAAATAAATACAAGATAAAAGCATGGATAACAATTCTAAATACAAATAGATCTAAGAAAAAATAACATCCTAAACAAAGTGAATTCCTTCTTTATTGAATGCATGTAATAAAGCTAAAATGTCGTCCTGGTCCATCTGTCTAGCTCGCTTCTTGTCAAACTTTCCATTCACTAAGATATCCTCTATTTTCTCCTTTATGCTAAAATCTTCTGGGATCTTCTTTTCTTGTATTGAGCACCAAGTTTTGTAGTTCTTTTCTAAAGTCTAGAAAGTGAAGAAAATAGCATTACAATAGTGTCAAATTCCGTGTGCTCTACAATTCCATGCACTTCTAGTTTCTATAAGTGTGACTTTTACCACTTGGTAAACTACAAATTTGCATTAAATTCAATTAATGCAAACAGAGAGTTGAGAAGTGTCCATTTCCTTTACTCTCTAGTAGTATTTCATAACATTAATTTTGCCTCTTTAGTCTTCAGTTTCTATTCTTTCTTTGATGACACATGACATTCCAAGAAAAGGTAATCTGAACAACTGATTAATCTTTTTTTCCTGTAAGTATAAATGGAGGCAGCAACTCACCTGCAACACAGAAGTTTGCTTGAAACCTGCCGACAGGGTTTTGTTTTTCCTTACAAAAATTATTCGCAGAAGTCCATCCCATTCTGAGAAGTTGATGTCTGGTACTGGGTTCTTGGGCTCAATTCTGACCACTGAGGACTCCACCTGCAAACACAAAGTACAAAGGTAACTTAGATGATTAATCAAAATGGATTTTAATAGAGGTTACATGTTATGCACAAATTTACCTACCACCAAAAAAGATCCACATTTATTTGTTAGCATCAACAGCCATAAATAAATAAATAAACATAAGGATGCATGCTGAGACAAGATAGAGACTTGAGACATCTATGAGCAATGATTGCATATGGTCCATTATCCTGTAACTAAGAGCATGGGTGTATACCTCTTAAAGAACACAGGGTAGGGTACATAGGGCCTTGGTGGGGGGCAGAGATAACACAACCACTCAGGACGTGATCACACAGGTAGCAGCCTCACGATTGCACAGGTGCTCGACACATAGATTAGACAAGTCCACACTTAACACTACAGGTAGCAGTGTTAAACACCCCCAGATACTTATCACTATAATAGTTAGATAACAGTGAGTCACTTGGGAGAAATGGGCATGCACAAGAGACAGCCTCCTGAGTAGAGTATTTGTGAGGGAAGATAGGACGGCAGTAGAATTTCATCAGGTGAAATAATACAAATTTTCAATTTCATAAAAAAACATATTATAAAAATAAAGAAATAGTTCCACAGCAAAATTAAACAGGTGACAGGAGACTAACCTTTGGTGGAGGCCGAAAGTTATTTTTGCCAACTTTCATGAGATGGTCCACTTTGGCCAGTAATTGTGTGTTGGCTGTCAGCCGACAGTAAAGCTTGTCCCCTGGTTTGGCCACCAGTCGCTCAGCAAACTCTTTCTGGAACATAAGCACAGCACAACGAAACAGCGGCCGATGCAGCAGCAGTTTGAATACAAAGGGAGAAGAAATCTGTAAGGAGAACGAAGAAACTGGTATTACTTTCATAACACTGGGGAATGAAAAGCTTCAGAATACAAAAACAAACAAAAATTTCCTTCAATATCATTTCATGTAAGGATGAAGAAAGATATGAGTTTTGCACTAACAAAATATGTACTACCTCTGACACAGACACCAATAAACACTCACCTGGTAAGGAAGATTAGCCACACAGACATCAAAGGCAGGCAGTTCTGCTTTCAATACATCTCCTATCCTAATGTCCAGCTTGGAGTGCAGTGCTGTGGATAAAAATCTCTTGTGCAGCTCTGCCACCATCCGAGAATCAATTTCACACGCCACTACTCGCTTCACTCTCTCCAGGAGTTTGGTTGTCATGTTGCCAGTACCAGGACCAACCTGATGTGGGGCATGCAAACAAGTTAATCTGCTGCTGTGTGTGTGTGTGTGTGTGTGTGTGTGTGTGTGTGTGTGTGTGTGTGTGTGTGTGTGTGTGTGTGTGTGTGTGTGTGTGTAGGTTATAGTTAGTGTTATAATTTTCATCATTTTTATTATATTTTTTTTTTCTATTTTTTATTTTAGTACATAAATTTGGTTTGGATGAAAAAATAAATGGTGTAAAGAGAAAACTACCAGAAATTCTGCAGCACATTACAACACACCTCAAGCACTGTGTCTGTTGATTTGAGTCCAGCCTTTTCCAGCATTGCAGTGATGACAAGGGGATTCTTGAGGATATGCTGGCCAAGGTCCGTATTAAAGACAAGGCCCTGTGCCAACGTTGCCCCAGCTGGCTTGGCTCCCTTCACCCCAGCCTTGGTGCTCACCCGGCTCACCTCTCGGTGCACACGGCACTTTTTCTGTACTGGTGCTTTCGGCATTCTGGAAAGAGCTGTCTACTTTATTTTTTATACAAACAGTTACAATTAATTTTTCCATGTGAAAGTAGGCAGTGTTCATATCATTAATGACTTTAAGATTAATAAATTCACTATTCCCATGACACCATTTATGCAATTAAAAAAATTTAACAAGAAAAGAAATTCTTACATTAAGATGAAAGTTGAACTAGTTTCTCCTTCAAGTTTCTGCTTTTGACACCACCTGATGCTGCCAACTACAATACACTGATACAACTGATCCAGGAGTGGCTCCCCTTCCCGATCTGATGGCATCTCCCTTCCCAGACAATGCATCCCCCTCCCTCTCCCTGGTGAAACACACCCACCACTCAGCAAATAATTAAATAGTCTCAAGGCCTCAGATAGTGGGTGGCCTTATCATGCTCGTGCCACTTATACATAATCTCTGTCTTGATAAGGCTGGGAATCACAGCCTGGATATAGTGATGTAAGTGGCATTTAAACCTGACATGCTGTAACATGACTGGTCTTCAAAAATTATTTTTAGTGCCTTCTTCAGTTTTGTCATAGTAGTCTTAAGAATCAAGGATTTATGATAAATTTTAAAAATTTTCAAATCTATCTCTTTGGAATGGACAACATGCATTTTAATTTCTGTATTATAAATTTCATCTAACAAGTGATTTACATGCCTGAAATGCAACACAACTAAAATTGCATACATATACACCATAACCTAGATGTATTTCTTAATATTTTCTGTATCCTAACAATTTAGGTGAAATTTCATACAAATGGTGAAAAAATATGCAATAGGTAAACTAAGGCTTCCTTTTTCATGTGTATTCCAATCACATCAATAATTCAAAACCTTTTCAACAACCTGTTTTAAGTGTACCTTCGAGCACTGCTCACTTCAAACATTCCTACACCTGTTTACACAACCTGACCACCTGGACAAACAAATTATCTCAATCTTAACCTAGTTTTCCTTGAATCATGAATTCTTCAATAAAATGTTTTACCTTTTATTCATCATACTATGGTTTCTAATAACATCTGCAATGCTATGCTGAACATTATACAAACTGGAACTAAGAACAAAAATGTAAGCAATACCAATATCATTAGTCTAAGGAGAACAAATGCCATTCAAAATATTTCAATATAAATAATGTTGCTTGACACTACAGTACTGACACACTAAACTCTAGAACTTCCTGCCTACATCTGTATTTCCTCCTTACGACCTCAACTCTTTTAAGAAAAAAATTTCAGATCATTATCCTCTAATTTTTGACAATTGTTTCTTAGTCTCTCGGGACTGGCTTTTCTTTTCTTTTTTTATCTATTTTGTTAACCTCAGTCAATGCTCCTCCTAGAAGAGAAAAGAAAAGAAAAAAAATGCTTCATTACATGAAAAGGACAGAGACTGAGAAGACTGCATGAAAAACAAATAAATTTTTCCCATCTGCAGTATGGATGTGTTACATGTTCCATGACCTGCTACCACACCAACTGTTCAGGCATTTTTTGGAATAAAAATGAAAAAAAAATAAATAAAATAAAATAAATAAATAAATAAAAAAGAAATAAAAAATAAAGCAATAATATAGTACTAAAGCAGAAAAACAATATTAAACAATATGAAGTAAATAAATAAATGGAACCATCCTGCCACCAAGCGCTGATATATGTAAGTCACACACGTGGAGTTTGAATATGAATCCACGTGGGGTTTACAAATGCTTCATGATGCTTTTAATACTGTTTGGGCCATTAGAGTTGGTGGTGTACACCTTTAAGAGGATCATGGAGCCTAAACAACCCAAGTAACCCCTTCAGCACCATCATGTACAATATTGTACAGTGGAGGCTTAATACTCAAATGTCTATATACTCGAACTTTTCAATAGTCGAATGCAAAAGTTCGATTTAATACTTGAAAAAATTCCTGATAGTCGAACGTCCACAGACATGGTTGCAAACAAAGGGTCCCTGATGTCCCCATTCCCCGTCCGCCAGTTGTGACTTGTGCTGCCGTGGTCATCAGAATAACATTCTCCTGCATTCTATGTGTAGTTTTTCATTTATAAACTTACATGAACACCAAAGGTTTATTAGTAGTGAAAATATCTGGTAATCAAATGGCCGCACATTTGGTCAAATACAAAGCTCTGTCATCTCCCTTCTCACAGCCGCCACTGTACCATTCTGATACTGTATTACTGGTAATACTGGTAAAACTGTTATTACCACTGTACCGGTATACACTGGCCGCCAATGAAAGTGGCGCGTGTTGTTTTTGTGTTTTTTCGTACCATGCATACCATTAAATTTGCCTTAATCATCTATTACTATCATTAAAAATATAATTTCTTTACCTTACCTAATATTTTGTGCTGTTTCCCTTCCTCTTTATGACAGATTCCAACCGACGTGGTACAGAATCTGCTAGTTTTTCCAGATATGTAGGTGACAGTTCTCCCCACACTTGCACGACCGCCTGCTTGAGCTTCGCTACACTGCTCGTGTCCAGATCCTGGAGCTTCTTTTCATCATACTCCACACATTTTCAATCGGGTTTAGGTCTGGACTGTTTGCTGGCCAACTTTCAAAATAATTAAGTTCACACATGCCAAACCATTCCCTTACAATGTTGGCCGTATGGCATGACGCACCGTCCTGCATGAAGGTTTCACCGTTACACTTGTCGAAGCACTCTTCAAGATTGTCATGCAGCAGGTCAAGATATGTTTCTGTGTTCATTGACACTCCTTTGTCAAGCATAACTAAGTTGCCAACACCAAAGTAGCTGAAACACCCCCACACCATCACAGAGGAGGGATGCTTAACTGCGTTTACAGTGTACCGTTCGTCATATCTGTCCGAGTTTCTTGGTCGGCGTACTCTTTTGTGTGGTGTTCCTGTCACATAGAACATGCTCTCATCTGACCACACTACTCTTCTCCACTTCTCTAATGGCCAGTCTTTATGGTCCTGAGCAAATCTGACTCTTTTAGCTTTGTGGGCGGGTGTAAGCAGTGGTTTCTTTGCAGCACGGTAACTTTTCATGTCGAGGTCCTCCAGTGTCCGCCGCTGTATTGTCCTTATGGAGACATGTGTCAGCAGATCAGGGTAATTTTGTTTAATTTCTCTTCCTGTGAGGAATGGCGAGACACTTAGCTGACGCTTAATCAGTGTCAGTGTCCTCTTTGATAAAATACGGCTGCGTCCAGGGGCAGTTTTCTTCACTGGTGCTAATTTTCCGGTATTGTCTCTGCATCGCTTCAACCAGCGTTGTACTGTTCTTAGTGGGAGTCCTGTCTCCTTTGAAATATGCTTAGAGCCAAAACCACCCTTCCGGAGTGAGTCAATAAGGGCTATATTGACTGGGGATATTTGATGTTTACGTGCCATTGACACTTAAGTTTCCACACCAATATGAAAGAGAACGAAGAAAACTGACACACTGTGCGGGGAGCGGGTAAGCAAGTGTACTTCCTTACGTGAGCAAGTGACAACTGAGTGATAATTTTTTGAAGTGTGACGGTTGATAGATGTTTAAAGAGCCGGCCTATGTTGCCACTTCTAGATATTAGCCACATTCTTTTCAAATGAGCTACAGTTCTTCCCACGCTATGAGATACGGGTTTGTTTATAATGCGCGCCACTTTCATTGGCGGCTGGGTGTACATCCCTAGTCCTGCCGCAGTCTTGAGAAAAACAACATTCCTCTGCATTGTCGGTAGTTTTTCATTTAGAAACTTACGATGGCACCTAAGAGGCTTATTAGTGATGAAAATAAGAAATCTGGTGAGAATGTAAGTGTTAGTGAGCCACAGCACTCTATTATTATTAGATTCACAGGAATCACACAAGGAGAAAAGTTACAAAGACATTTTCATGAATGATGATTCGTCCTCCCTTCTTCTTCCCACCCTTCTCCCTTCCTCTTCTAAATTATCCATCATTGCTTTCATTTACAGTATGTACAAATCAACAGTAAAAAAAATAAATAAATAAATAAAAAATACATTAAAATTTTTTAAATTTGAGGTTTTGCTAAGATTAGAACGAATTACCTGATTTATAGGTATCAATAGTCAAACTTTTTAATACTCAAACAGCCATTTGGAACAAATTAAGTTTGAGTATTGAGTCTCCACTGTATATAATAGGGAATGCACTACAATATACCGTCACATATACGTACATGTATGTGAAACTACCTACTGTTTCAAAGGGTAGGTAGTTTGTTTTATGCTTTATTTAGGGGGTGATACTGTATAGTGGAGATAACCTGAAGCTCTGCCCGCAATCACTGAAGTAAAATCAGTGACTGCCATGTCACATCACATCACCACATCTCAAGGCTGACTGCCAAAGTGGTGAATTGATGCAGTCAGTGCCTGCTTGGCTTCCATAGTAGGATTTTGATCTTGATCTTGATGTTACAAGTGACTCGGAATTACTCCTAAGCCAGGCCTTAGTATCAACAACTTTTTGTTTCTTGGATTGACTACAAGACACTCTGTTGAGTTTCGAGTCTGGCTCTGAATATCTGCCAGGTGCTGCTGATGAAGAATAAAGAGATGAAAGCTCAGAAAGCTTTACCATAAATGTGAATGTATGTACATGCCAAAAAAAGGTTCTTCTCTAGAATCACTGCTCCATGCCGATCTGTATAATATGTATAGCACAGTACAGTATATGTAACGAGTTTACCGTCAGTGAGAGTTTTGGTGAGTGCTCGGCCTTAGTGTGTCGTACACAAGCCTTCAAATGTGCGGTGTTCGGCGAGTTTTCTCTAAGTCCAGCAAGCTGCGGCAAGCCACGGAGCTCCATCACACTTGGAAATGAGCAGTACACTGACTTGCATTTGTTTATAGGTGGGGTTTGTGGGCTGCCATGGTACAGTGGATCCGTGAGTGCTTTGGGATCCAAGGGGTCTCCAAGCGCACGGGTTCGAATCCTGTCTACGGTCTGAGTGTAGGTTGGGCTTCCTCACTCGGGGCAACGGTTTCCTAGCGGGTGGGCTTTGAAATAGGAGGTACCCTTAATAAGTATCCCCTTTAGCCCATAAATTCCCGTGAAAAGCCCACATGGTATATAAAAAAAAAAAAAAAAAAACTGCTGAATAGGATTCTTATTGTGTCTATAGTTCTTTTGTCCATGACGTGCCACCACCTCTTAACACCACGAGCTGCGCCAATGGGAATTTGCTATATGTATTCATAGGCGGGGCACAGCTGGGAAGACAGGTGCACAGAGACATCTGTGTGTGCAGTTCAGCCATGGCCACCAGTGACATTAGTTGTAAAGGTTGCAAATTTGATTACTGGGAAATAATCACTCCTGCGATGCAAGTCAGTGTACAATGGAGAAGAGGACCAGCCAGGACCTTCTTCCTTTTGTTAAGGTATTGTGAGGAGGGGTATTGGTAGAGGTAGGGCATATTGTGTGGAGCTATAAGAGAACCGGTGTGGGGGGAGGGAAACTGCCCCAAAGCAAGGATACGGTAGGTTAGGTTTATGTTAGGGTTAAGTTAGTGTTGGAGGGGGGTCCGGGGGTGGGCGCAGCCCCCCCGGCTAGGTTAGGTTTATGTTAGGGTTAGGTTAATGTTGTAGGGGGTGTCTGAGGGGCACAGCCCCCCCAGTTAGGTTAGGTTTTTGTCCTTAGATTTTTTTGGATCGCCATATCTCGCCTCTTTTGGCTCCTCCCCAAAACCCCCAATTCCCCACAGTCCCCCAAGCTTGTTGGGGGGGGAGAAGGGGGGAGAGCAGTGGTTCTGTAGTTTTACCCAAAAAAAGTTATTATAGTGAGGTGGCATGGAGTGCACTGGGGGCAGCAAGCACAACCGGTATATAAGCCTGGGCTGGAAAGATGGGAGAGGTGCTGAAGGGTTAATGTTAGGAGGTTATAACATTGATTTTTATTTTTTCTTTAATTCCTTACTATTACATGGCCATGAGACTGTTGGACAACTCAAAACAACATAAACAGATTAAAAAAGACGATCTTAATCTTCTGAAATCAGTTTCACACATATACTATGTATACTATGATTTGTCATTTTACTAGAGTATAAAACATACTGTAAGGTGAATACATACATTCAGATATGACAAATGTATTGTGTGTAATCAAAACAAAAGTTAGGTTAAAAGTGACTCATGTCATATTTCAAGAAGTATACTCTGACATAAGTAAAGACCTTGCATGGTAGGGAACAGAGGGCACTACCATAGTATAGACATCCCATCACCTACCTCTCAGCTGGCGCAGTTGGGGGTTGCCAGCGGTCGCCAGATCTCAGCCAGATGCACTGTTACCAAGGTGAGTAAACCAATATGGGGAAAGAACTTTAACCCCAACCTCTTTGAATTGTAAAGAGAGAGAGAGAGAGAGAGAGAGAGAGAGAGAGAGAGAGAGAGAGAGAGAGAGAGATTCTATCATATACACACCACACGTCCTACTAGTGTAACAGAGTTCTTTCGCTATATTGGTAAGTGTGCATCTGGCTGAGATCTGGCGACCGCTGGCAACCCCCAACCCATGCAACTAAGAGGTAGGTGACAGGATGTCTATACAACGGTAGTGCCAGGAACAGCTGCACATGTGGTAGGCTGACCACCGGTAGTTTTCACGAAAATTATTGCTGCTCTCACGTTTCTGGTCCTTCGGCGGGACAGCATATCACCAGTGACCCATGCTTTACCTATTCTCTCTCATAGCATCGCCACAACAGTTGAGCTTACATATTACCTTCCTTAGCCAGTCTGGCGCAATACCTGGAGCCAGATGGCACTCTCATCAGGGTCCAATAACGATAAGGTGCACACACTGGGAAGAATGAAACACCTACGCCTTATCTCCAAACATTCACACACCGGTGAAGAGCACACGATACATCCTACTTACTTGTCGGCGGAGAATTCACGGCTTTAGTAGAGCAGCAGCCGCCACCTCCTCCCCCACGTGGATCTGTTTACGGAGTGGAGGGAGAAATGGCCCAAAGAACATGTATCACTACAATTACTCCAGATAGCAACAAATATAAACAATCTACTCAGACATAGGTGTAAAATATAATAGTGAACTATCCGGA
Source organism: Portunus trituberculatus (assembly GCF_017591435.1). Classification (NCBI taxonomy): domain Eukaryota; kingdom Metazoa; phylum Arthropoda; class Malacostraca; order Decapoda; family Portunidae; genus Portunus; species Portunus trituberculatus. The sequence goes on from NC_059299.1 coordinate 12,807,825, forward strand.
AAATGCAAAAGTAATAATTGATATTTGATAGTGTAATAAATGAGAATACTGTGAGCACACTCGCTCATCACACAGCGACCTTTGGCAGTTGTTTGTTTACGTCGCCCTGGCTGGGAAGTGCCGTTGAAAGGAATGATCTCCACTTCATTGCGTCTGAATGCGCTCCATTTCACATCCTTCCTCCATAGTGCAGCTCTTGTTATGGCAATAACGTTCCTCAAACGGGATATTTTGCCCGGCAAACTGTCTTTTCTTCCGTCTCTAACAGCTTGTTAAAGCAGTGCTACCCATACAGTGTAGACAACGTAGTATGCTGCACGTTGCCCTCATTTGGACCCAGTGTAGCCAGACAGCCACACCCTCTCTGCAGGCGATAAATCACTCCCGTCCCTTGGGTAGGACGTGAGCGGCAGAAAACTGTAATCGAGTATCCCACCAGTAATAATTAGTTCTCGGCTTCTTCAAACCTGAAAGTTTATACGTAAATCCTAACCCTGTAAAAATACACAAACTCTTCCGTCTTTTCTCTCTCACTGGCCACTCATGCACGTATAACTTGTCATATACATATTTCCTGAGATTGGAGGCATCATTCCTTAGAAGCATTCCTCGGGAGTGGTTAGAGAGTGGTGAGGGTTGAGTACTGACCTGTATGTATGTATGTACGTTTTCTAAAACATCACTTAACATAGCTCATGCATGAATGCTGCAATATTGCATGACTTACCACTCGGAATCCAGGCTGTGCCAGGGGTGAGATGGATCAAACATTAAATTACAAAGTGGTCAGTAGTCTTTATTTACCCCTACATGTGTGGCGTTTTTCATGTAGTCACTCGTCATACCGGGTCAGTCGTGTAGGAAGGAAAAACATTGCTTTCTTAGTTATGACACGCGATATTACAGTTTCTGTTTCTACTTTATATACTTTTGCATTTCAGGTTGTGGCATGAACTCAGCGTTTTGATCAATTCTTTATTTTGACTGACAAATGTGACAAGGTTGGTTGGTTGCCCTCTGCTCCAAGAACGGTGCGTAGGACAGCGGGTAACAAACAGTCTACGATCTTTGGTAAAAAGTAAATAAATAAATGAATAAAATAAATAAGTAAAATAAAACAAAATAATATAAACTGCTGATTTTACTCACATTAAGATATTTATTATTCTAAAATTAGACAGCCAAAACATACTGATATAAAACAAAGCTAAAGTTCCTGCACACACGGAGTGTTTCCCAATGCGCGGCAGTAAGGTCAATGGCAGTCATGACAAGATGGTAGTCTGTGCAGGCGGCCACACGCTGCCGTGCGTTTTCTCCGTAGGGCGTTGGAAAATGCTTGTGTGTGCACTGCCGAGGTTGCAGACGATAGCAACCGGACGGTGGTAAACGCTTCGTGTGTGGAGGACACAGTGAAATATCTAATGATCATGTATAGTAGTAATAAGATTGTATAAAACCTTCTAACATATTCCAGTGTGGCGAGCATACCTTCCCTAACGTGCTTGTTCACGGCCATCACTGCCTCGTGAGAACCCTAGGAGAGAGAGACCCATGAGGCGACACCATCGTGTACCACAAACTGATAACTAATAGATATACTGGCAGTGGCCTCTTCCTTCACCGCGGACGGAAAGATTGAGGCTTTCGATCACACATGAGAAAGGAGCTCCTGAAAAACAACCCGATCTGAAGTGAAGAGTGTCCACACAAAGGCGATAAGAGTGGCTACACTCAGCAACTACGACAGGATCCGGCTCAAAGAAACCAGTCTGTTGGGAGTTCGTTGGCGGCGACAGTATCAAGAGAAGTGTAACAGACGGACTCAGGTGTTGGTCACACGCGGCACGTGACGCTGGAGGCTCCACAGGGCCCGACACGTCACCAGTGCTTGTGTCTGGAACAACGGCAATGAAATCAGCTTGGCACCACACTTACAATACTTCAACACAAGACACCAGGTGTCAGTGACCCGTGTTACGATGCTTTCTGTGGCTTGTAACACACACACACACACACACACACACACACACACACACACACACACACACACACAGGCATTAAGTCGGCTATTCTTTTCCAAGCTTAAATGTTTGGACATGATATAAAAATAGTAGACATGAGCAAGAGACATTCAGTAAGATAAACAACAGAGGGACGAACACCGGGACACGGGCCGCATAGCGCAGCATTACTACTTGATACCTTCTTCGTGTAGCTCATCAAAGATCAACATAAGCTGAAACATTTAATGCACGCAATGGTTTCGTCACCACAACATACTTAGCCATACGCACCTTTACTTGAAAGGCGTCCTCAGATCCTGAGAGTGATGGTAGGAGGCAAGCTATAGGGCTGGCTAGGAGAGAAGCTCTTTGCTAGGGTGGTGGGAGGCTCTGGTTGGAGGAAGAAGGAGAGACACAAACAGCGCGGGCATGGTGGGGGAATAAGAGGTGAGTACCGTGGCGTGGCGTGCATGCGAGGTGGTGCCGCCAGACTTAGCTCACGTGTAAGGCGGCTCATCGCAGCAGTCACTCAGAGCCATGTTACACTTCAGCTCATCGGGAGGCTCGTCATAGGGCGGCTCTCCACCGAGGACAGCGCGGGGATCGGCGTCCCAGTGGCTCCGCACCCAATCCAGGGGGCGGTGCACTTTCTGCGCTACCAGTTCCAGGGTGACGAAGCTCGCCCCGGCCCGCCAGGCATCGCGCCACGCCGACACCTGCGCCAGGGCCACCAGCTCCATGGCGTCCACCGTCGTCTTGGATGCTCTGCGGTTACGACGCGAGGTGTGCCGCTGCCGCCTGGTGGTCATCTCCGTCCTGGAATCAAGTGGTCTCGCTCTGTCCGTCAGGGAGGGAGGAAGGGAGGCCACTCTACCTGACTAAGCTAACAAGGAACTGCCCGGCCCTTATGACTACCTGGGTATAGGATGAGTGACTCTAGGGTGGGTGTCATCAGTGATGGAGACTGATGGGCGTGCCTTACTGTACTGGGCTCCGCGACTGGCGGCTACTGTGACCATCATCGAGACGCTGAGGTGTGTGGAAGCTGAGGCGACCAACACAAGCACACACACACATAACATGACATCTTTGCTAAAGGTGCTGACAAACATTCAAAACAGTGCATGAAAGTTATACTGTATGATGCCTGTGCGGCGTTAAAATCAAACGAGCGGCACTCACCCGTTGTGCTGATGGTGGTGGCCGTTATACCCATGCCGGTGGTCCTTCTCCCTGTAGCTCCACGATCCTCCTTGCAGGTTGGTGTTGGAGCCAGGAGGGGACCCGTTGGAGTGTCTGAAACACACGTATACACACATACAATACAACAGTAAACAGAGACTCCAGCACTGATTCTTTTTCTACAGAAATCCACGGATGACGAAGGTAACTTTAGTGATGACGGACAAACTTGAATGAATGAATTGAATGAATAAATGGAAAATAAGAAAAAAAAACTTACAGGAATCACAAAAAGTACAATGAATAATCTGAATATATATATATATATATATATATATATATATATATATATATATATATATATATATATATATATATATATATATATAGATAGAGAGAGAGAGAGAGAGAGAGAGAGAGAGAGAGAGAGAGAGAGAGAGAGAGAGAGAGAGAGAGAGAGAGAGAGACTCACAACGGTAAAGTATCGTCGTCATAGTCCATGCGGAGGAAGAAGCGTGCCAGGGCCAGCCCAAGGCAGATGGCGGGTAAGAACAGCAAGAGGCACCAACTCGTGGCCAACCAGAGGGCGTTCTGAAACAGAGAGAAAGGAATTTGACTGACTCCGGCCCGTCCTATTATCACGCTCAAATTTGAAACACGCACACTACTACTATTACTACTACTACTACTACTACTACTACTATTATTATTACTACTACTATTACTACGCGTACTATGCATACATAAAAATGCAGTTGAGTTTTTTACGCTACAAGAATCACGTTACACTACCTTAGTCAACAAACCAATCATGGTTGCTACATGAACATAAAACAAGAGAATGACGGTGGTAGAGAGAAAGTACCCGAGGGTCTGTACTAACCAAGGGCTCAATGATTCCTTTGCAGGTCACCCCTCGCGCTGAGTCAAAGAGCTCCCAGACGGGCGTGCAGGGAGCCACGGTTTTCAAGGCAGAGTTTCTCACATGGGTAGAGAACTGGTGCGTGTAAGCCAGGATCCTCTGCACGTATCCTCGAGCTTTCTGTTGGTATCAGTGTGTTACTATTGAGAAAACCCTAACCTCGTATAAGCCTAAAAAATAAAATGCAAAACTGCACATATCAATGCTTTTTATCTATTCATTTCTTCTTCATCCTGGCATTCCCGTTTTCTTTCCCTCTTATCACTGCCTGTGTTGGTTTACTCACCGCCGCGGCCAGGGAGGAACCGTGGTTATGGATGAAGTACTGAATGGTGCGTAGATGGCCGGCACTCTGGTTAATTTGGCGCTGCAGAGGCATTGCTTCCATGTCCAGCGTCGCCACCTGGTAAGTCACGTCCTCCTGTAGAAGACACACGTTTGTATTGTTATCGGTAGTAGTAGTAGTAGTAGTAGTAGTAGTAGTAGTAGTAGTAGTAGTAGTAGTAGTAGTAGTAGTAGTTGTTGTTGTTGTTGTTGTTGTTGTTGTTGTTGTTGTAGTAGTTTATTGACAAATGTAATCAGAGGTACACACACTAACAGAAGATAATATTAAATGCTGTTGTCTCATGTATGCAGAACTTTAGATTAGATTATTATCAAAGTGATTATTATCAAAGTGATTATTATTATTATTATTATTATTATTATTATTATTATTATTATTATTATTATTATTATCATTATTATTATTATTATCAATATCATTAGTATTATCATCATCGTCATCATCATCAGTATTAGCCTCATCATCAAAATTCTCTCTCTCTCTCTCTCTCTCTCTCTCTCTCTTCCCACGTTCCAAAAGTAAAAACTCATAGTTCATGTTTAGGAGCTAAGAAGATAACACGTGCCCATCACACACACACACACACACACACACACACACACACACACACCTTTCTCTTCTCCAGCGGGTAGAGCGTGGTGGTGATAAGGTTGCGTAGTCGCGCCACCATCCTGAACAGCTCGGCCGAGGCTGACACGGACCGCAGCTGCCCCGCCACTGTCTGCATCTTCTCCGCCAACGCTGGTAGATTCTTGTTGACCAACGGCTTTTCCATCTGTAGAAAATATCTCTCATTGTTCAAGACACTTATCCTCCAAATTTGGATTTTTTTTATATATCTCTTGCGGGACTGGCATCTCGGGAAAGGAGCCCATCACTACCCCCCACTGGCACTGTATCATGTCCTCACTGTTCTGGCACCAATGAACCAGACAACCAATCATCTCTCTCTCTCTCTCTCTCTCTCTCTCTCTCTCTCTCTCTCTCTCATACACACACCTCCTTCCTGTAGGGCATGAGGTCGATCTTGATGGAGTTGAGGAACTGGCTGAGGTGGATCTCGGCCTCGGGAGACAGCAGCTCCACCTCGGACAGGTTAATCTTGAGGTTGCCAAGGCTACCCGTGAGGTCCAGCTTCGTGCGACGCGTCACCTCCGCCTCCAGGTCAAAGTAGTGCCGCAGCTGAAACACTTCGTACGCTGTCTTGCCCTCCTTACACATGCTGTCGGGGAGGGAAGGTTGTTAATGTTTTCTCAGCTAGAATACTTTTCTTCTTACAAAAAACTAGCTGGGGTGGAGGGAGGTCGTTATTGTTATTGTTTAAAGTGTTATCTCAGCTTGAACACTTGATACGCCGTCTTCCCCTCCTTTCACAGGCTACCGGGGAGGGAAGGTTGTTACTGTTATTACTTTTAGTGTCATATCAGTTGAAATGCTTGATATGAAGTCTTCCTTCCTTATACAAACTGGCAGGGATGGGGAAATGTTATTATTATTGTTTCTAGTGTTATCAATCTATGCCCCGTATTCATTTCATGGTTGAAAGAAGCAGAAGATCGGGAGATGGTTTTCTATGGTCGCCGACGGTAAGGTAAGGTCTGTATTAGAAAAAAAAAAGACTCTCTGTTCTCTCACCATGACTATTCTCAAAAGCCACAGAGATGATTAGCTAGCTTAATGTTCTCAAGAGTGTTTCTCCTATTCATAATTTAAAGTCATATTTGTGTGTCGCTAGAACAACAAACACCCTCAAAACTCACGGAACTTCAACTAAAGCTTTGTTGAAAGAAGTAGAGGTGCGCGAAGAAATGTTTAAGAATATGGTATACTGTTATAACAGACCGGCAATGTCACAACGTGTAGGCCAGACAAAGCCTCACACACTCACACAAACACATCACCCACACTTTTAGCTCCGTGATTATCTTATTAGTATTGTCAGTAGTAGTAGTAGTAGTAGTAGTAGTAGTAGTAGTAGTAGTAGTAGTAGTAGCAGTAGTAGTAGTAGTAGTAGTAGTAGTAGTAGTAGTAGTAGTAGTAGTAGTAGTAGTAGTAGTAGTAGTAGTAGCAGTAGTAGTAGTAGTAGTAGTAGTAGTAGTAGTAGTAGTAGTAGTAGTATTTTATTCTGAATATGTTAAACGAACTATCTCTTAAACATCATATCTTCAAAATCAGTGACATATGATCTCTCTCTCTCTCTCTCTCTCTCTCTCTCTCTCTCTCTCTCTCTCTCTCTCTCTCTCTCTCTCTCTCTCTCTCTCTCTCTCTCTCTCTCTCTCTCTCTCTCTCTCTCTCTCTCTCTCTCTCTCTCTCTCTCTCTCTCTCTCTCTCTCTCTCTCTCACCTCAGCACACTCCCCACATCGAGCTGCACGTCTCGGCCCGGATGGATGAGGTTGGTGAGCAGAGGCCCATTCTCGTACACCATGCCTGAGCGATCGAGAAGGTGCGTGAGGGTAGGGAACCGGGGCTCCTCGTACAGCGGGTGGCAGACGAAGGCGTGTGCATGTGCTCCCACCAGGAACAGCCCCACCACCACTATCCACAGCACTCCAGACACGAA
>NC_059299.1:12819841-12824841 GCF_017591435.1 Portunus trituberculatus
TTATGGTGGAAAGTTTCAAGATATTTCACTCTAGTTTTAGGTCATTCCTTTCGGTTCTGATCTTTAGGGACTGTCACCTAATTTTTTTTTTTCACAAATACATAAAAATAATATAAATGCCTATATAGACTGGGTCCGTTATTCTTCTCTCAGTAGCTATTCAACGAAATTAACTTAAAAGTTCTATAGTTTTAGAATTTCGTGTATGTGTGTGTGTGTGTGTGTGTGTGTGTGTGTGTGTGTGTGTGTGTGTGTGTGTGTGTGTGTGTGTGTGTGTGTGTGTGTGTGTGCATGTGTGTGTGTGTGTGTGTGTGTGTGTGTGTGTGTGTGTGTGTTTCACTGTTTGATCTGCTGTAGTCTCTGACGAGACAGCCAGACGTTACCCTACGGAACGAGCTCAGAGCTCATTATTTCCGATCTTCGGATAGGCCTGAGACCAGGCACACAACACACACCGGGACAACAAGGTCACAACTCCTCAATTTACATCCCGTACCTACTCACTGCTAGGTGAACAGGGGCTACACGTGAAAGGAGACACACCCAAATATCTCCACCCGGCCGGGGAATCGAACCCCGGTCCTCTGGCTTGTGAAGCCAGCGCTCTAACCACTGTGTGTTTCACTGTTTGATCTGCTGTAGTCTCTGACGAGACAGCCAGACGTTACCCTACGGAACGAGCTCAGAGCTCATTATTTCCGATTTTCGGATAGGCCTGAGACCAGGCACACACCACACACCGGGACAACAAGGTCACAACTCCTCGATTTACATCCCGTACCTACTCACTGCTAGGTGAACAGGGGCTACACGTGAAAGGAGACACACCCAAATATTTCCACCCGCCCAGGGAATCGAACCCCGGTCCTCTGGCTTGTGAAGCCAGCGCTCTAACCACTGAGCTACCGGGTGTGTGTGTGTGTGTGTGTGTGTGTGTGTGTGTGTGTGTGTGTGTGTGTGTGTGTGTGTGTGTGTGTGTGCGCTTGCGTCACCATCGAGGTCGTTGAAGATGGCGTCGGAGGTCTGCTCAAAGGCATTGGTGACGAGGAAGCGGAGTTGCATCTTAGTGTTGGCGAGGAAGGTGTCCAGGTCCCGCACGTTGTTGTGTACGCTGCGCTGCGCCACCTCCACGGCGGACCCCAGGCGTTCGTTGCTCACCACCGCCACCACCACGCCCAATCTGCAACACCACTGCCATCACCAACTCAGGTATACGGAATCACCAGTTGTACTATTATCATGTTCAAAACTCAACATCTCTCTAAGTACAACAACACCATACTACTACTACTACTACTACTACTACTACTACTACTACTACTTCTACTGCTATACTTCTACTACTACTACTACTACTACTACTATACTACTATACTACTACTACAACTGCTATACTACTACTACTACTACTATTATTACTACTACTGCTATATACTACTACTACTACTACTACTACTATTATACTACTACTGCTACTACTACTACTACTACTACTACTACTACTACTACCATCTCCACCACTCACAGCACGGCGGAGGAGATGGTGGCAAGGAAGGTAGTCAGCGTCCGTCTTTGGCAGTTGAAGCAGGAGGTGTGGTGATGCTGCGTCTTGCTCCCGCCGCACCGTCCACACAGCCGGCAGCAGCACACGAACAGCCCGAAAGCAGGCACCCCGATTGCCAGGCTCAACCCTACGCCTATACACGCCACGAAGCCCGGTTCAGCCTTCAGGGACTGGGCAGAGGAGTGATAAATTGAGAAATGCTTAAAACTTTCTTGTGCCCATACTCAGAAACACTTTCCTCCCTCACCACGATTGCTTTCAAAGGCCACAGAGGTGATGAGCTGGTTCCTCAAGAGTGTTTCTCCTGTTAATAATGTAGAATCATAGAAACATACTTGACAATACGTATAACTTCAATTCGAGCCTTTTGAAAGTAGAGGTGTGGCGCAGAGGTGTTTCAGAATATGTAGCTATGGCTTCTTCTCGGCTTAACGAAAATGCGTGATGAAAGTTAAGAGTATTACTTCAAAAGACGTTGGACTGAGACAAGTAGAGTAGATAAGTAGATGCTTATTTGATTTTTTGACTACTATGGCTTCTCGACTCATAATAAAACTGTTTGATGCAGTTCAAGAATACTATCTCAGCAACAGAGGTTTGTGAGAGGAAGGAAGTAGTAGTCATTCCTAAAAACTGACTAAGAAATGCTTATAAGTCTTCACTTGGACTTACATATCAGATTACAGAGATTACAAAGATATCAGGTTACAAATAAGTGGAAAACTCAGTTACATCGAGTAAATACGTAATGCTAGAAAAAAAATCAAACTTGAATCGAATAGCTATATGAAAATTTATAAGTATCCATAGTTTCATGCTTGCATTATAAGAACGTCTAAGCTAATTAAAAAAAATAAGATGGAGAAAGGGACAAGAAACACACACACACACACACACACACACACACACACACACCGGTAGTTCAGTGGTTAGAGTGCTGGCTTCACAAGCCAGAGGACCGGGGTTCGATTCCCCGGCCTGGTGGAGATATTTGGGTCTCCTTTCACGTGTAGCCCCTGTTCACCTAGCAGTGAGTAGGTACGGGATGTAAATCGAGGAGTTGTGACCTTGTTGTCCCGGTGTGTGGTGTGTGCCTGGTCTCAGGCCTTTCCGAAGATCGGAAATAATGAGCTCTGAGCTCGTTCCGTAAGGTAACGTCTGGCTGTCTCGTCAGAGACTGCAGCAGATCAAACAGTGAAACACACACACACACACACACACACACACACACCGCCTAGTGTAGTGGTTAGCACGCTCGACTCACAATCGAGAGGGCCGGGTTCGAGTCCCGGGAAGCGGCGAGGTAAATGGGTAAGCCTCTTAATGTGTGGCCCCTGTTCACCTACCAGTAAATAGGTACGGGATGCAACTCGAGAGGTTGTAGCCTCGCTTTCCCGGTGTGTGTTGTGTGTGATGGGGTCTCAGTCCTATCCGAAGATCGGTCTATGAGCTCTGAGCTCGCTCCGTAATGAGGAAGACTGGCTGGGTGACCAGCAGGAAACCGTGGTGGTGAATTACACACACACATGAAACATCACCACCATCAACAGCAACAAAGACAAGAAGAGGAAGACGGAAGAATCCCTAGTTTACACCTTCCTGTTTGAGTCAACAAACACACCTGCCTAATCAGCTGCTCCCCGGATATTCGTTGCTCCAGGGCTGCTCGAAGGAGGTCTGAAACACGAAGAAAGAAGGATAATAACAACATAAACACAAGCCAGCAACGCACAAACTATATAACGAAACGTGCAGTATGGTTTATAGAATGTTCCTTAATATATGTCACATAAGAATAGTGTTAATATGTGTAGTTAATATGTAATGGTTGAATCAGCCATTTATTGTAGTTTTCTTCTTCCTTTTCCTCTCTCTCTCTCTCTCTCTCTCTCTCTCTCTCTCTCTCTCTCTCTCTCTCTCTCTCTCTTGTCAGATGCGCACATCATAAGTGAAATATGAAAAATATAAGAAACAAGAAATAAAGATATATGGAAGTATGCTAGTTCGCCAGTATGCGGTGTGTAACCGTATCCAGCCATAAAAGAGATTAGGAAGGGCAGGAGGGTCAAAGGAAACATTTAATGACCCAGGCCGTTTGGCCCAGGGCAGCCCGGGCAGATATATCGCCCAGGTCATGTAAACATCCAGTGGTAGTGTTGTCGTCTTGGATGTTGTTCGTACCACACGTGGAGTTCATTTGAGCTTGTACTTGATTGGTGAATGGTACATTCTGAGGGGCGTGTTGTGTGGGTCAAGACACGCCCCCATAAGTTCCTGAAGGAAATTGTAGAGAGAGAGAGAGAGAGAGAGAAGCAGAGAGGACAACCGCGGCTCTAAGCGGGCCACCCTCGGCTGCATAGCTGAGGGCGGCGTTTTGTACTTCATATATAACCAGTAAGTGGAGCTTATAAGTTGCAATGCAGTCTTTGAGGTAAATTAGAATGGAGGAAGAAGCATGATAGGAGGTTTAGGTATTATGTGGTATTAGTTTATTATGGTTTATGTGGTTGTACTTTGGTTCATAATGACGTCGTTATATACTTGCGTTTTCATCTATGAGTAAGGGAATTTGTATACGGCTACCTACGTATGTGCATGTGTGTTGCTCTGACGAATAAGTTACATAACATATTTACTAGTGTGTAATTGTGTACGAAGTTAACGTGGTTCCATGTATGGGTACCAAGAGAAAGAGATTATTTGAGGGAAGTCACTTGTGTGGAGATATCAATATTTGTCATTATATTTCGGTGGTGTTACGTTGTCATTTTGTTGAACGGAGTCTGGTAATTATATGTGTATGGTAATATATTTGGTGGTACGTCATGTGGTTGCTTGCATTCATGTACCAAGTAAAGGTCATCCTTATATACGGGTAGCTGGGAAAAAGGGGTAATATTGTACGTACTACGTATGAGATTTACGGAGAAATAAAGCACCGGGTTCAGATGTTGTAATACGTTATGAAGATATAGTGGATGATGTTTGAAGTGAAATCCGTTTTGATGCGAGAATATCTACGAGATTAATGCAATTCTTAAGGATGTTTGTAAGAGAAATTGTAATAATTGCAGTGGAGAAGGCAACAGAAAGAGTTGTGATTGTTACTTGTCGGCGCCGTATCGAACACCTTATGTATAGATATTAGTTTTGTTAATTAAAGATAGAAATAACCTTTGACTATTTATAGCCAGTAGCTAGACAATTTGTGCAACGTCGTGCAACAGCTCGGAGCACGACACACTCTCTCTCTCTCTCTCTCTCTCTCTCTCTCTCTCTCTCTCTCTCTCTCTCTCTCTCTCTCTGTGCTTTATCTATTTACTGTTTTAAGGTTTCAGTGCTGGGAAATGAATGCCCAAATGCAATCTTGTTTATACACAAACCAAATAAAAAATAGATAAGCAGACAGGAAAGATTAATGAATTGGTGAATACAT
>NC_059299.1:12834841-12922341 GCF_017591435.1 Portunus trituberculatus
ATGACATAATTTTGGCTTGGTGAGATGATAAAGACAACATATGGAGATCCACCACTGCTGTTCCTGGTGTTCCCTCCGGGCCGCCTCCCACCCGTTGTCCCCCAGCTATCACTCTACCCCCGGCAGCCTGTGGGGTCAAATACTTTTTTTTCAAATATTTCCTAACGGTAATATTACGCTTCCATGGTATATTTTTTTTTTATGGTTTCTATAAATGTTTCGTTGTATTTTAAGTGTTTTCCGCGCCTGTATTGGGTAAATATGTAGCGTTTAGTGGTGTTTTATGACATATGTTAAAGGCTTTTCAACGGTCAAAAATTTCAATTTCCCGTTTTGAGTTTTTTTTTTATTTGAAGTTATAAGAGGGCTTTTATGGTATCAAAGAATCGTCTATGCTCTTTTAAGTGTGAAATCAATCTATTGAGTGAAATATGTGGACTTCAAAAGGGTGTTTGGTGCTATTGAACTAAAGTCTTATTTTTCTTCTTTCTTCTTCTCGGTCTAACTCGCTGTAGAATGCCTTAAAAGATAGCTCATACTCCGTGAAATGTGGTAAAATACTCGCCAAGTGAAAATGGCTTGCCTTTCCAGGACGTTTTAGGAAAGTTATTGTTGAAAATATTTTATACTTTTAACGTAATTAATTTAGACTTTTTTTTTAACTAATTGAGCTTGAGATATTTTGATATTTTGAAAAATTACTTTGAATATTTATCACGTCATAAAATGTCATACATTCAGCCATGGCTTTTTTTTTAAATCATTTTTTAAATCAAATTGTTTACGTAAATTAGCCCCGTTACCCCCCTTCCCGTTCTCTCTGATGATCACAGCCCCGGTGGTGACTCATCATAGCCCCGGGCTGGCGCTTCTTTTCCAACACCCCAGTTCGTCAATATTTTACCTAATATCTAGTGATTTCTACGTGTTTTCGTGTTTCTAAGTTCAGGTGTGTAGATATTGGTAGCAGAAGGAGGAAGAAAGAAGAAATAAAGGAGGATTAGGAGGAAGGAAGGAGAAAGGGAGGATGAAGAGGAGGAGCAGCCTAGCCACAATATTTAATTCATCCTCCATTTCCTCAATATTTTGTCTGACATATAGTGTTTTCATGTGTTTCTAAGTTCAGGCGTGTAGATGGAAGCAATAGAAGGAAGAAGGAGAAACAATGGAGGAGGATGAAGAAGAAATGAGAAATAGAGGCGAAATAAGAGAAGGAGGCAAATAGGTGTAATATTTAGGTAAGTTTCCCTTTTAATCTTAACGTTCTTTATAATGCATAATGCTGGTTTTGAGATATATTTGGGGTGTTTCAAGTTTGTTCAGTAGTGTTGCAGGGTGTTATAAGTATGTTTTTGGTGCATTTTGTGTGCTTTCAGTGTGTTTTAGGTCTTTTAGGTATATTTTACATACCTTGAGTATGTGGATTGAGATTTGTTTCAGTATTTGCATGTTTTGAGTGTTTTGGAAGCATTTATTTTGAGTGGTTGTGTGGTATTTTGAGAGTGTTTTTGAGTTAATTTTAAATGTTTTAAGTTGTGTGGGTGTGTGTTAGGAGTCTTTTTGGATGTGTGTCTGGGTAATTTGGGTATATATCGAGTGTTTCTAGTGAATTTTAGGTGTGTTTGGAGGCATTTTGAGGTGTTGCATGGCTTTTTTTTTTAGTGTGGTAGGGGATGATATTGTGTGTTGTAAGTCGTTTGGGTGTGTGGGGATGATTTTGGTTTATATTGGTGTTTTTAGTGAATCTTAGGTGTGTCTTGGTGCAATTTTGAGGTGTTGCATAGTGTTTTTAGTGTGTTTTATGTTAGTTTTGAGTGTTTTGAATGGTTTGGGTGTGTGTGGGGGTGATTTTGGCATATATAGCGGTGTTTCTAGAGAGTGGTGTGTGTTTTGGTGCCTTTCGAGGTGTTGCTTGGTTTTATGAGTGTGTTTTGGGTTAATTTTGACTGTTGTAAGTGGTTTGTGTGTGTAGCAATTTGGTTGGTTCGAGGTGATTTTGGTGTACAGAGTGAGTTTTAGGTGTATTTGGGGACATTTTGAGGTGTTTCGAGTGTGTTTTGGGTTAGTTTTCAGTGTTTTAAGTGGTTTGGGTGTGCACCAATATATATATATATATATATATATATATATATATATATATATATATATATATATATATATATATATATATATATACCTATGTTGTGACGTCATAGGATATCTACCTATCAGAGCACAAAGAAATTATGGTGATATGGCAATACTAAATTGGTGCCTGCTATTGGCTATTGACCAGTATGAACGAACTTTTTATATGTTTTTCGTGCAATTTCTTTGAATAATGAATACAAGCCTGCCTGCAGAACACATGATTGTATTATACTCTACTTCGTTCATCTGTAGATACTGGCATTTGCAAGGATTCCTAAATAATATTAATGATAACATTCTTATGAATAAGCACAATATAGTATACTATTTGTGATTTGTAACTCATGCGTATCTACCATCTGTATTCATGTGGAACCGTTAAAGCGGAACTGGTTCCAAGAATTAGAACCGGTTCCCAACGGTTCCGGTGGAACCGTTGGGAACCGGTTTCGGAACCCAGCTATACTAACCACTACACTACTCTCTATTTACCTAGTTGTATTGTACGTACAGGGTTCGAGCGGGGCTCATAGTGTCCTGTCTCCATATCTCCATTTATCTAGTTTTTCTTTAAAGTTAAAGTGTGTGTGTGTGTGTGTGTGTGTGTGTGTGTTATACTGCTGTGCTGGCTCTCTTCGTCCATATCTAGCAAGAAATACTGTTTTTTTTTTTTCCGGTATATCGAGATGTTTACATGCATACAGAGTGTGTATGTGTTGTGATGAGAGGGAGGCAAGGTACTAGGTAGGCACACATATTGGCTCCAAGTCTGCCATACCAAGGCCTCACCCCCCGTTATGAAACGCTTCTGACACGGTTATTAAGGAGGTAGATTGGTTTAACAAATAACCTAAGTTACACGGTGATCTTTTTTTTTTTTTTATGTGTAATTCACTGTTTGATCTGCTGCAGTCTCTGACGAGACAGCCAGACGTTACCCTACGGAACGAGCTCAGAGCTCATTATTTCCGATCTTGGAATAGGTCTGAGACCAGACACACACCACACACCGGGACAACAAGGTCACAACTCCTCGATTTACATCCCGTACCTACTCACTACTAGGTGAACAGGGGCTGCACGTGAAAGGAGATACACCCAAATATCTCCACCCGGCCGGGGAATCGAACCCCGGTTATCTGGCTTGTGAAGCCAACGCTTTAACCACTGAGCTACCGGGCCGTGTGTTTGTGTGTGTGTGTGTGTGTGTTCATCGCAGTTTATGTGAACCCAAACAATAACAAAAAGACGAAAGAGAGAGAGCATTATACTTTTGTTATTTTTGCAAGTTATTAAGATTTATTATTGTTATCTATTTATTTACTTCTTTAATGTTATACGCACACACACACACACACACACACACACACACACACACACCGAGTAGTGTAATGGTTAGCACGCTCGACTCACAATCGAGAGGGCCGGGTTCGAGTCCCGGGGCGGCAAGGCATATGGGCAAGCCTCTTAATGTGTGGCCCCTGTTCACCTAGCAGTAAAATAGATACGGGATGTAACTCGAGGGGTTGTGGCCTCGCTTTCCCGGTGTGTGGAGTGTGTTGTGGTCTCAGTCCTACCCAAAGATCGGTCTATGAGCTCTGAGCTCGCTACGTAATGGGGAAGACTGGCTGGGTGACCAGCAGACGACCGAGGTGAGGTGAACTACACACACACACCGCGTAGTGTAGTGGTCAGCACGCTCGACTCACACTCGAGAGGGTCCGGGTTCGAGTCCCGGAGGCGGCGAGGCAAATGGGCAAGCCTCTTAATGTGTAGCCCCTGTTCACCTAGCAGTAAATAGGTACGGGATGTAACTCGAGGGTTTGTGGCCTCGCTTTCCTGGTGTGTGGAGTGTGTTGTGGTCTCAGTCCTACCCGAAGATCGGTCTATGAGCTCTGAGCTCGCTCCGTAATGGGGAAGACTGCCTGGGTGACCAGCAGACGACCGAGGTGAATTACACACGCACACACACACACACACACACACACATTTTTGGAAATACACAAAAAAAGGAGTCAGGGAATATGTCCCTAAATATAGACCTAAAGAAGGAGGAAAGAAAGATTGGTTTAATGCAAGGTGTGCTAGGGCAAAGGAGAAAAGAGATGGAGCATGGAAAAGGTGGAGGAGAAATAAAAAACAGTAAATAAGGAAAAGTTCAAGGCACCCAGAAATGAATATGTTAAGGTGAGGAAGGATGAGGAAAGGAACTATGAAAAGGACATTGTCGAAAAATGTAAGGAGCAACCGAAATTGTTCTACAGATTCATAAATGGAAAAATTAGGCAAAAAGAAACAATAGAAAGGTTAATAGGAGAGAACGGGATGGTGGAAGACCCAAAAAGTATGGCAGAATTATTAAATAATAAATTCCAGGAGGTCTTTACTAAGGAATCCAAATTTGAAAGGCCACAGGGTAATAGAGAGACAATCTATATGAAAGAGATTAAAGTAACCAAGCTTGAAATAAAAGAGTTAATGAAGGAACTGGATGAAGAGAAGGCAATGGGACCGGATGAAGTCTCAGGCAGAATACTGAAAGAATGTAGGGAAGAACTAGCAAGTCCTATATACAACATCATAAAATGCTCAATAGAAAATGGAACAGTACCAGTACAATGGAAAGAACCTTTAAAATACAGACCAGTATCACTAACTAGTGTAATATGCAAGATGTGTGAAAGAATAATAAAGAAACAATGGATCGAGTTCCTTGAAGACAACAAATTATTATCAAATAGCCAATTTGGTCTTAGAAAAAGACGGTCGTGTGTAACTAATTTACTGAGTTTCTACTCTAGAATAGTTGATAGAGTACAAGAGAGAGGGATGGGTTGATTGTATTTATTTGGATTTAAAAAGGACGTTTGACAAAGTGCCACATGCAAGATTACTGTGGAAGTTAGAAGGAGAAGGGTGGCTTAAAAGGAAGCACATTGAGATGGATGGAAAATTATTTGAGGGGGAGAGAAATAAGGACGGTAGTTAAAGATATGAAGTCCAAGTGGAGAGCAGTAGAAAGCGGAGTGCCACAGGGGTCAGTATTGGCACCAATACTTTTCCTCATTTATATAAACGACATGCCAGAAGGAGTGAACAGCTACATAAATCTGTTTGCAGATGATATGAAACTGTGCAGAGTTATAAAGCAAAAAGAGGATTGTGAAATACTGCAGGAAGACCTAAATAAGATCTGGGAATGGAGTAAAACGTGGGAAATGGAATTCAATGTGGACAAAAGCCATGTCATGGAAATGGGAAAGAGTGAAAGACGACCGGTGGGAATTTATAAGATGGGAGATGGAGCAGAACTGGAGAAAGTAAAAAAGGAAAAGGACTTAGGAGTGACGATGGAAGAAAACAATCAACCAGTAAGCCATATTATTGTTAGAATTTTCAGAGACATATAATTTGCTAAGGAATATTGGAGTAGCATTTCACTACATGGACAAAGAAATGATGAAGAAATTGATAAGTACTATAATAAGACCCAGATTGGAATATGCAGTAGTGTGAACCCCTCATAAAAAGAAACACATAAGGAAGTTGGAGAGACTACAAAAAATGGCTACAAGAATGGTTCCAGAATTTGAAGGGATGACATATGAGGAGAGACTAAAAGCTATGGATCTACCAACCCTGGAACAGAGAAGGGAGAGAGGGGATCTGATACAAGTTTATAAATTGATGAACGGAATGGACCAAGTGGATAATGAGAAACTAATCCTGAGAGAAGAATATGACATTAGAAGCACAAGATCGCATAGTAAAAAGCTGAAAAAGGGAAGATGTCTGAGAGATGTTAAAAAATATAGTTTCCCACAAAGATGTGTTGAGACTTGGAACAGTTTGAGTGAAGAAATGGTGTCAGCAACGAGTGTACATAGTTTTAAAGAAAAATTGGATAAGTGTAGATATGGAGACGGGGCCACACGAGCATAAAGCCCATGCCCTGTAAAACTACAACTAGGTAAATACACACACACACACACACACACACACACACACACACACATATATATATATATATATATATATATATATATATATATATATATATATATATATATATATATATATATATATATATATATATATATATATATATATATATATATATATATATATATATATATATATATATATATATATATATATATATATATATATATAGTCTTTGAGACAAAACTGACGGAAATTAATAAGCATTAATTAGGCGTGTCTACGTCTGTATGTAGTACCGTATTTTCAATGGACAGCAACCGGCAGGTAATATAGTAGTATTGGAGGGGGTTATAGGGATAGCTATGGTACAATAACATGGTACAATAACAACAATAAAAGTTATTGTACCATGGGGATAGCAGCGTACACATTGCCTTAACTTCTGCGACGCCATGCTAACTCTTCCCACTCTAGTACTCTAACTCCATGAGCGGCCCACTATTGCTATCCAACCCACGCTTCTATGTAGGAAATCTTACAAGACAGCTAACGCTCTCACTGTGGTACGTTCGTTGTGAATGATGAACGCTTTAAAAGGCCAGCTGGGTATTCTCCAAAGAAACCATGCTTATTATGTATGTTGCTATGTAGTACATTTTAGGACGTACTTGGCGAGATCGTGTGGGATTCTTATTCATCTCAAATGTTGATTCAGTGGTAAAACTACCATCACAACAGTATTATTTAGTGGTAAAAGTAGTAGTAGTAGTAGTAGTAGTAGTAGTAGTAATAATAGTGATAATGACAAAAAAAAAAACCTACCACGTGAAGGAAACATATCTATTCAACGGTATAGGCTACACATCTCTCGCATCAGTAAATCGCAGCTTATTATCTCTTAGCGGTTTTTTTGTTCATTATTTTTAATGTTTTGAAGAGAGGAAGGGAACCAGTTTATTTTTTTGTTTGTTTATTTATTTATTCATTTATTTATTTATTTTATGTAAGAGGGGAAGGCCTGCCAAGGGCAACAGAAAAAATAAAAGACCCACTTAGTTGCCAGCCACTTTACAGATATGATAGAATCAGCCAAAAGACAGGGACAAATGCCTTGAAACCTCTTTTGTTAAATGAAGTATATGGTATTGGCACCTCCTGCCACAGTATTAATTACACTCTGCAAGGAAATCAGTAACTCATGTGTAGATAGTTTAAGTGAGAATAAGGGACTTGTAATGGTTCTATGGCTTTCTTTATTATGTGGCCTGACTCAAGATAAGGAGGAGGGTCATTGCAATTCTGCACTTCCTGTCCACGGTATCTTCTATTGCTACATCGAGAATAGGTATCTTAATTTCTCATTGGTAGGCTACATGTCATAATTTAAGCTAGCAAAATGTGCCCAGGTGTACATATAGCTATTGCTTAAGAGTTCATAATGTACCTATTAGTGTGGCTTTGTTTTGAGGATGTGAAATTCTCGGTCAGTGCAAGAACTCTCCATACTATTACAGGAAGTCCTTGGACAGGGCCACCCTGGATGGGATTGCTAGCCTGTTTAGATAGATAGATAGGTAGCTAGAACTGTATAATTAGTTAGTAATGTGTCCATTTTATATCTGATAGACTTGAAATGAACTTCCTTCTTTCCATAGTCAATCTTTGAACCTTTCCTTCTACTTCCAGGGAGAGAATTGAGTCGTACTTTTCTGCCAGACGAGAATTATTCCTGACTGGGAGATTAGATTGCAACTTATTCCTGCCAGAGACACCAGACCTTTAAAATTGTTCTTGGCAAGGAACAAGAGACCTTTGAAATTCTTCCTGTCACACGCCTGCCATGAATTGGGTGGGTGGGGTGCGTCGTCGAGTGCTCCAGAGGGATGAGGTGCAGCGCCGCCAAGATCTCTTTTTTGCAGCCCATGCCCTCCCAGCCCAACAGTCTGCTAGCAGAAACACCTTACAGTAATCACAATACAGGGCATACCATTTATATGTTGTAGCTCTGCAGTTACCCATAACTAATAACATAAAAATAAAATGGACTGTATAGGTTTATTTTGATAATATTAACTTTTTATCCCACCTTTCGTAATTATATCTTGTTCCCCCTATGCCCATGTGAACTTTCCGTATTCCATAACTTCTTAACACTTTCATTCATTCTAGTATAATTTCTTTATGATTTATTTATTTCATTTCTATACAGATTCATATTCTTGAACTTGTACTGTATTAATCATTCATAACAAATTATTCATTACTCTTGTCCTTAACAATGCTTTCTATTCCCACAGTTGTCTGTTTCCTGATAAGCTGTGAGAATGTTTAAACACCATAGTATTTCTATTATCCTTGCTCAGAGTACCAGCAGAGGGATCCCAAGCTAGTGGCAGTACCCATTCCATGGCAAGGCTTTCATCAGGATCTCTGGCTGGCAGGACCAGGATTAGTAAGAATAGATTATTTTGAAATCAAGTCACTTGCTCAACACTGTCTATTGGACCACTGATGTGTTTTTCAAGCAGTTTAATAATACAGTATTTAAAGCCTTTAGATGAAATGCTTAACTTAGCTAAAAATTAATATGACAGGATTACGTCTTTAGTTATATATACGTATATATATTCTTTTTATATAGAAAGGGCACTAGCCAAGGACAACAAATTAAAGTACTATGTATAAAAAGGGGCCCACTGAATTACCAGTCCCCATACAAAATTTGTATCTGAAAAGCATATAAATAAGTCCGTACATCTTTTTTTTTTTTCATGTAATTTTATGATATGTCTGAATATTAGTAGACAGGCCAATAAGAAATTAAGGGAATTCACTCTCGGCAGGTCCCCGCAAGTGGAGGAATGATGACCTGGTGTGTGAGAGGCTTAAACGAGGGCAGGGGTGGAATAATTTCTCCAACTTCTTGCAAAAAAAGGTTTCTCATTGATTCTCTCTCTCTCTCTCTCTCTCTCTCTCTCTCTCTCTCTCTCTCTCTCTCTCTCTCTCTCTCTCCAGTCAATGAGAATAAAAGTATAAAGCTTAAACACTGAAACAAACCAATGCCCATCATAATTTCAACACTAATCATTCAATTTAGAAGCAGAGTGAAACACAGGACAGTCATGTCACTGACCTGCAGCCTGGTAGGAAGGGTCACACTAAAGCTGCCAAGAAGGCCTCCAAAACTTCCCTCCCTCCTGTGCGTCCTGCCTCCATACATGGCCCCTTCTCTCGATACTTACTCAAGGTAAAGGTCTCTAAATCTCTCTTCCTTTCTCTCTCTTTCTTGATCATTGACTTGAGGATACATGTATATGTGTAGTGATTCATTTGATATTGATGCTTAATCATTCATTATCTTATATGAAAACAGTTTTACAAACTTTTACTCTATGTATACCTATAAACCACACTTAAGAAATCACATTTTGTCACTATTTTTACAGAAACTTCATATTTTCAGTTGGAACTCCAGTCTGTTGGGCTGAAATTGGATGAAGAAGAAAAATTACGTTCATCTGAGAAGCAGGGGCCTCAGAGTAGGGCCAAAGGGCAGAAAAAGGAGAGGGACAATAGAGATGGAAGGCTGGCCAGGAAAAGCACCGCACCTGACAGAAGCAGAGATAAAATCAGTAAACAACCTTTAAGTCAAGATGAAACTGCAAAAGATAACCCTGAACTTCAAGATACCAGAACAAGTAAGAAACACACCAGCAGCAAGGACATTGCTTTTCACCTTACACTTAAAACATCGAAGAGCAACGTACTAAAACACTGTGATGAAGGCAATACTGACCACTGGGATAAGGAAGTCAGAAGGAGAGGCTATCTAAATAATATACCAAAGGAAAGAAATAAACACCTTAGCAGGAAAACCCCCAAGAGTACTCAATCTTGTAAAGCACAGAGAATAACAGGACACACTTCTGGAAATGTCTATGGCAGTCAAGCAAATGTTCAAACTAAAAGGAAAAATATTACAGATTCTTCACCTGAAAATACAGTGCATAAAGAAGAACATCAGTGTAATACCATAAATGCCAAAGCTTACACAGCAAATTCCAAAGAGTATGTAGAAGCAAATAAAAGCTTGAAAAACTCTGATTGGAGGCAACAGGAACAAAAGTCAAATAAAAGAGACAAGGAAGGAAAGCACAGTAAGAGGACACGCAAAGCTTCTAGTTTACTTGATGGAGCTCCTCGGCTAAGACAGGTCCTCTCTCTCACTCCAGAGCGTCATAAGGGCAGAATCTGGGCTCCTCTGTACTTACCCAATACTGAAAGTCCCTCAAAAGGAAAGCAAAACATGGCTAAAAATGTTAATCAGGTGAACACAGACAATGGACAAGAAAAACAGAAGGTCACTGACTCCAGAGAGAAATATAGAACATTACATAAGCCTAGCACGAGTAAGATACAAAGAGAATGGGAGGAAGCTCGTCTGGCAATGCTCCTTGGTACACAGTTCAAGAGTTCCTCAAATAATGACAAAGATAAGCAGGAAGATGAAAATAATGTAGAAAGTAATAACACTGCAGAAATAAGGAGTGATTACCAGTTAACACAAAACTCTTTAAATCCTCCATCCCCATATGACAAAGCTGATAAAGCTGGAGAGAATCATATGTCATTTTACTCACCAGATACTCAGCAAGCAAACAGAGAAATTCCAGATACCAGAGTAAGTGAGACTCCAAAGAGAGATGACCATGACAGCCAAAGACCCAAACTGAGCAGTTACACCCGCACAATTTACAAGATTGAGAGTGGACTGAGTTTTGCACGTGAGAGGAAGGACAAGACTCCCTACCTTGACAGGAGTTTTGGCACTCCCTGGCTAGGTGGTCCCATATTTGACACCTCTGGGAGCAGCTTTTCTTCATCCAAGACCCCAACTGACCCAACATTAGAAAGATCTTGTGAAGATCCTATTGGGAGTCAAGGAACAGAGTTACATCTCAACACTACTGTACGTTCCATCATCACTGCTCACTATCAAGACCAGGGGAAAGAAATAGATGAGACTCAAGCCACCATAAAGGAATCTGGCATTAATCAAAGCCAAAATCATCTATTCAATAGACAATATATTTCAAAAGAGGCTTGCAGTCCTCTTCTAGTTTTAGGTGGATATGAAAATGTTAAACACAATGGAGGGACCTGGATGGTATATGAGAGATATGCTGACTTAGTCACTGATCCTCACCAACTGGTCACACACCACATCTGTGATGAAAATAAGAGCCTGGATTCATTGTACTCTGACTCACATAATTCTCACTGGCTTGGAGCACATGAGAACAAAACACTACAAACACAACACCAATTTGCTTGTCAATATGAAGGTAGCACTGAAGGAACCACGGACTCTACAAACCCTTCAGCAACTCACACTCAGGTGCCCTTAAACAATGTAAGCTACAGACATTATGGTAGCAACAGTACTCAAAGTCAAGTAATGATTGAAAATGGGAATTTTCTTGAATCAAATGAAATGTTAAACTATTTTGACCATTCTAGTGGTACAGTCTCATCACAGGCAGAACTACATCCAGTCAGTATACCAACAAGGCACTTTATAGCAGAGTGCAACACAAACCAGGATTTATCAATAAGCATGTTACAACACCCATTAGTAGACAAACCACTAGCATACAACCCTAATAGGCAATATTCAGAGGCTCCAACATTCAATTCTTCTTCAAGAAAATGGCAGCATGACAGTGTAAAATATGAAGACAGTTTCATGCATTACAAGGATTATTCAGGACTTGACAATTTAAGACAAGCTGTAATTGATGCGAGGTACCAGCAACACCTGAGACATGACATCATAGGAAGCTTTCATGGTGGGAACCTTGCATACAGTGGGGAGGCAAAC
Source organism: Portunus trituberculatus (assembly GCF_017591435.1). Taxonomy (NCBI): domain Eukaryota; kingdom Metazoa; phylum Arthropoda; class Malacostraca; order Decapoda; family Portunidae; genus Portunus; species Portunus trituberculatus. The sequence continues at coordinate 12,846,798 of NC_059299.1, forward strand.
ACTGGTTCTTACCAATCAGGTGATACCCTTCTCTAATCTTTGTCAAATGCATGTGAAAGTTTATGAGAGACAATATCTTTCTAGGAATCAAATAATTTCTGCTTACAGTAAATGGGTAAATGTCAGAACTCACCAGTCCAATAAAGAGTATACATTTTTTATCTTGCACAGCTTCAGTCATCCCCTGTTATTTGCAAACATCTGATTCACATTAGAACACACAGCAGGGACCTCAGCATCCCTGAACAGACAGGCAAGTAACACTGAGTTTGCTGAAAAACAAATGAGAAAATAGGAATGAGATCGCTTCTTTTCACTGTTTAGTAATGAAAACTTGTAAAGGATATCGCAGTCATTAAGTAACAGCTTTTAATATAACTAGCCCTTTTCTAGATCTGCACAGTGGGGTGAAAAGGAAAACAAAGGAATTGGATACAAGGAAAAGCTATTTAGAAATATAAATGGTAATCTTGAAGGTGTAAATATATATATATATATATATATATATATATATATATATATATATATATATATATATATATATATATATATATATATATATATATATTGAAGGTATAAATGGGCAGGAGATTTTCTCTAATGCATGTTTCATTGAAGACGATGGTTAATTCAGTATTCACTATCTTTTTGAGGATATTCTCTTTATTCCTCAAGAGAGTCTTATTCTCTTTTAATAGTCTGTTTAGAGGTCATACACAGACTACTAAAAGAGAATAAAACTCACTTGAGGAATAAAGAGAATATCCTCAAAAAGATAAGTGAATACTGAATTAGCCATCACCTTCAATGAAACATATATATATATATATATATATATATATATATATATATATATATATATATATATATATATATATATATATATATATATATATATATATATATATATATATATATAAAGGGCAGAACATCACCTGACCATCACCCCTCGTTCTGGATCGTTCGGCCACTCCCGAGCGACACTTCGCTCATTTCTCTCTGCCATGTATGTCTCGAGAACCCTGCTTCTTCCGGTCACTCCACGTCTCGAGGCCCCAGTGAACACCTAACCGAGTCTATCTCGAGCCTCGCCAACACCCAGATGGCAGAGAACTCCCTGGACTCTCCAAGGACTGGCCTCTCCTCTGCTGCCCTGGTTTCACCCTCTACCTGCTTCCGGCTCCGTCAGTCTGCCTCCAGTGTAGGTGAGATTAGTGTTCCTCTGGCCCTCACTCGCTCTGGAGGGAGACTCATGATGAGAGCTGGGTGGTGTGCAAGGTGTCCCTTTTGTTGTTATATTGTGTATATCTATGTGTTTTGCAAGTCTAGTAAACTTGGAACCATTCGAAGCTGTTTATTACCGCCCCACCGGGTTAAGTGTAGTTCATCCTGGGCCCAGTTTAGAGGGGGCAGGCCAGTGACGGTGTTTCACAGCTCGCCCCTGCAACAAATAGACTAAACTAGTAAGTTATTACTTACAATATATATATATATATATATATATATATATATATATATATATATATATATATATATATATATATATATATATATATATATATTTTTTTTTTTTTTTTTTTTTTTTTTTTTTCTTTTCTTTTCTTTTCACTCATGCAAGCAAAGAAGATTGCTTTAATTTACAGAGTGATACAAGGAATGCCTTCTTCTTTTGCAAAATGAGAACTCTCACCAATAACTACATGTGAGTACTCCACCACCACCACCACCACCACCACCATGGCACTGTCATGCACTGAGACAGTGTGCAAGATATCATTTGTGTTTATGGTTTAGGAGTTTAGATGAAGCTAGAAAATAAAAAGGTTAAAAGATATGACTAGAATTTTGTGGTATCCTTCATATTTCCAGCTTTGAACAAAGAACTACAATATAAATATACTAACATACAATACAACAGTTTGCACATCCAAATAAGGATTGCACAATTTCATTCATGCAAAAAAACAATATGCAACAATGACTTAAAATTGTGTTGAAAGCCCTTAGAAGGGAACAACCATACTTAAAGTTACTGAAATCATACTAAAGAACAAATGATTGGATAACAAAAGCTCACAATATTGAGTTCTTAAGCTTAAAATTAGTGTTACTAAAGCAACATTAATCGTTGGTTACAAAATATATAGGGTCTCCACAACTATAAGGTGAACAGATCTGATTACCATCTAGAGTAGGTAAACATGTTGTACCACTGAATTTCTGTAAAGTTGAACATAATCTACTTTATCCTCAAGAAAACATGCACTCCTACATTGTATTTCTGTACTGAAAACTGTAAAACTCAACTATTGTTAAACTAAATTTTTAGGTGGACATGAGTAATATCATGGAATAACTTATCACTTGCTTCACTGCCATCAATGTCCTAAATAGTGGAAGTCATGTGACGGTAAATAAATATGACTGAAGGAGTTGGTTCTGGAACCTTCCTTACACACTAAACCCATAAAGTTGTACCAGAAAGAAAAAACAACTTCATATAACCTTTCAAATGAACAGAATTAAGTACATATAGCATTTGGTTTCATCCCTTCAAGGAATATATATATAACAAAACCATTATAGTGTGCCTATACTGTGCCATGGCATTCCCAAACCAAGGAATTCCTTGATGAACTAAACCAATGGCAGGAAGACAAATACATTGATAATAAATATTAAAAGACAAAAAAAGCTGACAGCCAAACAGATCACAGTAAGGTCATGATTTTTAAGAGTTAAACTTGTATAATTTTCTCAACATTTACAAGCCCTAAAGTTTCCCTCACCATCAGATTCCAAAAGCCTTAACTAAGCATGTTTCAAGCCACATATCTACTGAGAGTTAAAGTCAATAACATTGTGTGGTGGGAAAGAAACTGACATTCATTCCTTCAGGTATGCAAACATGATCATTGGTCTGGGTACAAATCAAACCATCAGAACAGATTGAGACGTCACAACTGGAACCAAACTGATGCTGGACAACTTGCACAGGTACCTTGAATCACACTACCAAAAATCTTCTAAAGGCATATCTAAATCTCTATGCAACATTTGTTCATTGTACTGTTAATACTAGAAAAGCATCCATTAAAAGTCTACTATTTGTTTCCCTGAAAGATGTATCACGCAGTAAATATGAATGCGTGTCACCATTACCAGAATGAGAGTTGCACTGATGCATCACTAAGGCATTCTTGTCACTTGTGAAAGGAATACGGAAGATGAGTAATGACAAGAAAAAGGATGGGATGAAGGTTAAAGATGAAAGTAGAATGACAGGGGAGGAATGAAATAACATAACATATTTTAGTACATATGAGTAAACTTACGTACTTGCTTTTCTAAATAAAAGCCTGAAAATCTTTCAAACTAAGCCAAGGGTAGTGATGCTATTAAATCTAGTAAAATCCCATCATCTAATATTGCATTGGTAGCTTTTATATATATCACTAAAACCAACAGCTTAGTGTTTCAATGTTCCACTTTGATTGGTAAGCTGTGGTGGTCGTCATGAAGCTCCAAGTAACAGTGCAAGTAAATGCTCCTTTTAAAAATAGGAACATTTAATCTATTTTTTAGCTATTTTTTTATGAGATATCAAGTAAGAGGTTGAGATGTGACAAAATGAGAGGAATGATATATGCAAAGGATAAAGAAAGCAAGTGAATATATAGTTTTATAACTTTTCTAAGAAATAGGTATTATCACAAGTCTCTCATTACATTCATCTACAGTGTATCTTCTCCCCACCCCACACTGCTTCTCAGTAACAAAGGTAAGAATTGACACATTCATTCTGTACATCATCACTGCTATTAGCTGGAAGGCAATGTTTACAAGGAACTGTGTGACCACCACCTTATCCTGTGTGCTTGGGTACACCACTACAGCCAGGATGCACACCAAGGCACTGACAATGGCAAGCTGAACAGGAAAACCAACACTGCTGGTAACACTGGTGTGATAAGAATTGTGCATAAAGAAACCAAGCAGACTTTTGTGCAAACATCAAATTGCAAGAAAAATCTTTTCCATCACTATTGACTGATAAATTATTGAACTAAATAACTCTTAAATCAACAAATATAAATACATGAACTTTTAAACTTATATGTCCCTCAGCAAGACTGCATACATATTTGGTAAGTAGAGAATTATAACTAATTACATAAATATGTTTAATATCAATAAATTTCAATGAGATTCTCTTCAGACCAGACACACATCCTAAACAAATTACAGTGGAAAGATGAAAGCAATGCAATAGCCATTCACAGTTCCATACTAACACATATGAATGACTGATATGAAGTGAAACTGGCCTAGCTGATAACAGTCTTTGGGTCATCTCTGGTTACCTTACATAGCTGTTATCTTATGTCATTCTACATTGATATGAAACACTGTTAAGAGTCTAAGATGTGATACCTAGGATGGTGGACAGTGGGACTACTTTTTTTTTTTTTTAATGTATCTGGGAGATCATTCAATGGCAGCAAAATGGAAAATTGATTAGAAATAATAATAGTAATCTAAATAAGAAATAGTTTTTTTAAGCCAATGAAGCCCATTCATAAAGCCATTCCCAAAAGATTCAAATAAATGTTGATCATAAGAATGACTGGTGCACTGCACACTTGCAAAAATCCCTACAAATTCAGTATTTATGCCTTGCTGCATGAGGGAAGGTAAGAAGTAGACATACAGAATAAAAATGCATATTTTATGACCTTATAACGCCATGGAATAATAGTGATAAAAGTTAAAGACAAAGTCAAATAAGAAAATATACACAGAACTCTGCTAGAAATATGAATATACAAATAAACACCTATTAAGTATTAGTCTAACATATCACCTTTTCTTTTCTGGTAACATCACATAACAAGATGCTCCCACACTGTTTCTCCAGTCTTAATTGTATCTGATGTGCCTGTATCTGGCAGTGGAATACAATTCTTAGCCCTGAAACAGACTTGCATAGCTGCTAATCTTCTTGAATTTGATTTCATGCTAATCAACAGAATCATCCCAATGATTTAGGTTTTAGCCACTCAAATATGTTTGAGTAAAATCATTACCAAACAAACTTGTCATGGGTTATTTTAAGATAAAAAAAACTTGAAACTCACATGGTTGGACCTCTAGTCTAGATAATTATATTTCTGTCATGACAAAGTCTGAATGGAACTGTTGATCTGGCACAGAGATACTCATTAAGAGAACTTCACTTTGGCAAGAAAGCTTTCAGGAAGTGGGAAGACTGATGATCCTACAATGCTGCACATCATTCATTTTAATTTTTGCTGATAATGAATCTTGATTCATCTGGCCTCCTTAAGTAAGCACGTTTCATCCTCACTGGTATAATAAAACTTAGACTGAAATAGGTAATCTTCAGGGCCATAGTTCAACATCCTACACTTTGTATAATGTAACAATCAATCAAAAAGAAAAAAACAGAAATAAATAAATAAAGAAAGTAGCCAGCTGCCTAAATGAACACGCCAAATTTCTAGTCACACCTGTGAGACTTCACAACCTATTTATTGGAACTGTGAATAAGGTTATGCCTTGTCATTCCTGTCAAATACCTCTTGACTACACCACAATGTGATTCTATTCTTGACCAGACATCCTAGTTTTTTTTTTTTTTTTTTTAAATAAGTTTCATTTCCTCCACACATAAATATAATTCATCCAAGTATCTTATTGTAAAAGTTTCCGTGTAAACCTTGGAAACTCAACAACTTGCCTTTTCAGTATATACATCATCAGATGATAGGCTGACATATTTGATCTATTTGATGTATAGTACCTCACACCTTAGGTACAATTGCCCCATTCATTGATGTGATACAATATTTGACAAAATGCTACAGGCGAAAAGCAGTTATCTTGCAATAGCCTCTTGGCTTGCACAAGAATGTGAGGCACCATTGAATACTGTTACTTCTTAAATTCCTTGGCCCTTTATATCATTATGTACCAGACAACCACTGAGCTGGACCTTACCTATGACACACCAACAACCATACACACCAATCTTAAAAAAATATTATGCAGAAAAAGAGACAAAAGTGTTCAAATAATTGGATATAATGAAAGTCTGCTGGGAGGAGACAAGGAGAGGTATACTTCCATCTAGATTTCCTACTTTGTTTTGATATATTAAACTGTAACAATAACCTTGACCAGGAAAGCTATTTTACATTAAGCAGAACTAGAGGCAACTAAGTTACTTACAAGGAACCACTAAATTTATGCTAACATAAGATCATGAATACTGGATAAAAAATGAGAGAGAGAGAGAGAGAGAGAGAGAGAGAGAGAGAGAGAGAGAGAGAGAGAGAGAGAGAGAGAGAGAGAGAGAGAGAGAGAGAGAGAGAGAGAGAGAGAGAGAGAGAGAGAGAGAGAGAGAGAGATTGGGGGGGGGGGGAGTAGGACATGCTTGCCTCCCCTGTGTCTGACTTGCTGATTCTCTAATGTAATGTATGAACTGAACAATTTAAAGGATTAGTAAAATATGAATAAGCATACACTTTCTGTCAAGATTCTAAAACAGCTCCAACTAACAATTATGCATTCACGTGAACTGAAACACCAATAAACAAATAGACTAATCCATTAATTTGAATTGTTTTTTCGATCACATTGCAACAAATTTTAATATTGCATCAATTTTAAGTACACACTTGATACACAACTCAATTACCGTCAAATCATACTGCTAATACCTTCTATATCCAAGTGTGGAAAATTGACAAGCCTTGTTTCAAGTGATAGTCAACTAAAAGCAAGGAAGGAATGTTTTGGATAGGGAAAGGTGAAGACTCTTCTGCCAAGGCCACACCCTAAAGGAACACCCATGAAGGAAGTGAGGCATCACGGAATGACAGAAGGAATTAAAGTTGGGGACATCTGCCACTATGCCCTGCAGTAATACTAAATTCAGTCTAACCCGCAGCTCTCTTACTACAACAACTGCTAAGTGGGGTTGGGGTCAACTGGTTTTCATAAATGCAATTAAATTTGAAATCAACATCATAACATAATTAATCAATCCTCATTTACTTAAGAAAATTATAAATGTTCAACTCCACTTTAATTAAATTCATGAGCTTTTCAATCTGAATTTAATTAAAATTCATTACAACTGATATTCTTTTGAGTAGCCTAAATTTTTCCTAATATAAAATTGAAAGGAACAGAAAAAATGCTCTTGAATATATCATTAAAAGTACATGATATATAAAGAAAGCAACTTTCATATGACATGCTAAATACATCAAATCTAATTGTAAAAAGCTATAGAACTTCATAACAATGTTTGTTCTTAGTTGTAATATAATGACTGTGTGTATTGCAGTATATATAATGTAAATAATCATATAAATTCACTGACATCAGCTCCAATTTACTTTGATATATACAATTTTAATTAAATTCAGTTCTAATAATTGAGTTCAAATTGTATCTATTAAAGTACATTGCAGCTGATGTCAGTGAATTTACATGGTCATTTAGATTATATATACTGCAACTCACACAGTCATCATATTATTACAACTAAGAACAAACATTATGAAGTTCTATAGCTTTTTACAATTAGATATGATGTGGTTAGGTTCAATAAAAACTCAACACTTAAGTAACCCTAACCTTGCTGCTCAGTCCATACGAGTCTATACCAGCAAATTCACCTCAATTAGCTCATGTACCACTTCACCATGAATACATCTAATTACTAATTGAAATCAAAAGAACGTATATAGGTCTATGTTAAATCTGTGTCAGTTTCTATCACTAACTTGTGGCCAATAAACTTTCATTTATTATACTTTTATAACACTACTTACTTATGGTAATTCAAAGATAACTTGTGCTATACTTCATAAACCATAACTTAACTATTAGCATTTCCATGTATCATATATACTAAATTTATCACACCCTTCTTTGTGTCTTGTAATATCATTGCCAAGAGGGTCTGCAGCACCCAAAGCATCTCATACACACAGTCCAGATCTTTAGAACACTACACACACACACACACACACACACACACACACACACACACACACACACACACACACACACACACACACACATTTGATATCAACGTATTAAAGCATCTTTTGTGAGTGAATCATACAACATTCCTGCTTATTGGGATAAAATTTGGAGACAACCACCTTCTTTTACCACTGCAAAATATGAATGATGCCACCAAAGGGCATATCATGTGTAATCTTTACCAATGCTTGGAATCATTATGCTCAATGCACATACAGCTCTACACTAAATACTGATAACATCTTCCATAGAAATAACAGGTAAAAACAGTATGATAAAATTGGGACTCAGATAATAGAAACAAGTACATACATATCCTCATGACAAAACTTGCACAGCAAACTACTGCTTCTGTATGAAAATAGTTTCATCTTAATAAGCATCGCAATAGTCTATTATTCACAGAGAAAAAAGGTACAAGTCTGGCTATAGCCAACTCTATTTGCTCACTACAAGAGCCTTAAGGGTAACTCTGAACCCACTGCTAATCCAGCACAGACTCAAGCCATAAGGAGAGTAACTCCAAACCCACCCCTAACCCAGCACACTCACTTTTTGTCAGATGGGATGGCTGTGAAAAAAAAATTAAGAAACCAACTGCAATTCAAAACACTAACACCTTTGTTCCTATGGATATCACAGCCTGGACATGTTTCTTGATACAAACATGTTAGTATTTTCTAGCATAATACATACTACAGCAGGAGAGAAGGGAATGTCCTCCTTGGGAGTGGTTAAACCTTTGGAGACTCAACATCAGGATACAGGTCAAGCAGGGCCGAGGCTGAGCGTTCCAGTTCCCAGCTGTTGGCTTCTAACACTTCCTTACATTTGTCTTTATTGACAACTCCTAACCTGTGAAACACAAAACATTTCAATAAAAAATCTTTCATTATCTAATAATCCTCATGCTTTCCTCTACAAGTGAATCACAAAACTGTTTTTAAGTTCTTTCCCTGAATATTGTCTCTATTTGGTTAAAATCTTATTTTTGTTAGAATGCTCAGTTTTGGAAGAAAAGCAAGAACAGGGACAAAGAAACAAACACATTTGTACAAGCAAGTGCTGCAAGCCGACACCACAGTTTTGTAGCAGCAGGTAAACAAAAAGCACCAAACCTGACCTGTACAGTTTTTCCACCTTGAGGTACTGAACAGCCCCCAGGTAATCCCCACAGGCCACATGCAGGGCCTGCCGTGCTGCGGCCTCCGAGGTTCCCGGCACCACGGCAGTGATGCGGTACACTAGCGCCTCACCCTTGGCCCCCTTGCTCTCACCACTACCACCACCACCACACACCACCTGTAACTTACCATAAGCAACAAGCAGTCAGTCAAGCACAAGAATCAAGAAGAAATTGTGTAAAAAGAACTAGCAATGCACTTGGAAAATATATAATGTGAAAGACAAGTTATCGGATAAAAGAGCCAGAAAAAGAAAATACAAAATGTCACAGTGCTGGATGTCACCAAATGTCTAAATGATTGCCAGACTTAGTTACCAGAGCACACATCAGTATAAATACTAGACAACTCTTACCCAAGTGACATTAACTAAAGAGGAAAAATATCAAGTACTGTTGCCACACTTCTTGACACAAGAATAAAAGACAGTTTTCCTATAACTGAATACACAGTACTACTGCTCTTGTCTGCACAAAATATAATGAGAAGAGGACATCAAAACATCTACCAGGTATTTGATATATACATATGGTGATGCCTCGCGATAGTGGACAATGTGGGGGTGAGAGGCTGTCCGTTACCACAAATTGTCCGTTACTGAGAACGGTTTGTCTGTGAGACCCTTAAACACGCCTTCTCTTTTTAGTTAGTTTATTCTCTTTAAATAATGCACAGAATTTTTTTGATAATTTTATCTGTCTTATTCTACATTCATTGTTCAAATAAAAGAGTTCATTATTGTTTCAGAAGTGTACAGTAATAAAAATTGGTCTTACCAAGAATAGATGAATTAAAAGATATAGATTCCTGTTTCATGTAATGGCCAATTCCCATGTGGTCCAGTGGCATCTTTAACAAACATTTAATGGCTGCCTGAAGGACTTTGCTGAGATGACAAAGGAGGGGAGGAAAACAAGGAATCATCAGAGTCAGAGTAGACTACCTCCACACTATTGCCACCTATTCATAGGTCACAGGCTTGTCTTCTTTCTTGAACGCCACTCCACCTCCTTAACATGTCTCTTTCCTTCTTTCTCTCCTTGTTTTCTATGTAAAATAGTGTGTTCCCAAAATTACTTCTGAAATCCTTCTACCTTTTGTTCCATATCGCCATTGAGATAAAAACTAATGTGTGTTCTCTACAGAAAAGTGTTTCCCCATCCTAAACATGACATCTTAACAGGAAAGGGTGACACTACCACATGCTTGATGCCTTGCAGGATTGCACCTTATGCAGTCTTGCTATAGAGTACTGCCCTGCTGCAAAATTGCTATATGGCCACACTCACAGACAATCTATGGCAGTAATCTGCAACGTAAACAAGTACTTCTTGGAGAGAGAGAGAGAGAGAGAGAGAGAGAGAGAGAGAGAGAGAGAGAGAGAGAGAGAGAGAGAGAGAGAGAGAGAGAGAGAGAGAGAGAGAGAGATCAGGTGATGTTGTTTACAGTGCATTTGCTACTGCACTGATGAAACAATTTGCTCATTATGTTATCTACAAGAAGAAAACCTAGTCTACTTCATACTAAATTGTCCTAAGTCAAAAGAAAAAAGAAATTGAATTGTAGACCTCCAAAGACCGATAAATGAAGACAAAATCAAAGGATTGGAGAGTTTTTGTTTGTAGGTGTTTGCCGTCTGCACTTTAGTCAGCTACGTGTCTCTGTCTCTCTCTCTCTCTCTCTCTCTCTCTCTCTCTCTCTCTCTCTCTCAGTCTGGCAGTGTCATTATCCTCACTTCCCCAACAACAATCAAACAGAAATGCACAACTAGCATTTCACTTCGGCAGGCTGTAGGTCCAATTAGCCCGGGACCACAAATCACAATGAGTTTCAATCTGGTGACTCCCACAGGGAAGCAGTTGCCACTCTTCACTTTATTACAAGTTTTGTATATCACTGACAAAGAAAACAAGTGACAATGGTATCTAGCGTGCCTTTTTTAGGTTGTTTATCATGACGTGTATTCGTCTACATGGCCACTCAGAATCTATGGATTTGTGGGAAAAAAAGCTGCCATAATGGTAAAAAAAAATTGGTTAGATTAGGTCATTCCGTTATCACAAGGCACCACTGTATTATGAATTATCAACATCTATATGGAGCCATTATGACAATTTATTATCATTCAGTTGTATGTAGAATATGTTAGAATAAAAATAGATTAAAAATCAGGAAAAGAAGAATACTGAGTGGTGATAACAGAGTACCAAAACATACTCTATGTGCAATTGCAAAAGTCTACCAGTGAGTTTTCTAATACTAATACATTTTATGAATTATCAGCCTTTTTTTGTATAGCAATGACAAATGATTTTTGTTCTCAATGGAATAATAATATGGGATAGAAAATAGAGTAAGTAAACTAAGGAGCAATTTTGACAGTGTGATCAATTCTCCACTGAATCACCAATCCATTTGGTGCTCTGCAAACAAAGTGTGTAACTAATGCTGAGCAGATATTTCTTTTCCTCTGATTTTTTTATCTGTGACCTTTCACTCATTATTACTTCAAAACAATGAGAAAGTGAAAACTGTACCAAAAAATGCAAACAAGATAGAAGCAATTAAGAAAGTAGAATTGCTGCAAAAGCTGGACTGAGGTGCTTCTAGTATATGTATGTACAAAGAAGCACTGGGAGAAATTGAAATAACACTTTGCTAACAGTGATTCAAAGGAAGAAACAGATGTCCATATGGAAAACACTAAAATATGGAGAGAGTATAGGTGATGAATGAGTAATGACACACTGGTTTCAAGGGAGATGGAGTGATGGTATCGACATATTTGGCACAATGATTTAAATTAAGAGTCTGAATTAGAAAAATGGTGTTGAGTGTTAAGGTTATAGTGATAATGTTAAATGCAAGATGAAGATTTCAGAATTAGTGGCAGCAATGACAAGACGTTAATGTTAACACTTTCTACTCAGTAAGCAACATAGAGGTTCTTGAAAGCAAGCAGGTATTCCTATCTAACTAATCAATAATAGAATACAAGTATATTAATATTTTAATATTAAAAAAAAAATAATAAACTAACATTTTTCTCCAAAATATATTCATTAGAAACTCATACAAATATTATCAAACTTCTGTGACTGAAGTTTTTTTTATATATTATTGTGATTACCTAGAATGGTGAAAAGCAAATGTTCCTTACACGAGAATATGATCTGTAGCCATCTCTCTCCCTCTCTCTCTCTTTCTCTTTTTCTCTAATAAATAGAGTACATGTATAGTCTGCTATATAAAAAGGTAGTTAGTGAGCATCTTGTTAGAAACAGATGTGGAGATTCACTAACCTGGTTGTAGTTGACGGTGACTTGAGGGTTGAGGACAAGAGTTGGCTGTAATATGGTGCCTTGGGATGGGGATGACTCCTGAGTGGGCTGAGATGAATGAGGTATTCTGGACAGTGGTGGAAAATTGATGGAAGGACAAGAAGAGGCTGCTGTCTGTTGATTAAACTGTGCCATCTGTTGTTGTTGTTGTTGTTGTTGTTGTTGTTGTTGGTATTGGTGCTGCTGTTGGTGGTGGTGATTTTGCAGGTACTGGTGATGTTGCTGTTGGTGACTCTGGAGATAAAATTGTTGCTGTTGCTGTTGATTATGGAGGTACTGCTGCTGCTGCTGCTGTTGCTGATTGTGAAGGTACTGCTGTTGATGGTGAAGATACTGTTGCTTCTGCTGCCACTCATAACTCATCTGCATCCCTCCAGCTACATTACTCATGTTGGAGATGGCTGGTGTTGGCTTGCTACCCTCTACAGTGCCCCACAGCATCCCAGACAGCCTATGAGGTGCAAAGCCTCCTTGATGTGCTGCAAGCTGAGAAGACTGTACCATCATACCTGAGCTTCTTGATGGCTGGAGAGACTGAGTAGTAGGATTTTTGCGGAAATACTGACTGGTGTCAATGTTGTGGCTGGAGGCGAGACCAAGAGTGCGAGAGGAGCTGAGGACGTCCAAGTCTGAGAAGGCACTGTTGGTTATGGTGGTGGTGGTGGTGGTGGTGGTGGTGGTGGTGGTGGTGGTGGTGGTGGTGGTGGTGGTGGCGGCGGCGATGGTAGTAGTAGCAGTAGTAGAACTAGTAGGTGTTTGCTGCTGCATTGCAGTGCTGAAGTTTTGTCTTGAGCTAGACTGTCTGCTTGTGCTTGGCTGCTGAGGTGGTGGAAGGGCAGGAACTGTACCAGGCAAGGATGATATACTCTGTACATTGTTGACCTTCATGTTCCTGTCCATGAATGTGTTAGCTGAGGCTTGATCTTTCCCTAGTGTCTTTTCCAACTCAGCTATGAAGGATGGATCGAGTTTGGGAAGACTGGATGCTACAGTAGGTGTGAGTGGTGATGGCAGAGCTAGCTGGGGAGACAAAGCACTGCCTGACATGTGGAGAGTCACCTGGGCACCCTCTCTTGCTACACTAGGCAAGGCAACTTCTGGATACCTGTTTGGAACATTTCCAACAGACTGCCTGTTGCTCCAGTTGGATGAGGACAACACTAAAGATGATGACATTGAAGAGGAGAAAGAGGAGGAGGAGGAGGAGAGGAGACTGGGTTAGTAAAAGGGACCAGATCTCTTACAGGAGGCATATTAGAGCTCTGTGGTGCTGAATGAGACAATGTAGTGTTCATTTTTTCAGGCTGTGCTATATTAGTTATCCACATTTGACCAATCTGTTCACTTAACCTATCTTCATTTCTGCTTTCTGGAGTGCCTTGCCACTGCAGGTCTGTGGAGCAGTTAAGGGTTTTGGATGGCTTTGAGCTACAACGTGAAGAGCTCACCGACTTGCTGGCCAAGGAAGTGGTGGAGGCACTTGTCCCTAACGAGTGACTGGGTTCTGTCCTTCCTGAGGTCAAGTAGGATGCCCCTCCAGATGGCACATTTGGGCTGGGTGCTGGTCTATTTGTCTGGTAGTTACTTGAAACATTTACTGGAAGCCTGGTCTTATCCTCTGATACTGCACGAGTAAAACTGGTGGACCCAGAGTGTGGCTGGGAGGGGACATTCTGCTGAGAAATTCTGTTCACTGCTGAAGCCTGATCTGTAATTCCATCACTACTGCTCTTTTCCTCCTGAGATGTGTCTAGAGGAGGTTCGTCATAACACCTGACATGAGATGTGTCAAAGGGTCCTCACCAACATTAGTATAATAATCCTGCTTCTTGGCACTCTCCTTCATACCACTAACACCACCACTGCCAACTGGTTCTGTATTTTGGTACTGTGAGCTTACTTCATGGATGTTTTCTAGTGCATAATTCCCTCGAGAGTCATTCTGTTCATCATCCCAATCATCAGAGAAGTCAGAGTTATTGCTGAACTCATCCACATCCCCACCAGCAGAAACAGAGAAGTCAGGCTGTGGGAGCTCACTGTGCTCATGAAACACCTGATTTCTGGCCTCCTGAAGTTGGTTATACACCTGGTTTGGGAGAGGGCCACCTTGCTTCCTGTGACGGCTAGGAGACCAGTGAGATGACGTGTCGGGGTTTGCTGCAATGGCTGGGGAGCTGTTGGTCAGGTTCATATAGAGGCACTGGTTACCTTCTCCTCCTGCACAATGAAGATCAATGCCTTAATTTCAAATACATTTTTCAAGTGTTCACACTTGCTAGCATTATTTTCAAAAGACATGGGGGATAACTATAGTCAAACCACGCTCTGGAGTCACTTTGGGTGTGGACACTGCAGTAAATCCCCGGCTCGCCACTATGCCAAATCAGCCCCAACACACATCACTTTGTGTCATTCGTCACCTATTTACTAATTAGTCTTATGTTTTATTTCCCATTAAATACTTTTTTAGATTCAATAAGGGTTTGTAGTGTTATGAATGCACTAGTATTGTAATATAGATAATAACAATTAGTATACATACATAAATAGCACGACACGTGGCAACGCTATTTTGCGGGGTTGTCAGGTAGGTCTGGGAAGGCAGGCAGGTCAGGGGTCGGGGATTAAGGTGGGTCAGGGTCATTCATTCATCACCTGGCCACCCACCCAGCAAGATGGAAGGAAGCATCACGAATCGTGGTGGACCAATACACAGCCGAGAGAAGGAACTTATATACAATGTATATAACTACTTCCTAGAACCTTGACTTATACCTCAGTGGTGGTGTGGAAAATAAGTCGAAAGCAGAATAGGTATGTTATATTATTTAGAAGTTTTTTGGGAGTTTTCTTTACCCTTTTCTACAAAATTATGCAGAGAGAGAGAGAGAGAGAGAGAGAGAGAGAGAGAGAGAGAGAGAGAGAGAGAGAGAGAGAGAGAGAGAGAGAGAGAGAGAGAGAGAGAGAGAGAGAGAGAGAGAGAGGTGGTGGGGTGGTGTAGGATTAAAAGGGTCAGGCGATCTCTAATCCTTTTTAATTGCCATAGTACTGGGAGAGATTTGGCAACGCTGTAGCTGGGAAGTCCCCTTTTCCGACCCCACCCAAAGTGACTCCAGAGCGTGGTTTGACTATAGTTGGGTTTTCATAGGTGTTACTTTCCATTATGGCACAAAATCCTTGTTAAACTATCACTTAAATTATGATAATTCTTGAGAACTACAATAACATCTAGTTAAAATTGAGGTAAGACACAAAATTGTTAAATTGTTTTAAATTAATGACCTGAGACTTTGTGATAATAGCTTTAACCACTGCAGAAAGATCATCAATATTACAATACTGCCTTAGTCTATATTTTGATAGTAAAGAGAAATTCCCTTGAAATATCAACTTTTCTTTCTTTTCCAAACTGTCAGTAAAAATACTGAGATTGAAACTTTTACAAGAGTGGGCTGGGCACTCACTTGGGTCAATGTTGCAGTACTCTGGGAAGGCTGAGGACACTGGGTCATACAGGGAAGACAGGCTTCCTCTCAGCTGTCCATTAACTTCCCCTATACCACCTGGCCGAAGGTCTGTGAAGGAGTGGGACCTCTGGTGACCACTCTCTGAGAGGTCAATCAGGATCTCATCTCTGAGGAAATCAAAGTAACATTATAATCAATCAATACTAAGACATCACATATTACAGTAGCTATGAAAAGGTTTAGCGGTGTAACAGCCAGCTGCCTTAAAAAAAGAAGAGCAAGGAAACAAACTGGGTTGATAGTGAGCACAATAACCCCAGACAACAGGGATTGATGCTCTAGTTCCTGAAGCAACAACCACAGCTCAACTGTTGGTTGGACAAAGTTGTCTCATGTCCAAGAATCAAAGCTAGCAATTCTCACACCATGACTATCCAAATCTGTGCTCATCACTGAGTACAAAGTCAGAGATGACACAGAGGCCACACAGGGACCTGAGAGCCCCAATAGAGGATTACCGTGCCACTTCCTAAAACACGACTTCTGAAAATCCAAAGTTAAATTAAACTTGATACTCTTGACATTCACTCACAGGAACCAACCCATCTTTAAGAGAAAAATCACTGCTGCATCTGTAAATCCCCATCCCTTAGAGGAAAGAATGGCCATAGGCTAATGGTTAGAAGCTACCCAGGCCAGCATCAGCCTATGATGGAGTAAGTTAGAAATGGAAGAATATGAAAGATAGCATATGGTATGGTAGGAATCTCTTCAGCCAACTCACTTTACATGTACTGGAATATAAACCACTGACCTGCCCTTAGAGGCCTTCTTGGGGTTCTTCAGGGTTTGTGCACGAGGTGAATCTTCAGGGCCCTTTTCATTGACCAATCGGCCATAGTTGAACTGTCGCTGTTGTCCATGTCTGAGCCGCAGGGACTGAGGCTCTGTTGGGAGAGTGACTAAGGTAAGCATTTACTACTGAGAAATACACAATGGTAATCTCAAGAGTCTTCAAAGCTGTAGTACTGATTAGGGAGGTGGTGACATAGTGGATAAGGTGGTGTGCGTGGGATCAAGCAGATTCCAGGCATAGGTTCGAATCCCATCACATACTGCTTTGAAGCTATGCCATTTGTCGAGTGGTTTAAAGTTACCTACATGTCATCATGATACCCAAGTTCTAGGTGGTTACACCAAAGATGCGCTTGGGTGGTGATATGGCCCCTAATATGGGTACCACTATTAGTAAAATTGCCAGCGCCACTAATGGATGGAAGCTGAATAGCGCTACCCACATATACTCTTCAAGTATGCCTACAGGCATTATAGGCAAAAAAAACATAACAATAATAATAATAATAATAATAATAATAATAATAATAATAATAATAAAAATAATGATAATAATAACAATAACAATAATAATAATAATAACATTAATAATAATAACAATATTAATAATAATAATAATAATAATAATAATAATAATAATAATGATAATAACAACAACTGGACCCTCCTTTAGAACAACAACCTGGCAACAACAACAACAATAATAATAATAATAATAATAACAACAACAAAAGACACTAAAGAGAGGGCAAACAGTCTCCTCATTGTCAGTTTCAGTTGCAGTTCCCTATGCACATGAAATATACTGGCAGTACAGTATTCTTCCCACATGATCACAGCATACTTAATGAACAAATGGAATGCAAGAAGCAAAAACCCATAAATTCAGAAAGAATAGCAGTGCATATAAACACATAATCTAAGCACATGCCAAATTATAATTTTGATATGGTTAGCCTGATCAGAAACAGATAATTAAATACAAATACAGAAGTAAGAATATGTACCTAACACAACCTGTCTATCTATGCTAGGTTGGGGAGGCGGTGGCATAGTGGATAAAGTGGTGAGCATGGGATCGGGCAGATGTCCACACATAGGTTCAAATCCCACCACATACAGCCTTAAACACTTTGCCATTTGTCGAGTGGTTTAAAGTTACCTACATGTCACCATGATACCCAGACTCTAGGTGGTTACACCCAAGATGAGCTTCGGGGATGATATAAATAAAATTGCCTGCACCATTAATGGGCGGAAGCTGAACAGCGCTTCCAATACACTCTTCAAGTGTGCCTACAGGCGCTATAAGCCTTAACGTAAAAAAAAAAAAAAAAAAAAAAAAACTTAAAAGAGAATGAAAATAGAGATCAGGAAAATCTCAGTTCAATACCTCTAGCCAATTTATTTATCTTTAAACAGTGACAATATTCTTCCATTATGGGTAAAGAGTGTACAAGCAGACTGTCCCTCACTCCAGGATAACCAACAAGCTGGGAATGACTGAAGAGTTCAAGAGGGAAGGACATGAGTACTTGCCCAACACCAGCTTAACACACCACACCCAGCCACTTACTGTCTCTGCGTGAAGCAAAAGAGCCCATCTTGTCCTGGGGCTGCATGGGGTTGCCAAGGTACATGGGGTCAATGAAGGCTGGACTCCCCCATGTCTTGCCACGAATGCCTCCATGACCTGGACGAACAGATTAGATGCAATCAAGCACTGTATTCTTCATTCAGAGGTCAATGTAATGTATGTTGCATTCTTTCTAAGCTTTCCTACTTGCCTCCTTTATATGAATTTACTGAATATTTAAAGGAATAATAAAAAGTTAATGCAAATGTAAAATCAATTTCCCTGTTTGATTTATCACTTTTTTTTATCTTGTTTAGGAGTCGTCTGGTTATATAAAAATAATTTCTAAACAGAAAAATGTACCCTATTATCAATTACAAGACTACAGTTACCATTTATACCCTCAAAAGCTGGTTATAACAAATGAGTTCCTATCTGTTTCTTTTGGCATGCTAGTTCAAGAAATCATTAATAGCCAAAGCATGTAAAAAGACTATAACACCATGACAAAAGGAATCTTTGCAGTACGATAAGTAGCCATTAATTTCTATCAATTCACATGTGTTTTGATTTATCTGTCTCCCATTCTTTCTCTCTACTCAGTATTCATTTCTGTTCCCATACCATAATTTTTGCCACTGTGTTCCTCCTCTCTTCATTCCCTACATCACTAAACTATTTACATATACAGTGGTACCTCGACACACGAATTTAATTCGTTTCCTTGATGATCATTATATATAAAAAAAATTGTATATCAAATAAATTTTCCATAAAAATTAATGGAAATAGAATTAATTCATTCTTGTGAAACTAATTTACCCCCCAAAAAAATTAACATGATTTAAATACCAAACAAATATAGATTTAATATAAGATAAATACAATGTTTATTGTATGCATGATATAAATGTACTATATTGCCAAAAATAACAACTCAAACCACAAAACTCGGGACACGTCGATAAATGTTCATCACGCAAGACTATGGGGCATGTCGATAGACGTTTAGGCTTTTTATAGCTATATTTTGGCTAATTTCTTCCCATTTTCTTTGCTTGTGAGCTGGCAACACTCATCAGGAGTAAACATATGCTATACGTCACTGTGTCACCAACTCCCACGATGGATGATGGGAGCGATAGTGAGTCTTGAGTTCACAAAACTGAAGAAAAAATACACTGAGGAGCACAGACACATACATGCACAAAGGATGAACAATGATACACAACGCGGGCTGAATGTTCGGGTGGACATGGGTTGCCAAGCAATCGCTGCGCCACCTACCGATGGCAACTTGTATCTTAAAAATATCTTCATATTTTGAGGCATAAATTATATGAAATTTTTTGTCATATATAAAAAAAATTGTATGTTGGAGTGCTCGTATCTCGAGGTACAGTAATACTCCGCTTAACGAACGTTCGTCTAACGAATTTCCGGTTTAATGTACTATATAAAGTTAGACCAAAAAGTCCGCATAACGTACAACCACATCCGTTTTAGTGAATTTTCTGGGTTTGAATTTGCCAGGTGAGGAACTGAACGAGGCAGCTTCGCTGTGATTGTCTGGCTCCCCGCCTGTCTCTAGTGCTCCTGGAGCTGGATCCAAGATTCTTTAACCTCAGAGCAACCTCCTGCCATGAAATGGCTTCCATGAACACTTGAAGGGACGGTGACGAGGTTGCTCTGAGGTTGCTGGGAACACCACCTCTGGAGGTGATGTTACTGTCTTATATATGCATTTATGTTCACAAAACAACATTTCTATTAGCTTTTTACAAACCTTGCCCCCAAGAAAGGATTGTTTTGTAATGCATAAAGTGAAATCTTACATGGAATACCAAAAAAATAAAGCAGAGATGATGGGATCGGCCACAGATGGCGGAGACTCCGGCGACTTGGCCGCTTCTTCTTCTTCTTGTGACCTTTTTAGCTTTGCATGTTGTCTTTCACCACGATATTACATTTGTTTCCACTCCTCTATTGCCTGCTATAATGGATATCATATGTTAGTATTCATATATGCTCATGCCATGAGGATAACCTGGACTCCGTCACAGTGAGTGATAGTGAATTACTAGTGAAATACGGTATTTCATTAGTAATTTATCTCTGCTTTATTTTTTGGTATTTCATGTAAGATTTCACTTTATGCATTACAAAACAATTCTTTCTTGGGGGCAAGGTTTGTAAAAAGCTAATAGAAATATACATATACAGTAAGGTTCCGGGTTACGTCGGTCTCGAGTTATGTCAAACTCGTAGTTACGTCAGTCCACTATAAGGCAATTTAAGATTAAAAAAATTGAAAATTTATAAATCGTAAAGCGCAGGATTTATTGTTATTGTTGTCTGCCAGGCGTCACTAGTGGTTACCCGCCACACCGCCCACCTCAAGATGTATTATACTTAGTCTAATACAATCTTGGCCCGCCTCACGCTTGAATACAATAACACCCTGCCTCAGTTCCACCACACTGTCGCCCCTGACAAGTGTTATCCTACTTCTGCGTTTACTGACTCAAGTTCTTAGTATCTTGCTCAATGGCACCAAAGAAAAAACTCCTTAGTGACAGCAGTGATGCTAAGAAAAGGAAAACCATTACGCTACAAGAAAAAGAGGACATAATTAAAATACATGAGAAGGGAGGCAGCAGCTGTGTGTGAGGGAGGGAAGAAGAAAATGGGAACCCCGTTACCATGACAACGGGAGGTTGACGACCTTGAGGGCTCGCGCACCCATCACAACAATAACAACTCCGGAGCCTTCGCCTGGGCCACACGACACTCGCAGCTCACTTGCACCGTCTGTGCCTGTCTGCTGATCCCTATTGCCCTTTCCTATTGCATTTCCTGCTCCACTGCCCACGCTTCTACTCCCACCGCACTGCACTACGCCTCCAGCTGTCCGCCCTGGGCGTCACAACATTCGACCTGCCCACCCTCCTGGCGGCCTCAAGGCGTCCACCCCTCTCGGTAACCTGCAGCCCTTCGCGTTTGCGGCCCTAATCAACAACAAAAACAAGCTTGTGTTTCATATTCCTACACAGTTGTAAATAATATAACAATATAACCTTTTACTTACCTGAATGACCATAAACAATGATTGCTTGAAAACTCGATAATATGCTTTGAAATGTACAGAAACTCGAGTTACGTACATAATCAACTTATGTCATGTTTCAGGAAGGTAACTCTGACGTAAACCGAGACCTTACTGTATATATATTTTTTTTAACCCATGTGGTATGTTGGGGACCAGCCCAGAATGCATCCCCCCTATTTCCATTATTTCCTATGGGAAAATTACGTCCGCTTAACGAATTTCCACTCTACGAACAGCTTTGACACCCCCTATCCTGTTCGCTAAGCGGAATATTACTGTATTACTGTATCACAACTCTCTCTCTCTCTCTACCTGTGTGAATGAAGGAATGGTCCAGAGGCTTGCTGATGTCCTGGTTGGCAAGTGGTCTCCGTGGATTTGTTATGCAGCGTGGAAACTTGCCAATACAGAAGGTCCTTTGGTTCTGGCCCTTCCACCAGTAGTCCTCCGCTCTGTCAAAACATTACAACACATGTCACACTGCACCACTTGTCCTGTCCTGCTTTGGCTGTTGCATCATGACTCACACAACTATGCCCTTGAAAAATAATTTTTACCATGGGACAAGTAATTCCATAAACTTTTGGTTGTAATAAGGAAATTAAGTATTCTGCTATTCCCTGACAATACATGGTTTATAATTCTTAAACTACAAAGAAATAAAATAACAGTCCTTTCAGACTATGAATATATATTCACATTCACAAATAAAAAATTCTAAAAAATTATCAGTCAGGAACTACAACATAAAATAAAGAAAAATGAAAGTCTATATTGATCCTTTTTCCTGAAATTTAGATCTACCAGAAGGTTTTAAGAAATGAAATGCAATCATAAATCAAGATTATAAAAAATAAATAGACAAAATAAATAAAGTAATAAATAAAAAATACAATGCTTAATAAGACATTCATTGAACAAATGACTACTGACTCACCTTCCATCAATAACAGCAACAACATCATTGACCTGCACACCCAGGCCACCCTCCTCCTCCCACACCTGCACCACCTTCAGTGTGTCTGGCATGATGGCAGACACCCGCTGGTACACCTGGCCAAAGGTTGGTCTTGATGACGGGTCCTGCGCCCAGCACTGGAAAGGGTAGTGCTCCTTGGTTAGTTAAGTGTGGGTCTGTGGCTCACCAAGAAGGGTTTCTTTAAGTGTAGAAGTCTGTAGTATGTATGTTGGTGTCTGACTTTAAATATAGATCATCAGCTCCTGTCTTACAACAAAAAAGCACAAATTTCAAGAGTCACTGACTCTCACTATTCATACTACAAGAGGTGAAACAGAGTAAATAAATAAGCATAAGAAAAGAAACACAGAAAATTAAAGAAAATCAAACTGACCTCCAGAAGCAAGGTATAGATGTCAGCAGGGCAGGCAGCAGGGCAGGTGAGGCGCTCCCCTTCCTGGTCAATCTTCCTCAGTATCTGCTGTCCATTGAGCCCTGCCCATGGGTCCTCACCAAAGGAAAACATCTCCCACAGTGTCACCCCATACATCCATACATCTGAAAGCACACACACACTATAAATGAGCCTTTTGTAACTCAGTCTAATAATTCTAACATCAATAATTCTTTTCACACACCGTTCTTTAATCTGCATACATCAATCAGTCCAACAGAGAGAGAGAGAGAGAGAGAGAGAGAGAGAGAGAGAGAGAGAGAGAGAGAGAGAGAGAGAGAGAGAGAGAGAGAGAGAGAGAGAGAGAAAAACTTTATTCTCAGTTGTAGAGTTTTCTTGCCTCTACCATCATCAGTCCTCTCTCTGTCTAATTTCTACCCACACCTCACTTTTTATTGAGAATTAATATTTACTCAACAATAAGTGTCCTTTTAATGCTAAAAATAGTATATATATATATATATATATATATATATATATATATATATATATATATATATATATATATATATATATATATATATATATATTCAATTAGCTCATGAATGGTGAAAGTGTAGTGCAAAATGTAGTGCTGGCCAATAATCTTAATAAGATGATGATCTTGCACTTTTACCAATGAAACAAGATAAATAACAGTGGTCCTAATGGCTCTGGCATTAATCAATCACATTCAGATGAGGACACCTGAACACATACACACTTACCTGAGGCATGTGAGAAATGCTTGCTCTTAAGGGACTCAGGAGCGCACCATGGGAACGGGACCTTCTTCTGCTCACTCATGACATAACAATCCTCCTGCTGGGGCAGTGCTCGCATCAAGCCAAAGTCACCAATCTTCAGCTGTCAGAGGAAAATATCATACATTCACAGATGGCCCAGTACAATGATACTTTGAAGGGATTAAAAACAAGTAGAACTAATGAACTGGATAATAACAAGTAGAACTACCAAACTGGATAAAATTTGCTTTATTACAAACATTATACATTTCTTGTAACAGTTAACAGTATAATGTTTGTGAAGCAAATGTAGTCCTGTTAGTTCTATTTCTTGTTAATCCCTTCAATGCATCATCTCTCTCTCTCTCTCTCTTTTGCTCTTCCCTTCCTTTCCCTTGTTCCTTATCTCTGACAGATAAGGAGGAAGGGAGGTGACAGAGAGGAAGGTGATGGTGGTTGTGGTTCTCTTTAGTCAGCTTCAGTCACTTTTCAAAATTAAAAGTGAATGGCAGGTATATTCTACACCTCATTACACTTCCCAGACAGCAAGCTCACCTTATCCACTGAGGCCATGAGAACGTTCCGAGCAGCCAGGTCACGGTGTATAAAGCGCCGGCTCTCCAGATACTTCATCCCATTGGCTATTTGTACAGAGTAGTTACACAGAGCTGTAGGGAAGGAGAAATTATCCATCTTATTTCATGAAAAGAGAAATACCCAAAACACCTTCATAAATCTGTCAAGAACAGTAGAAACAATGTAGTATGGAAGCATGATGGAACTTAATACAAGTAGGAAGTTTATACAAAATCTATCATGAGCAATCAGGAGTAGTAATGATGACACCACTGATTTGGTCTGAAGAAATGTAGTGAATCATGCCACAACAAAGATATCTTGTAATGGGAGTAGTCATGTTATGAAAAAGTTTGATGAAATGCTGCCATGGCAAAGTCATCTTGTAATACAAGAGATACTATGGGTGTCATGAATGACAGCTTGATGATAAGAGAAGGCAGCTATAAGACTGATGGGAGAAAATTCACTGAGGGAGACGCATGGCTGAGTAGCTTAGGAATGAAAGATAAAATGCATGAAAGGACACGAAGAGACAGTAATCAATAACAAATTAATGAGGGAATGAAAAGAGAAGAGGGAAAACAGAAGAATAATGTGATTGAGTAGGCAGATAAAAAAAGTAATGAATAAGGACGAAACATAAGATTTTAATAAAAAAAATATATAGAATGAGATTAGATGGTTAGTTGACTGACTGACCAATTGATTGATTAAGTGAATGACTGAATGATTGATGGATTGATTCTGAGTCTAAAGTGCTGCAACAACAGGATCACTAGGTAGTGGCAGAAGAGAGTGACTGAGTAGAGATGGGACAGCTTCTTTGACTCACTCAAGACTGAGACGTGGCAAAGCTGTTTGCGGAGGTAGTCGAGGAGTGAGCCAAGAGGTGCCAGCTCTGTCACCATCATCAGAGGGTTGGAAAGGACAATACCAAACAGTCTGTTGGTAAGACAAATATCAAGGTTTCATATAAATTCAAGAGTTTTAAAGTCACATCCTTCTATGAGGAAATTTTGTTTCAACTCATAATTCACAGTTTTATATGGTGAAACTGTTCTTTACATTCATTGTATTATTAAACTATCAATCTATCTATATACCAGACCAGTAATCCCCACACAAGGTGGCTAAGACAAGCCACCACACACTCACCGACACATTATTCACACTTTTAATGCTATTACAAACCATAGGAAAGGAATGATCAATAGAAATGAGAAATCAGTCAATATACAGGAATTACAGTGAATATCTCACTTAAAGCTGACAATCTGATGATTAACTAAAATTTGAATAGTTAAAAAGCAGTGAAATCTCAAATAATATCTTACCCAAAGTCATAAACTGTGAACTACACATCATTCCATAACTACCTCAACCATGGAACCACTCACTGGATTGACAAACATCTCACAACGAAGTGTCAGTTAGTTCTGGCAACACTCACAGGATAAGGTTGGAGTGGGACAGCTGATGCATGGCCTGCACCTCCTTGATGAAGTCGTCTAGTGTCCCTGGCACATGGAGGACATCTTGCTTCAGTATCTTCACCGCAACCTATCATCACACCAGGAACAGTTAGCACGAAACTAATCTCAATAAATAATTGTTTCTCTATATAACTCTAAACAACTTACAGCTTGCTGGACTCAACACAAGATTTTCCCTGTTTTCTGACTACTAACATATTTTGTGCACCTCAGCTTATCATCTGAAGTAATTCAAATTCTTGTAATAATTTAGAAAGACAATAAAAAGTGGATGCAAGACATAAAACACACATCAATCATAACACAATATCTGTGACATTCTTTAATATGCAATACTTTCCTCAAGCCCTCAGACACATACCTCCTTCATTTGGCCTCCTGAACCTGTCCACTGAGCCTTCTTAACAACCCCGAAGCTGCCATCTCCAATCTTCTGGCCCAAAGTAAGTTCCTGCCACACACAATAGTATCATTACTACCCATATAAGTCATCCCTATCAACATGATCAGCACTGTTTCAGAAGAAATGTTATAAATTTACATACGTAAGTAAGCTCCAGTCATGCATTACAGTTTAGCAAAATTTGTTAAATTTTCATTGAAGTTACATATTGACAGACTGGATATAAATATCTTAAGGCACCACATCATCAATATACATATGGCATCAATCTATCTGAAGGTTTCATTATGAACTGTTCGCCACATCTTTTTATATTATTTCTATATTATGAAGTGGGTATCTTCCAGGGTACGAAACTGTGATATAAAAGCCAAATGACACATTTTATTTTGTATTCTTTAAAAAACTGTTGTGAACTAATTACATTTTAACATTCAGAAGGAGATTTCATCACTGGCTTCACTCACCTGTTCAGGAATGAGGCAGGTGAGGCCTAGTGTGTGTGAGTCATCTGATGCAGCAGATGCCTTGGTTTTTCCCTGACTGGAAGAGCCCGTGGTGGAGGGAAGGATCCGGGACACCAAGCTCTTCATCCATGCTGCAGTGCGTCGCTTCTTGACTGCCTCCAGTAAGCGACGGGCAGCAGGCTTGCCAAGGCCAATGCGCTCAAGGTCCTCCAGCTGGACATATTCAAAGTGGCTGAGTCGCGTCACCTGTGAAGAAGGTGCGGCAGTGAACATTAGGGATTAAGGTGAAACAATTACTGCATTAATGATGATATAAAACACATTCATACTTAATGATTTTGGGAAGAATAATTGCTGCCACAATGAATGCAAGATAAACTTTTATATCTAATGTGCTTTTCAAATACACTAATCTTTATAACCATAAATGTGGTGCATGACACTGATAGCTTACTTAAATCTTCCTTATATCAAACCATGCAGGATTTTAATTCCTTTTCACCTATGTGTTCTTCAATCTTACATTCATCTTTATATATAATGCCAAAATACATCAACAATATCAATGTGAAGCAAAAGCCACAACCCCTGAGCAACCCAGCCAGACACTCACCTGAAGATCATCCCTAACACGAGTGAAGAACTGACCAAGCTGCACCTCCACCAGGATGCTCCGCACAGCCTCCAACTCATCCCCCTCCACATCCCCCATCACATGAAGCTACAGCTGCCAACACAAATCATTGTCACATTAATCAAATATGTAGCAGTGAAACAGAAGATTTGTAATTTTGTATTTCTTAATAAATATTTGTCATAGAATCCTCTTTAATAATAACAGAAGGATATATCTTTTCAATGTTATCTTTTTGTTTACATGAATATATTTCATTATTCTTGAGGACTACTAATTCAAACAATCAGCCTCAGACAACTTTACAATCTTCTCTTGATCCTCCTATAATAAATTGGTGAGGAACATTCTGAAAAATATTCAACACCACTTAATAATCTCCAAACGAACACACTGCATCTCCTGAGAGACTATTAAGATGTCGAAAGCAATGATCTTATAGACCATCCTAGTACACCCTGGAAGCCAGTAATTGCCTTGTCAGTATAATGCAAGTTATAAACATAATACAAGCTTGAAAAAAAATATATAAATAAATAAAAATAATAATACAAAATAAATAAATTAATAAACAAAAAACTGGGAGAATCTTCAGATGTGCATAGTCTATTTGCAATACAGAATGCAGACAATATGGTGGAGAGTGTCTCACCCAGTAAGCACACAGCCGAGCCTCTCCTGAGCTGTATGCTGACTGGCAAAGCATCCAGACACACAATAAAGGGATGAGTTGTGTTGCATGGAGGACTTGTCTTTGATATGAGAACATTGAGAACAATCTAGAATCTCTGTACATACATCTGTACAAGCTGCACAAATTCACAAATCAAGAAGCACAACCTAAACACCGTTCCTCGGACTTCCTCAAGTATTCGCCAAACACACAAGGTCCCTCATGGCAGTACCATAGTGAGAGATAAGTTTACATGGGGTGAAACCTGAAAATGTTCCCCCAAAAAGTAATAAAAATGTAAGATTGGGTATAATAGACTTGTTAATTATGTAAACATATATATTGCTACAAATATATGAATTTTAAATCAAAATTTTGTGTGCCTCAATTTTACACCCTAAAATAAGTCTAAACATCAACACTCCAAGTAATCTGCCCAGGGCATATGCCCTGCTCACCCCCCTATCACTACGCCACTACCTTACAGCTACTTTGGCTCTTGTCTCTCCATCCCCTCACTTTCAATCTTGTTTCCAATGCAAATAAAGGGTCTGTGCTTTATTGATTGGGTAAAAATTTATTTGTCAAACATGGTCATTTGTCTTCTTAGACTTTTTGACTTGAAATCATGAGAGAGCTGTTTGTTGTAATTTCACTCTCATGGCTACTCACCATTCTATCCTCACATCTCAGACACCTTTGTTTACATTAATCTGGAAGGAATTAAGTAGAGCTGTAAATTTATCAATATCCACTAGCAATACTGCCCGTTCCGAAGTGATGGGACGGTATGAAGACAGAAAGAAGTGAGGTAAACAATGAACAAGAACATCACACTTTACGGGGTAAACTGTTACACACTTACTTCATGAATTAAAGGCAGAATCTCACATAAAACGTTAGCCTTGACGGTTGGTCCTATTTCCCATTATAACCAATCACATAACGCCGATAGAATGACTTCCGTTACCCTGCCTATCTGGGTAAGCAGCACAGTTTCCTGTCTCCTGCTGCAACAAGACAAATTTCCCACACGCCTCCTTAAGAAACTGTACGTGTCGATGGCAATACTGGCGTTCTGCACAGTTTGGCACACACTTCCCCATCAACACAAGGTGCCATAGATCACTCCCCACCTCTATAAGTAGTTCTGGAGAGTGACGGCGGGACGAGGGATGACAACTGTGGGAAAATATAAACATGTAAACAAACCTTGCCCACCTCCTGCAGTACTGCCAACTTCGCACTTCACCATAACACGTCCTACAACTTTTTACATCATATTGATTCTTTATTTCGTATCGTATAATTGCCAGACAAAAGAGAATAATTTCATTGAATGCATCTTTCAGGTCATCTATTTGTAAATGTCCTGGTTTCTCTTTTTATTTAATCACTTATTTCTTAGCCATCCTCTGTTATGGTAATAAGAAATATATATTTCAATGAAATTCAGCATTTGGATCCTCCTAAGTATTGAGATATAGGCGCAAATATATAACATGAATTAGTTATGCCCTAAATAAAAGATTAGGCAATAGTTACCGTAGAGTGAATGTGAAAGCTCGCAGTGTGATAGTGGACGCTTGAGAGTTTACCCTAGTTTATCTCGAGTATTTTCCAGGAAAAAAATAAATAAATGAAATAAATTATAATAAATGCTACATGCTTTCATTAAAATCTGACAAAATTATCAAAGTATATATCAGTTTCAATGTTAGATATGTCTCTTTGACCCTTTCCTTTACATCTTTTCTCCCCTTCTTTTTTAAGCACCTTATTTTTTTCCCCGCTTTTAAAGTTTTTGGGTTAATTGTTTCAGCAGCAGCGCCGAGGAGGAAGGCGGAGTGTCGCGAGCAGGCGAGGCGGTAAGGACGGCGGCGTGACGCGTGACGATTCTGACACCTGTTGGCGCCGCGAAACTGTGACATGGAACCCGACACACTCAGGTAATATCACCATCTTCTATTTTACATGTTAAATTTATAAACTTGTGCCTGATGTGAGAAATGTCGATTATGTCTTTCATAAAGCGGCCAATAAATGTCAACCAAACCTTACTACACTAAAAAAAAAAAAAAAAAAAAATAGTTAGTGGCTGATTCTTTATGTACATTTCAGATTTTCACCGAATTTGGTTTACATTTAACACTTTCCACATACTATGCATCCTTTCTTTCTATTAATTTCAATCTCTACATCACAGTTATAATGATAATAATAATAATAATAATAATAATAATAATAATAATAATAATAATTTAATTGTTATTATTATTGTCATTATTCATCTTCATATGAAGGAATTAGGAAAGAAAAGAGGGAAGAAAAGGCTTCTCTCTTGCTGCTCTCAAGAAAGTTCCAAGTAATGATAATAACAAAAATAATAATAATAATAATAATAATATTATTATTATTATTATTATTATTACTACTATTATTATTTATATAATAATAATGTGTGTGTGTGTGTGTGTGTGTGTGTGTGTGTGTGTGTGCAAAATTTTTACAGTATTCATAAGTTTTCTGATTCCAATCCTTCATTTTCAGTGCTGCATTGGGAAGAGAGGAAAAAACAAAATACGTTATGTAGCCCCACTTTTTTTTTTTTTAATACAAAATATATTAGTACTATAATTATTAGTACTCCATCATAATGGTGTACAGCATACAAGCCATTAATGCATAATGAGTAATCAATGCCACTGAGGGATGTTTCCTTACCAACATGATTATCTTTCAGGTCATGCCAGTGGAGTCAGTCCTCATCAGAGAGCAGTAAGAGTTTGAACAGCCCTCCCAAAATCACAAGTTCATTGTGGAAACAATTGTCTGAAGAGCAAGATTTGAGCAAAACAACTTTCTCACCTTTTACAAACAGCCTCACTGACAACAATCTGTCAAGTGAATATGAAATTAATTCAAACTTTTTGTCTTCCACAAAGTATGAGGAACTGTGGAAGTCTCCCTCTTGTGATATTGATACAGATGTGGGTCAGTTGGGTAAAAGAAGTCCATGGGATCCCATAGCCACCACCACTCAGAAATCCAGTAATATACATCACCCAGGGTTACCAAGCAGTGCTAGACATTCTGGTAATGTTACAGAAGATATTTATGGGAAAAGTGAAAAGGAAAATAATTTTTTAACATACACAAAAGCTGTGGGAAGCAAATGCTGTTATAATCCCCTTTTAGATAAAAAAGACTCTATTTCTCTCTCCAAAGAAATTATTCCTTCACAGCAAGGCTCATCAAATAATGTATGGACAACAAATCCTAGAGCACCATTTGGAGGCTCCAGTCAAGATACCCTGACTGGTAGTGATTCCTATGGATTTGGTGTCAACTCTGTGTCATGGGAGCCAGTGCATTCAACACTGAGACCAGCACTTAAAGATATAGGAAATATAAGTAACTCAATATATAGTGACTACCAAAAGATAGATAATCTTCACCAAAGTCAAATATCAAGTGAATTACCCTCTCATCAAAGCTCTCTTCCATTCAGCCTTCCCTCTCATGACTCCTATTGTAACCAGCAAGTTACCACCTCTAATTTTCCACAACAAAAGCAACACACAGGTAATTTTGTTTTCTGTCCAAGCACCAGTACCAATTGTCATTTGCCTTTTGTATAAAATACTATTG
This sequence comes from Portunus trituberculatus, assembly GCF_017591435.1. NCBI lineage: Eukaryota > Metazoa > Arthropoda > Malacostraca > Decapoda > Portunidae > Portunus > Portunus trituberculatus. The sequence goes on from NC_059299.1 coordinate 12,878,452, forward strand.
AGCATGAATGGTAAGAGATAATATGTAATAATGTACATATTTAAACAAAATGCAATGAACATTTTATTAATACTAATTTTGTATGAACATAAGTATTAAACAGTTATGTTATTTACAGATTTGGTTGCCTTAATGCAGGAACTCTCATTCTTAACTGATGCAAGAGGCATGGGCAATCTATCTTACAGCAATAGTGCACTGCCCACATACCCATCTCACAAACCTACCCCAGCAACTTCAGTGCCCTTATCCAGCAAAGGATGTGTGTTTTGCAAGAACAACAATTACCATTCTACCTTCTATAAATCACATGTGTTGAAGGTACACTCTTGTGCACACCAAGAACCTACAATTCCATAGTCATTGCAGATCATAACATATAACATAACATAAATAATAGGATAACAAAGGGCCACCAGGGCCCATCTAGGTTATCCTGTATCAGTCGCACAGCGACCTCGTCATCAGTACTTAAAGATACACTTACAAGTACACAATACATTATATACTAATTCTAAATATTTGGCCCATTAACAGGGGTAAGTCCTGCAGCGAAATCCTCTACAATTTGTGGTCCCCATACATGGGGATCATGTCTTGTTTAACTATAGTAAATTTCTTATAAAAACTATCATGCAGCGCTATACATAATTATAAATCTAATAAATTTAAGTGCTTATCTAATCTGTTTTTAAACATTGTCAAACTAGTGCTATTTACAACCATCTCTGGCAATGCATTCCAGAAGTCTACCACCCTATGACTAAAGAAATATTTTCTTATATCTAACCTGCAGCCTTGCTTTCTAATCTTCCTGCCATGATTTCTAGTCCTACTTCCCTCCTCTAAGGTAAAGAAAGATCTCACATCTATGTAGTTTGTATCTGAGAACATTTTAAATAACTCTATCATATCCCTCTTATACATCTCCTCTCAAATGAAAACATGTTTAATTCCTTTAATCTATCTCTATACTCCAGGCGCTTTAATGCTGGTATCATCCTAGTTGCTCTTCTCTGAACTGCTTCTAACATGTTGATATCCTGCCTATAGTGGGGTGACCAGGCCTGTATGCAATACTCTAAATGGGGCCTAACATAGGAATTATATAAGCTACGCACCACTTCCTTACTTTTATAACTAACATTTCTATTTATAAAACCCAGGATCCTATTTGCCCTATTTCTTGCTTCTAAACATTGCTTTGAAAATTTCATAGTCCTGTCTATCACTACTCCTAAATCCTTTCCTTCCTCTACTGCCTCTAGCCAACATCCCTCCATCTCATAGTTAAAGTTTGTGTTGTCTTTACCTAAATGCATAACCTGACACTTTTTAGAATTAAACTCCATCTGCCACCTGTCTGCCCATGCTATCAGCCTGTCCAGGTCTCGTTGTATTCTGTAATTGTCCTTTTCACCCTGTACTGCACATGCTATCTTAGTATCATCTGCAAACTTTGATACTTTGCTACTAATTCCTATATCTAAATCGTTAATGTACACCAAGAAAAGAAGAGGTCCTTGGGGTACCCCACTAACCACTTCCTTCCACTCAGACATTGCCCCATTTAATACTACTCTCTGTTTTCTATCAGAAAGCCATTCACTAATCCAATCAACTAACCTACCCCCCTATCCCATGTAGTCTCAATTTGTACACTAGCCTCCTATGCGGTACCTTATCAAACGCCTTGCTAAAATCTAGATATATAACATCTATGCTATTTCCATCATCTAACTCCTTGGTAATATATTCTAAGATATCGAGCAAATTTGTAAGACAGGACCTCCCTGATCTAAAGCCATGTTGGGTATCTCTAATTAATCTATTCTCATTTAAATGCTCCCAAATACTACCCTTAATGATTTTCTCTAGTATCTTACATACTATACTAGTTAAACTGATCGGTCTATAATTATTCGCATCATCCTTCCTACCTTTTTAAATATTGGAGTAACATTAGCTAACTTCCAGTCCTGAGGTATCTCAGCAAACCTAAGTGATCTTTCAAAGATTAACTTAAGTGCTTCAGAAATACTGTCTACACCCTCCCTAAGTACTCTGGCATGTAGCTCATCAGGACCACTAGCTTTCCTATCGTCTAGTTCAAGAATAAATTTCCTAATAATTCCCGGTTTTATATCAATATTTTCTAAAGCTCTTAAACTACTCGTCGCACTGTTTGTAACAGGATTTCCTATTCTTTCCTAGTAAATACTGAAGAAAATTGTTCATTCAATAATTCTACTATGTCTTCATTTTGATCCACTACTACACCATCTTTTCTGAGTGGTCCAATCCTATCCTTATTTCTTTTATCACTGACCTTGTAATAACTATATAATTTTTGGGATCTTTACTCCCAGCTCTAGCTAGTTTTATCTCTGCCTGCCTTTTACTTTTTTTATAACCTTACTCAAATCATCTCTGACCTGTCTGTACCTAATCAAATCTACATCTTCCCACTTTTCTGCAACTCTCTGTATGCCCTCTTCTTCTCTCTGATCTGGCTACCTATCTCATGAGTCCACCATAATGGCTTCCTGTTTCTCTGCCTTATATCTTTGTAAGGGATACACTGCATCACTATACCCTTTACTACAACCTTAAAAATATCCCACATCTCCTGTGCAGTTTTATTTCCAAAACTATCTTCCCAGTTTACCTCTCCTAATAACTGACGTAACCTACCATAATTGCCTTTCTGATAGTTTGGGACTCTAGTCTTATTCACTATATTATCCCTACTGGAATTAATGATAAATCTAATTATATGATGGTCACTGTTTGCTAAAGTCTCTCCTACCTCAACTTCCTTTAAACAATGCTCAATATTTGTTAGTACTATGTCTAAAACCTTCCTCCCCCTAGTAGGTTTATCTACCATCTGCACTAAATAGTTATCCTGAAAACTTTCCATAAACTTATTTTCACTAGCATCTCCTACCATCCTCTCCCAGTTTACTGACTTAAGATTAAAATCCCTAAGATAATTGTCTGACTAGTACACCCCCTATTTATCTCATCTACCATAAGGTTGTCTACATCTGCTGACTGGTTAGGTGGTCTATAAAAAGCTCCTACTCTAATAACCTTACTTTTGTTTACTCTAACATCCAGCCATAAGGACTCTACTCTGTTATCTACCTTAATACCATTAACCTGACTGGAAATGAAGGATTTTTTTACATAAATAACTACTCCTCCACCTATCCTACCAATTCTCTGGTGTAAATACATAATGTATCCATCTACTTCATATTCTTTCCTATTTTCCTAAACTTTTCCTCATTTACCCATGCCTCTGTGACACATACAACATCTAAGTCCTCCTCAACTATATAACTAGATAACTCGTCCTTCTTGTTCCTAAGACTCCTGGCATTTACATAAAAACATTTAAGTCCTGCTACCTTCCTAGATGCTGTCTCCTTATTTGGAATCCTAATCTTATTCTCTCCTATTTGCACCTGGAAATCTTTCCTAATCTTTTCACTATCTCTGTTTATCCTATCTAATTTATGTCTAGCATCTTTCTTCTGGAATGCATTTGCTACCTCACCCCCTACACTCCATCCCAACTCCCCTCCAGACATCCACTCAGCACATCCACACCCTTCCTACTCAGATGCACACCATCCCTAGCATACAAATCCCTTCGCCCATAGAACCTATCCCATACATCCACAAAGCTGACACCCACATCCTTACACATCCCTTTTACCCGATCATTCACACCAATGGCTCTAGACAACCATTCCCTGCTAACATACACACGAGGCAAGATTCCTGACACTACACACCTCCTACCACTCTCCCTTATCTTGCCTAACATTTCCCGAAATCTTGCCACTAACTCCTCCGACCCACCTGCTCTGACATCGTTCCCACCTACGTGCAAAACTACTACACCCTCCCTCTCCATCCCCCCAACCCTCTTCTGCACCTCCTCACTCACTGCCTTCACACCTGCACCAGGCATACACACGTTCGTCCTCCTATCCCTGTCTTTCCCACAGAAAGTGCTATCTAAATACCTAACCTGAGAGTCACCCACCACACACACCTGAGGTGTGCTAGGCACAACCATCCTCCTCCTCTCCTCTACCCCCTTCTTTCTCCTTTCACTCACCACAACCACTTCATTCACTCCACTCTCACTCACTCTCCCTCCCCTCCAACAAACCGAACCTATTTTCACACTCAACAGGTTTAGTCCTATCCTCCCTAACTGCCTCCGCTTTCCTTCCCTCGCAACCTGCCATCTCTGCCCATCCTGACTACTATCTTTCCCAGTCTGGCTCGCCTGCTCCTCTTCCCCACTCTGCTCTTCCCGACAGAGGGCCAAGCCACCCTGTCGCCTCAGATGGTCCAACCTTCGGCCTAACACTGATCTCCTGCCTAATTTTTTCCACTGCCTCCCCAAGCCTCTTAACCTCCTCCTTCAACTCAAAGATGAGAACTTCGTTCGCACTTTTCCCCTCACTTAGCTTTCTGATTTCCTCTCGCAATTCTCGGTGCTCAAGAGAAAGAACTAAATTCTCGCTCTTGAGCCTACACACCATACACTCAGAAAAGTCAACGACCTTCCTGTCATGCCCACACATCTCACACTTCTAAAACTTGCCATTTTCAGGAAATTTTAAATGACTTTAAAATGGAGGTGCTGTTTTCATGAATAACTAAAACTCAATAATACAATAATTTCCAAAATCAAATAAATTGTATGAACATTACAGTTAGGAAGTTTCAACGGGTATAAAGTCCAATTTGTTCTCTATGTCTCTGCTTTATAACCATATGTAGTGAACAAGGTGGTGAGCGTGGGATCAAGCAGATGTCCAAGCGTAGGTTTGAATCAAACCACATCTTGAAACTTTTTCACTTGTCAAGTGGTTTAAAGTTACCTACATGTCACTATGATACCCAGGTTCTAGGTCAGGTATTATTGCCTTACACCAAAGATGCACTTGGCTGGTGATATGGACCCTAATATTGGTACCACTATAAATAAAATTGCATGCGCTGCTAATGGGTGGAAGCTGGACAGTGTTTCCCATACTCTTAAGTACATCCACAAGTGCTATAGGCTATATATATATATATATATATATATATATATATATATATATATATATATATATATATATATATATATATATATATATATATATATATATATATATATATATATATATATATATATATATATATATATATATATATATATATATATATATATATATATATATATATATATATATATATATATATATATATATATATATATATATATATATATATATATATATATATATATATATATATATATATATATATATATATAACAGCAATTTAAATATTTATTTTAACTTAATCAACTATTAAACCAAGAAACTGAATGTCTAACCTGAGAGTTTAGAGCAATGATTGTATTTCACTAATTTTTCTATCAAATATAAGTTCAAGATGTAATTTATGTTTTCATGCCATTTACTCATCCATAAACATGTCTTGCAAGCAACCTTTTTTTTTTTTTCATGTATTATCTCTTTGATATAATTTATTGCCCACTTATTTTTAGGATGAACGAGGTCATTGTCAGTGCCCTGTGCTGAGGATGTACGTGTGTCCCCTCTGTAATGCCACAGGTGACTCTGCACACACTCTCAAGTACTGCCCACGAAACACAGTGACCAGAGGAGATCCCATCTCAGCAGGCCTTCCGCCAGGAAAGGTCACTAACTGGAGGGAAGTGGCCAATAGGATGATGAGCCGTTATACCTCCAATAATTGTTAGATGTGTTTGGCCTATATTGAAAAGGAATAATAGTTTTATGTATTTTTTTACTACATGGAAGATAACATCTTGAATTATTTATTTGATGAAGGTAATTTATGTTGTTACTTAGCTTCTATTTATTGCTTTTTACTTTGATAGTCCTTTGAATTTTCAACTTTGTTATGTTCTATGTAATATATTATTTCCTCTTATAGTAAAGTCAATCAAGTTGATAGTATGATGAACTAGACAGCTTTTCTCTATTTTCAGAAACTTCTTAAGCCAGCTTTGATAATCTGATATTTACAGATTTACTTATTGATATTATTTTTTTCCAAACTTAGCGACTGATTACACCATGGCTGTAGATGACCAACGGTTAATAGTTAATAATGAATAACAGGTGTAGGGTGTAGTGTATTTATCCATCCTACATTTTCCTCCTCAAAAATTGTATAGTTACACTGTGGTGTTTGATTGGTATGGTGATAGTATACAAGCTGTAAAATGTAGGGAACAGATTACCCTTATAGACATCCCAGTCAAGGCTAGCCATACACAATAAATTTTAATGATGCATCAAATGAGAAGATAAATTATTGTTGACTGCACATTTCACTCTACAAAACACTTGATTCATTCAGAATTCCTTACAACTTATTTGTCATTATGTTTGCATGGGTTGAATATAAAAATTATTTCCTGTTCTAAAACATTCATCTTCAGTATATACTGTATATCAATTAAATCACCTTGCTCAATGTTATGTTCAATTTACATAAAAATCCTGGAGACGATGAAATGCGAAACAGCTTATTAAAAGTTCATCCTCTATAAATGTATGCAAGTAAGACCTAGTTATGAAATGTAAATATTCAAATGATTTAACCAACAAAAATTTAGGAAAATGTTTTCTGATAATAGAGAAAAACTATCTAGTGTATCACAGTCAATTTTGTTGCCTTTCTTTATAATGTAAAGAGAAACGGTTCCATATTGATTAATTTTGTTAACCTTAGTTTACTAAGGCGTTGTTGTTTTTGCAGTATTATGATGTAAGGGCGCTGTTATAAATATGGAGTATTGTTGTTGTTGTTGATATGGTTAGATGAAATATGTTGGCAATTTTTCAGAATATTTATTTATAGATATATGTATACATATAGGTGAAGTACTCTGAAGATTCTTCAATTATAGTATCAAATGGAAAATTTATTGTAATCATACAGCCCAATTATTTTATTCATTATATTAAGTAAAGTATTCTTATCTGCAACAAAGCTGTACAGCAATACACATCCTGTATTGCTACTGGTCCTCTGAGAACTATTTATATTTGTTTGATTATGAATTGATGCAAACATCTTTCTGGGATTCTGTGATATGTCAAGTACACTTTCTCTTTAATTAAGTGATGGTAGTACTGCTAATGCCACTTAGGAACCTGCAATTTGTATAATTGTTTTGGGAGAGTATCATACTCTGCTCAATACACATATTGCTTTACACAAGAAAATATTTGTTTTAAGTAAGACTTATTCTCTTATCTATCCTTCATGATGTCCATTTTACAGATTGCATTAATAGCTAGTTCAGGGGCTACTTAGGCTTTACCAGCTTGTGATAGGCTGTGAACCCTGAAAACTAAAGACTGAGGTTCTTGTTGAGTGATTCACATTAACTTACTTCATTAGAATCAACTATTTGACATTGTCTAACTGTGTAGCTGGGCTCCATTCTACGTACCAGAAATTTTTTAATATCCAAAATCTTCAGATGAATTGCAACCTAAGATCATTGTTAAGAATTTGTATTAGGTTATGATATACATGTGTGTTAATAGGTCTTTAAGGAATTTTGTTTATTTCACATTTATTAGAATATTGTTAATTTCAAGGTATGTAAATTTGTTTGTTATGCACATCTGGTACACCCATTTTAATGTAAAGGATCTAGATTTTGAAATACCTAGATCATCTGGTTTTATGATTAAAAGTTCTGGGCCATGGCTCCAAAACTAGACAAAAGTACATTTAGGGTATTCTTTTTTTGTAGGTTCACTAAAATATTTACCTAATTTTCTCGTGTGATTTAAAACAAAGTGGTTGGATATATATGTCATCATTAACGTCCACTCTTTGTTTCGATGAAGGCAAATACTTTCATTACACATTCAAGTGTTTTGGTAATCCATCTGTGGAAAAGTTGTTGGAGAATGGAACTCAACAGTTTGTAATAAAAATTTCAAAGTAATAGATTCCTGTTGGTTACTTTCCTGTGTACCACCTATTGAGAAAGCTAATACACTCGAAAAAAAAAAAAGCAAAATGAATAAATAAATGCTTACATGTAGAGTAAAACTATAGTGGCTAAAACAAGCTGACTGGAATCACTAGTCTGCAGAGTTGCCATTCTATTATAATTTGAATGTACATTCTGTACAAACTCTGAATACAAGAGTTTTACATATCTCCATTTTTGGAAACAAATTCTGCAAAATCAGTAGAATGAGGAATTGAAGTTGAAAGACATCTTGTGCAAATGGCTCTGATCAAACTTAAGATGAATATAACTTATACATCAATATCTGTATCTTTCATTTCAGATGCAGGGCTCATGAAGTCTCTGGCGACTTGTAGACTGCAAGGGTGATGCCATTGTTGCGGTGAATAAGGCACTGACTGTTGAGGAGACAATCAGATTAATCTGTAATATCACAAAGAGCTTATTTTTGCCTCATTTCAAAGCTATCTATACATTTGACTTCAGAAGGTGCATATTGTTGACAAGACAAACTAACATTATGTAATAGATGAATACAAAAAAGAAAGTGTGATATAAAAACTGAATTACAGCACTGCTAAGGATATTACTTACAAGATATTTTCAATGTGACATAAGGGATCAAAGATAAAGATAATAAAAGGGAGGATGTGATAAAAGGCTGGACTGCTGGTAGATTGCAGTACACAATCTCTTAAAGTAAACCTGTTACATATAGCCTACTGCATATTTATATACAAGGCATATTAAACTGCCAAGTTCATGCCTTCGATGCTCTGGCTAAGAGATCAAGTTTCAGTTTACATCCCATCCCAAATGAAAGTGGTGCACATGATAAACAAACCTTGTTTCATGGTGAAGGAAAAAGTATTTAGTTCATTATGAAAATGTGGCAACACTGGCAAGTACCTAGTTACTAGTTTGAACAACTATAGTGTCACATCTCTATATTTTATCACTAATTTCACTATGGATAAGGAATACTCAGATTTATACAACTTACTTGAAAATTAAAAATTATGCCAAATTTTTTCATGTTTCATGTCAATGTAATACATACAGTCAACTCTTGATTAGTGCGAGTTTGAATATTGCAATTTTGATTTAACATGACTTAATATTTAAAAAGATAGGATTAAATAATGTAATTTATCTGATTTAACGCGATTAACTCGACTCGCGCAGCCAAACTGCTTCTGGGGGGGATGGGGAAACCACAATGAGATGCTCTTGGCCGAAGTCAGTTGAAGGATACCATTCTTAAGAGCAAACGCTGTCTTCCCACAGCTCAGGAAGGCAGCAATCAGGCAGGATTTACCTTTGCCACGAAAATGTCATTACCTTCACATAAATTTTACCTAAATACCTATTATGATTATTTTTTTGTGAACTAATTGACTTTAGAAACATAAAAATATATAGGTTATCATTCAAATAGCCTACTTTACAAAAATTGTGACTGGAACCAAACCCAACCGGTGGAATCCATGAAACTTGATGGTAGCTTGTCAATAATAACAAAGCCTTAGTGAACGAACAGGTCTGAGGAACAACAACATTGCTGCAACCAGCTTTCTCCATCCCACAAGTTTTATATCAGAATTCTATTTAAGTACCTTATGATCAGTTGTATGTTTTCATCGCTTGATAAATACCCATTTATGTAGATAGCTGGTGGACTGTCCTCTTCCCATAACCTCCAGAGTTGAAGGAGGTGGTGATTTTCTCCCATGTTAAGGCTACTATACAGTACGGCCAACTGTGCTTTTATTTGGAAGCACTTTTCCTGGCTCACTAAATCTATTAATAAATCACACCCTGCAGCAGTAATAAGGCTGGTTCTCTCATAAAATTTTCCATGTTGTCTGTGTTGGAACAGTGAGGCTGCAGCAGCGTGGTCTGGACTGTGTGGCTTAACCAGCTGATGTGATGGTAAACAAAAACTGCTACCAACCACCACCAAATTATACTTATACTTTATTTCATTTATAATAAATTTATAATAAATGTATGAATAAATGTATGAATATGGGATAGTATTCCTGGCATATAAATTCATACAATAAATCATGTTGAGTTAATAATTTCCTACTTTCCTGGGGTGGAATCCATAAAACTTTAAGACACGTTACCAACGTGCGAGTATACCTTCTACCGAAAATGGTATCCATGAATGCATTGAAAGTCGATGGGACAGCATTGCTAACTACCTACACACATCACTAATAACGCCACCTCCCGAGGTATAGTAAAGGCATTGCTATCTCTTATGTAAATATTTGAGTGCACAAAACAACCTATCTTTTAGCCTCATCCAAGCTTTACCACACAAGAAACATGATTTTGTGATGCACATACTGAAATCTTGCATGGAACAGCAAAAATATATATCAAGATGACAGTGCAAAATTTCAAACTTGCCAGTGGTGCAGGCCCGCTGAGTGGCAAGACGCATGGTTAGCAGGCAGCAGCCACACTCACCACAATATCTGTGAACTTCCTGCTACTCTAGTAACTGTTATTGTGGAATAAGCATTCAACCATAAACCATAGCCACTAGCCTACTACATTCTACCAGTGTTTCTTCTTTTTTGCCGTGATTTTTGTCATCCAGCTTAGCCGAAATCACTGCACCCCCAACTTTACATCTCTTTCACCAAGGTTAAGATCTTGATGTCGGTGAGTCATTGTTTCCTGGGTTTATTATGAGGTTCAGTAGGCAAAATGAAAGGATTGTTAAGACTGTTGACAGTAGTGAGTAGTAGCTGTGGGATCATTACATTGTATCGAAAGTTATAAACAATATCATATCCCTCAGCCAGAGAACCCAAAGCTGCTTTGTGACTGGATGTCTTCACCCATGACGTCACACCACCCGTAGCCAATGAGTACTCTTGGATCAATTAGTGACATCCATGTCCAATAGCAACAAGTGTTCATGGATACCACTTCTCTGACTTTGTTGCAATGTTGCTATCAGATCTGTTCATTAGTTAAGGCTTCATTACTACCAACGCACTACTGACAAGTTTCATAAATTCCACCCCTGGACAAGAAAGATGTGCAGGTGAGAACATGTGTTTTCATTTTTTCCATGAGCTAGTGATATATTAATAGTATTTTTAAGGTTTGAGTGACAAAATCTCCAAAAATAGGCAGCCTTTCCCAATGGCCAGGAATGTAACCACCCTAATACCATTTTTTCAATGGGAAAACTATGTTTCAATAATGCAATGTCTCCAGGAGCATAATTCTTGTATTAGTCAAGAGTTAATTGTACTTCAAATGTCAATGCCACACAAGCCTGAATTATTCCAAACTTTCTACTGCTCTCCACTTGGACTTCATATCTTTAACTACCGTCCTTATTTCTCTCCCCCTCAAGTAATTTTCCATCCATCTCCATGTGCTTCATTTTAAGCCACCCTTCACCTCTAACTTCCACAGTAATCTTTCATGTGGCACTTTATCAAATGCCTTTTTTAAATCCAAATAAATACAGTCAACCCATCCCTCTCTCTCTTGCACTCTATCAACTATTCTAGAGTAGAAACTCAGTAAATTTGTTACACACGACCAACCTTTTCTAAAACCAAATTAGCTATTTGATAATAATTTGTTGTCTTCAAGGAACTCGATCCATTGTTTCTTTATTACTCTTTCACACATCTTGCATATTATACTGGTTAGTGATACTGGTCTGTAATTTAAAGATTCTTCCTTCCTTCCTTTCTTATATATGGGAACCACCTCAGCTCTTTTCCATTCTACTGGTGCTGCTCCATTTTCTATTGAGCATTTTATGATGTTGTATATAGGACTTGCTAGTTCTTCCTTACATTCTTTTAATATTCTGCCTGAGACTTCATCCGGTCCCATTGCCTTCTCTTCATCTAATTCCGTCATCAACTCTTTTATTTCAAGCTTGGTTACTTTAATCTCTTTCATATAGACAGTCTCTTTATTACCTTGTGGTCTGTGTGTGTGTGTGTGTGTGTGTGTGTGTGTGTGTGTGTGTGTGTGTGTGTGTGTGTGTGTGTGTGTGTGTGTGTATTTACCTAGTTGTATGTTACAGGGTTCGAGCAGGGCTTGACCTGTCTCCATATCTACATTTATCTAACTTCTCCTTAAATTTGCACACACATTCTGCTGTTACAATCTCTCCACTTAATTCATTCTAGATGTCTACTGTGCTCAGTTTATTCCATTTATCAATGCTACGATGCGGGAAACTGTATTTTCTCATGTCATTTAGACAGATGTCTTTTATTAGCTTTTTTCCATGTCCTCGGAGATGATTACTTGTGATCACCTTTATCAACTCTCTGTCCAGTATGTCAATCCTGTTCACCAATTTATACATAAATATCATGTCTCCTCTTGTTCTTCTCTCTTCTAATGTGGTCAGCCCCAGCTTCCTCAGTCTTTCCTCATAGTCTAACTCCCTGAGTCCTGGTACCATCCTTGTTGCCAGCCTCTGCACCCTTTCTACCTTCTTCACATTTTTCTTCATATGTGGTGACCAGACACAAGCTGCATATTCTAACTGGGGTCTTATTAAGATACATAATATCTTCTTCATCATTCCTTCATCTAGGTAGTGGAATGCAAGGCCAATATTTTGAAGCATGTTATATGTTTTCCAAAAAATCTTGTTAATGTGTTTCTCCGGTGACAAAGTGTTTTGCACGGTTACTCCTAAGTCTTTCTCCTCATTGGTCTCTTTAATTTTCTCATCACCCAGCCTGTAATCCCAGTTTGGTCTGTATCTACTTCTTCCCATTTTCATAACATGGGTCTTGTCTATATTAAATTCCATCTGCCACTCTTTACTCCACTCATATATTTTATCAAGATCTTCCTGTAACTTGTTACAATCTTCCACATTCTTTACTCTCCTCATAATTTTAGTATCGTCCGCAAACATGTTCATGTAACTGTCAATTCCTACTGGCATATCATTAACATAAATCAAAAACATGATGGGACCAAGCACTGACCCTTGTGGAACTCCACTGGTTACCTTCTTCCACTCGGACTTCCTTCCTCTCACCACTGTTCTCATTTCTCTTCCCATTAAGTAATTTTCCATCCATTTTGCTAGTTTATCATTTACTCCTCCAATCTTCTTTAGTTTCCACATCAGTCTATTGTGTGGTACTTTATCAAAGGCCTTTCTCAAGTCCAGGTAGATAGCATCCACCCATCCCTCTCTATGTTGTAGTATGTCAGTCACTCTTGAATAAAAACATAATAAATTGGATACACGATCTTCCTTTTCTGAAACCAAACTGCCTTTCACTCAGAATGTTTTCACTTTCTAGATACTCACTCCACTTAGCTTTAATTACTTCTTCACATACCTTGCACAATATACTAGTCAACGATACTGGTCTATAATTTAGCGGTTCCATTCTACTACCATTCTTATATATAGGCACAATGTCAGCTCTTTTCCACTCTTTCGGGACTAATCCTGTTCGTATGGAGGTTTCCACAATATCAAATACAGGGTTCAACAATTGATCCTTACATTCATTTAGCAACCTCCCAGATATGCCATCAGGCCCCATTGATTTATTAATATCCAGATTGCTTATAATTTTCCTTACATCTTCCTTAGTAACCATGATGTCCTGCATTTGCTTTATTTCCGTAGGCCTTCCTCCCATAAAATGCTCCTCCTTTGTAAACACTTTGCAAAAGTTGTCGTTCAAAATTTCAGCTATATCTCCAGCATCCTCATATACTTCTTCCCGTTTTTACCTTTTCTATTGCCTCCCTTATATTTAGTTTTCCATTTATGAATTTGTAAAACATTTTGGGTCACTATCACAGTTTTCCACCACCCTCTGTTCATATTCCTTCTGTGCTGTTCTCCTTACTTCAACATATCTATTCCTTGCTGTTTTGTAAACTTCTCTTGATAATACATCACTGTTTTTCTTAAGTTTCTTCCATGCCTTTTCTTTGTTCTTTTTGCTTCTTCACAATTTCTATTAAACCACTGTTTATTATTTAAAGTCCTCTTTCTGTAATATGGCACAAACTTTTCACAGCAGAGTTATACAAATCCATAAATTTATCGTATTTCAATTGCATATCCCTTTCCTGGTATACCACGGACCAGTCAATTTCATTAAAGAACTCCCTTATATGGTTATAATTTGCCCTAATATAATTTAATTTTTCCTCCTGCGTTCCACAATCTTATTCGAGCTTAATTCTGTATCCAGCTCAAAGCTTAGGACATCATGATCGCTTTTCCCCAAGGGACATTTATGTTCAATTTCCTCTTAGAGAGATGCCCCTGGTAAATACCAAATCCAACCTTGCTGCAACATCTTGTCCCCTGCACCTTATTGGTGATCTCACCCACTGTGTCATCAAGTTATTTGTTGCTACCTTTAACAATTCCTCTGCCCACTTACCACCGTTCACCACTTCGTAGTCTTCCCACACTATTTCTTTACAATTAAAGTCTCCGACTATCATCACTCATCCTTTCTGATGAGTTCTTGCTTCATTCTGTCTAGAGTATTTCTCATCACCATTTGGTACTGTTCATATTCCCAAGCACTGGTTCTGGGTGGTATGTATACTGTTATAATATTAATGTCCCTCTTGCCATCTGTTATAAGCATACTTATCACTTCCTCATTTCTCTTACTATAGTTCACCTTCACTATCAGATCTTCCTTAGTAAGAAACATTATACCACCACCTCCTTTATTTTTTCTATAATTTCTCCATACTTTGTAGTGTTTTACAACAAACCAGTCTAGCTTTATTTCGGGCCTTAGCTTTGTTTCCACTACACACATTATGTCCGGTTCGTTATTTCTTAGGTAATCCATACATTCTAGCCTCTTAGACAGAAATCCATCTATATTCATGTAAGTCACTTGTATTCCATTCCTAGTCTCTTTCTTCCATGTAATGTCTATTCTGCCTGTTTTATCCACCACTTCTTTAGCCTCCCATTTCTCATCCTCCAAAAAAACTTGGTCTTTTCCTCCTCTGTTCTTTCGTTGTTCCTCTCTTTCACTTCAGTTACAAGCTCTTTCATTCTCATTCGCTCATCCTGTGACATATTTCTTCTTATGTAAATTGTTTTGGTTTCCTCTGAGTCCTTAAGTTTCCAAGCCCTCCTCAACAAGGCCTCAGCTGCCACCTGAGACTTGAATTTTAATTTTAATGGTCTATTCTTGCCTTCCTCAAAAGCTCCCAATCTCACACTTTCTTCTACCTCAACATATAGGTCCTCTTCCTCCGCAGAGATCTTATACAGTATAGACTTAATCCTGTCATTTTCCTTATTCCTCCTACCCTGCCAGTTTCTGTTAGTTTCCTCCCTCAATCTTGTTATGGTCACACATTTTTTTTCTTTTCAGCAATATCTCTCACCACATACTCATTTTCCTTTAGTGCCTTTACCATTTCACTCTGCATAATCATTTTATTTTCCTCTTCCTGCTTTTTCACTATCTCCCTAAAGGACCTTTGTACCTCCTGATGTTCATGGTTCACTTCTTTCATCCTAGCATCAATTAGATTAAGGCATTCCTCCTTCCTCAAGTCCCCTTCGGATATTTTCATCTCCATTTCTAGGAGTTTAGCCTTCATCTCTTCACATTGTTTCCTTAGTTGTTGGTTTTCTTTCTCCATCTCTACTTTTTCTTTCAATAGCTCTTTATTCGCTATCGTTAACAAATAGATCTCTTTTTTGAACGAATCATTCTCAGCTATAACTCTATCCAGTTTTTCTTCTATGGACAAAATGTTTAGGAACTTACTTTCCAGTGCCTGGATTCTTGCATCCATATCTAATTTCTCCAGTCCTCTTGGAGTAGTTACGAAACCTTCAAAATCTTTGGGTTGTCTAGGAGTAGCCGCCATGTTTGTTATCGTCAGCTGATTACGGCCAAAACAATCACCGCCCACACTCTCATCTCAGGGACCACTCTCCATATCCCTCACTTTCAACACTATGCGACAGTAGGACATCAACAGGACACTAACTTAGAGGTACCCGGACCCTGTAACACCATAGGTATTTTCACTTCTTCCCGTCCGCAGCCACAGACGAGCCGTCCTCTCTCAGCGACGGCGAGTGTGTGTGTGTGTGTGTGTGTGTGTGTGTATTTACCTAGTTGTAGTTTTACGCTTGTGTGGCCCCGTCTCCATATCTACACTTATCCAATTTTTCTTTAAAGCTATGCACACACTTTGCTGACACCACTTCTTCACTCAAACTGTTCCAAGTATCAACACATCTTTGCGGGAAACTATATTTTTTAACATCTCTCAGACATCTTCCCTTCCTTAGTTTTTTACTATGTGATCTTGTGCTTCTAATGTCATATTCTTCTCTCAGGATCAGTTTCTCATTATCCATTTGATCCATTCCGTTAATCAATTTATAAACTTGTATCAAATCCCCTCTCTCCCTTCTCTGTTCTAGGGTTGGTAGATCCATAGCTTTTAGTCTCTCCTCATATGTCATCCCTTTAAATTCTGGAACCATTCTTGTAGCCATTTTTTGTAGTCTCTCCAACTTCCTTATGTGTTTCTTTTTATGGGGGGTCCACACAACTCCTGCATATTCCAATCTGGGTCTTATTATAGTACTTATCAATTTCTTCATCATTTCTTTGTCCATGTAGTGAAATGCTAATCCAATATTCCTTAGCAAATTATATGTCTCTCTGAAAATTCTATCAATATGGCTTACCGGTTGATTGTTTTCTTCCATTGTCACTCCCAAGTCCTTTTCCTTTTTTTACTTTTTCTAGTTCTACTCCATCTCCCATCAAATAGATTCCCACTGGTCATCTTTCACTCTTTCCCATTTCCATGACGGCTTTTTTCCACATTGAATTCCATCTCTCATTTTTTACTCCATTTCCAGATCTTGTTTAAGTCTTCCTGCAGTATTTCACAATCCCCTTTTTGTTTTATGACTCTGCACAGTTTCACATCGTCCACAAACAGATTTATGTAGCTGTTCACTCCCTCTGGCATGTCGTTTATATATATGAGAAAAAGTATTGGCGCCAATACTGACCCCTGTGGCACTCCGCTTTCTACTGCTCTCCACTTGGACTTCATATCTTTAACTACCGTTCTTATTTCTCTCCCCCTCAAATAATTTTTCCATCCATCTCAATGTGATTCCTTTTGAGCCACCCTTCTCCTCTAACTTCCACAGTAATCTTGTATGTGGCACTTTATCAAATGCCTTTTTTAATCCAAATAAATAGTCAACCTCTCTCTCTTGTACTCTATCAACTATTCTAGAGTAGAAACTCAGTAAATTAGTTACACACGACCGTCTTTTTCTAAAACCAAATTGGCTATTTGATATCAATTTGTTTGTCTTCAAGGAACTCAATCCATTGTTTCTTTATTATTCTTTCACACATCTAGCATATTACACTAGTTAGTGATACTGGTCTGTAATTTAAAGGTTCTTCCTTCCTTCCGCTTTTATATATGGGAATCACCTCAGCTCTTTTCCATTCTACTGGTACTGTTCCATTTTCTATTGAACATTTTATGATGTTGTATATAGGACTTGCTAGTTCTTCCCTACATTCTTTCAGTATTCTGCCTGAGACTTCAACCGGTCCCATTGCCTTCTCTTCATCCAATTCTTTCATTAACTCTTTTATTTCAAACTTGGTTACTTTAACCTCTTTCATATAGACAGTCTCTCTATTACCCTGTGGCCTTTCAAATTTGGATTCCTTAGTAAAGACCTCCTGGAATTTATTATTTAATAGTTCTGCCATACTTTTTGGGTCTTCCACCATCCCATTCTTTCCTTTTAACCTTTCTATTGTTTCTTTTTGCCTTATTTTCCCATTGATGAATCTGTAGAACAATTTTGGTTGTTCCTTACATTTTTCGACATTGTCCTTCTCATAGTTCCTTTCCTCATCCTTCCTCACCTTAACATATTCATTTCTGGCTGCCTTGAAGTTTTCCTTATTTACTGGATTTCTATTTCTCCTCCACCTTTTCCATGCTCCATCTCTTTTTTCCTTTGCCCTAGCACACCTTGCGTTAAACCAATCTTTCTTTCCTTCTTCTTTAGGTCTATATTTCGGGACATATTCCCTGACTCCTGTTTTGTATATTTCCAAAAATAAGTTATACTTCTCTTGCACTGTCTCTGAGTTTTCCATTTCCTCCCAGTTAACGTATTTGAAGTAGTTCTTCAGATTCTCAATATCAGCCTTTCTGTAATTTAATCGGTCTCCTTTGTATGATTCGTCTCTATCTTCCTTTCCTTCTATATCCATTTCTAATATTACATGGTCACTCTTTCCCAATGAGCACTTATATCTTATATCATTGTTCATTTGTATACCCCTTGTAAAAACTAGGTCCAATCTCGCCGGCTCGTCGTTTCCTCTGAATCTTATGTTTTCCTTTACTCTTTGGTCCATCATATTGTCTATCATTAGGTTTAGGAATCTTTCTCCCCAGGCTTCTTCCCCAATACCACTTTCATAATTTTCCCAGTCCACTTCTTTACAGTTGAAATCTCCTACTAATATCACTTTTCTCCTTTCTTTAACGATTCTCATTAGACTCCTTATTGTGTCATCAGATTCTATCATGTCTTTATATTCTTGATTGGTCCATGAATTTGTTTTTGGTGGCACATATGTTACAATGATTGTTAACTCTTTTTTATTAATATGCATCTTAACATACAGTACTTCTGCATTTCCTTCCCCACATTCCACTTGGTTTAACACCATCTCCTTCCTTAACATTATCATGACTCCTCCTCCTCCTTTACCCCCTCTGTCTCTCCTCCAAACATTATACCTATTATTCAAATCTATTTTGATTGCCTCATTTAGTTTTGTTTCAGCCAGGCATACAATATCCGGTTCTTCTTTCTTTATGCAATCTCTTAATTCTAATTTACTTGATAAAACCCCATCTATGTTCGTATACATCATTTTTAGTTAAACTGCTTTAGTTACTGCTGCAGCCAGTTCGTTGTAGCTCTTCCTTTCTTCCTCATTTCTATTTTTCTTTATATAGATATCCTTGCAACCTTCTGTTTCTCTGAGTTTAGTTGTTCTATATAATATTTCTTCTGTTGCTGCTTGTGATTTTAGTAGTATCTTAATTGGTCTCGTTGTTCCTTCTTGATGAGGTCCCATTCTGTGTATTTCTTCTACTTCCTCTTCTAAGTTCTGCCTATCTTCGTCGTTTAGATTTTTTAGTAGGTCTTTGACTGATTTCATTTCTTCTTTTTCTCTTCTTGGTCTATATTTTACAATTTCCCTAACTGTGTGTGTGTGTGTGTGTGTGTGTGTGTGTGTGTGTGTGTGTGTGTGTGTGTGTGTGTGTGTGTGTGTGTGTGTGTGTGTGTGTGTATTTACCTAGTTGTAGTTTTAAAGGGCCTGGGCTTTATACTCGTGTGACCCCATCTCCATATCTACACTTATCCAATTTTTCTTTAAAACTATGCACACTCGTTGCTGACACCACTTCTTCACTCAAACTGTTCCACGTCTCATCACATCTTTGTGGGAAACTATATTTTTTAACATCTCTCAGATGTGTGTGTGTGTGTGTGTGTTTCACTGTTTGATCTGCTGCAGTCTCCGACGAGACAGCCAGACGTTACCCTACGGAACGAGCTCAGAGCTCATTATTTCCGATCTTCGGATAGGCCTGAGACCAGGAATACACCACACACCGGGACAACAAGGTCACAACTCCTCGATTTACATCTCGTACCTACTCACTGCTAGGTGAACAGGGCTACGTGAAAGGAGACACACCCAAATATCTCCACCCGGCCGAGGAATCGAACCCCGGTCATCTGGCTTGTGAAGCCAGCGCTCTAACCACTGAGCTACCGGTGTGTGTGTGTGTGTGTGTGTGTGTGTGTGTGTGTGTGTGTGTGTGTGTGTGTGTTTACCTATTTGTATTTACCTATTTGTGTATTACAGGGCCCGAGCTAAGCTCTCTGTGTCCTGTCTCCTTGTCCATTCCTGTCATATCTCTCTTTCATCTGATTGACACACACCGCGTCAACGACATGACTGCTCAGTTTATTCCACTTATCAATGCTACGATGCGGGAAACTGTATTTTCTCACGTCATTTAGACAGATGTCCTTTATTAGCTTTTTCCATGTCCTCGGAGATGATTACTTGTGGTCACCTTTATCAACTCTCTATCCAGTATGTCAATCTTGTTCACCAATTTATACATAGTTATCATGTCTCCTCTTGTTCTTCTCTCTTCTAATGTGGTCAGCCCCAGCTTCCTCAGTCTTTCCTCATAGTCTAACTCCTGAGTCCTGGTACCATCCTTGTTGCCAGCCTTTGTACCCTTTCTACCTTCTTCACATTTTTCTTCATATGTGGTGACCAGACACATGCTGCATATTCTAGCTGGGGTCTTATTAAGGTACATAATATCTTCTTCATCATTCCTTCATCTAGGTAGTGGAATGCAAGGCCAATATTTTGAAGCATGTTGTATGTTTTCCAAAAAATCTTGTTAATGTGTTTCTCCGGTGACAAAGTGTTTTGCACGGTTACTCCTAAGTCTTTCTCCTCATTGGTCTCTTTAATTTTCTCATCACCCAGCCTGTAATCCCTGTTTGGTCTGTATCTACTTCTTCCCATTTTCATAACATGGGTCTTGTCTATATTAAATTCCATCTGCCACTCCTTACTCCACTCATATATTTTATCAAGATCTTCCTGTAACTTGTTACAATCTCCCACATTCTTTACTCTCCTCATAATTTTAGTATTGTCCGCAAACATGTTCATGTAACTGTCAATTCCTACTGGCATATCATTAACATAAATCAAAAACATGATGGGACCAAGCACTGACCCTTGTGGAACTCCACTGGTTACTTTCTTCCACTCGGACTTCCTTCCTCTCACCACTGTTCTCATTTCTTTTCCCATTAAGTAATTTTCCATCCATTTTGCTAGTTTATCATTTACTCCTCCAGTCATCTTTAGTTTCCACATCAGTTCCTTCCTCTCACCAGTGTTCTCATTTCTCTTCCCATTAAGTAATTTTCCATCCATTTTGCTAGTTTATCATTTACTCCTCCAGTCATCTTTAGTTTCCACATCAGTCTATTGTGTGGTACTTCATTAAAGGCCTTTCTCAAGTCCAGGTAGATAGCATCCACCCATCCCTCTCTATGTTGTAGTATGTCAGTCACTCTTGAATAAAAACATAATAAATTGGATACACACGATCTTCCTTTTCTGTGCAATATCACAAAGTATCAGTACATTACTTTCACAAGTGGTGGGTATAAATCTAATATCAGCATCCCCAGATGCTCCAATTAAGACCCCTCTCATTTCAAAGAGTCATTTGTGGTCTAGCAATGCTTCTTAGCAGAGCCAATGCTCATAAATACCAAAGTTAAATGAAGCTTTTACACACAACCACAAAATGCAATGCTGCAGTCCTGAAAGTTGTTGTCTTCATTACAACAAAAAGTAGGGTTGCTTGTCAAAAACTCTTTTTAACAGTACATAAGTGGTATAACTGTAGTGCTGCTAATGTGAAGTGCTCAATTTAACATACTTTCAATAAGTAAAGCTTCAAGCATGTATTACCATTGTCACCACTGTGCATCAGCAACACTGATGAAGCACTACTTAAAAGTTATCATGCACCATTGCTAAGTGGCACTGTGAGAAAGGTGCCTAATGTTTGCAGTACCACCGGTGCAAATGGGTATTACTGGTGAAAACCTACTTACATGCCACACCCTTACACTGTGTGAAGGTGGCCTTACTTCAGATTGAGCTACGATTCACTTGTTTGCTAAGACATGATAACGTGCAAAAATGGTTGCTCTGTCTAGTGATGAAACTATAAACTATGAACTTACATTGTTGCAAAAACTAGACCAAAGAAGAAAAGAAAGATCATGCAGTAAGTGAATATACCTGTTGTCACTCTCCAGTAGGATGACAGGGTCCAGGCTGCCAGGCTCCAGTGAGGCTACCCTTTCGGCTAATGCTGCCACAGTGCCTGATGATGCACTGCTGGCCTTGCCTCTAACTAAAAAATAGGTACAATAAATATGCATGAAACATAGAAGGATGTAAAAATATTAATTCATAGCAACATAGATGGTGCTGGTGTCCAATGTCACTGTCATAACATTTTCATGCTAGAATATCAACAGTATAGTAATCCAATATGAGATATGAAATACAGTACATGGATTTGCACCATTCAGGTAAATGTAATACTACTTAGTACCTACAGAAGTAACACTTTTAGCATAACTCTCCAAAGGCAAGAAAGAAACCAGCATAACCCTGGTGTGAAGCTCACCTCCAAGACACAGTCCCTTATGGTCAGCACACAGGACCCCGGACACTCCTGTACTGTGCGCACTGCAGTAATATAAATATTAGCTTAAATAACCTGAGTTTGGTTAAGAATATCATACCGCAACACAACTATTTAACTGACTTTGCCCTATTCATAAATAATTCCAAGTAATATGTGAACTAATCTCACATAACTGGATGGTGCCACTCAACAAAATTTCATCAAAGCAAACTACTTTCATGTTTGATCTCTAAATTGGTGATATTCTCATATATGATATTATTTGACCTAACTGCAGCAGCAAATGTGTGGGCATTAATTGCTAAAGAGGAGCTTTGCAAATGAGCTTCTCTTTCCAGAATTATTTCAGATTTACACCATCAAAGTCTAAAACATTGGAATGTGATTCTTGAATACCATACTGGGTTCTAAGAAACTTGATGTCTTCGAGTTTCCGTGGGAAGACCATATTTTCGTAATACACACGCGCTTTATTTACATCTACGCAGTCCTCAACAAGTAACAAAAATAAGGTAGCACTGTATAGTGAACTGTAAAGGTCCACTCAAACATTATCAATCCCTGCTTACAGACAAGTATTGATTCCAGTTACTATTGTCATGAAATATCATACATACATCTCATCCAGGCACTTCTCTAGCGGCTTCTCCATGGCAGGAAACCAAACGAGAGGGAAAGCAAGAAATCGTGTGTGGAGCAACTGGCTGCGTGAGGCGGGGTGTCAGCTGAGCCTGATCATCATGTGTCAACAACAGTCTTCCAGCCAACAGTCACATGATCATCCATAATATAAAAATTGACCACGAAGAAAATCAGCCACCAGATTATTATTATTATTATTATCTTTTTTTTTTTTTTGCTTTCATTCATTGACAGAAACGACTTTGAATTTTCAGTTAATAAGTAATCTGCAAACAATAGCAACAAGATAATGGTCTAACAATAAACATAAGGCATTTTTAATGTACTTGTAACTTTTTTTCTTTATAGCAAAGCTTATTACCAGCATCACTACTGTCCAAATGCTTCAGAATGGTGTTGTCGAAGTGTAAACACCTATCATCATAATCAACTCCCAGGCTCCTATAGTGTAGTAATAAGTCTTTCTTTGCCTAATTGGAGACTGTTGCTCTAATAACGGTCAAAGAACCCCTCTGCCTCTGATTGACATAGCTTCTGGATAGTGGTCATATTCTTACTATCGTAGAAAGTTATTAGTTTATTCACTTATAAAGAAAACAGCATCGATATGCTTCCAGAGTACTGGCGTTATTGAGCATCACAGACTACCTTGGCCACCGCTAGTACTGAGTCTACTGAAGTTTATTGTCTGCTCCTTAATACTCATTGTTATCATAAAGTAAAATTATTTATTTATTCACCATGGAAATTTCGCTAATCGCTGCGGTAGAACACGCTTTATTTTTATTTATTCTTTTTTTTTTTTTTTTGGGGGGGGCAAATAACATTAACAAGTTGTTAATGATAACTAGTGATATATAACAATAATATTTTTTTTTTATATAATCCTAATAAATTTTCATGTTTGACGCGCAATTTCAAAGAATATGGTATATATGCGGCGCATGTGTCCTTCCTCTGCTTCATGGCAGCGATCCACGGACTACTGTGTCAATAGTACCTACTAATGTACGTACATACCAAGGATTCTATACTAAGTATATTCCTTGGTACATACCTACTTGCCGTAGTGGCTACGAACAAAGAAGGATACTACGTATTACTATCCTACTACCTATCTGCTCTTTCCCCATATCCATTGCAGCAGATTTACAGAAAATGGTAGAAGGAAAAAACAAAACAAAACAAAAAATCAATATATAAATGTGAAAGAGATGATATTACAAACGAAAAGGAAGAGGAGAAGAAAAAAAAACTTGGTGAAAATAACTCTTTCAAGAGAGACTGACTATTTTTTCATTGATTTTTTTTTTCTATTTCGCTTGAATAAACTTATTGGTAACCACATGTCACGAGCCATTGAACCGTTGTTCATTGTATTAATCGCCCACCCTGATCGAAATAACACACAACACAAATCAAAAGATAAATTACTTTACCTGCAGGTAGCTATTTTAGTATGGCGGTTGGGAGCCGAAACATGTATGATATTGGAAATGGTACAGCTATCCTCGCTTATTAAAAAGGCAAAATCTCGTTGATATAATATACATTCTTGCTTTTAAATATGTTGTAAGCAGAAAATGCACACCAAGCCAACCCAATACCGCCGAGTATGTAGGCTTGCGAACAGACACAGAGAAGAAGCTCTGGGGACAAGCGCGCATGTTACGTTCCGCTTCGTAAGTATCAATAATATTCACTTAATTGCTTTAAGATATGTATTTTAAACCCGCTGCAGCATTCAGTTTCATCCATAAATTTGCCATGCAACAAAACAAATCGGGGAATGTTATGCTGTAGGAAGAATTTTCGAACTGATAATGGTGGCGCCTGGAGGTATTTGCCTAAATTATTTATTGCATTTTTTGTGATTATGGCGATGCAGTGCTGTGCTAATGCCTCATTCCTATCTGTAAACAATGTACGTGTGATTTCGGTGCCTGGTGAGTTGAAGGGCGGTGGGTTATGGCGGCAATAGTATAATAAAGCAGTAATAGTGGCAGGTACACCACCGGTGGGGAAGAGGGCGGCGGGGCGTCCCGTCCCCTCCCGCCGCCACTCCGCTTTCAACTTCGTGACGGAAGGGTGGGCCAGTTTTCATCCGCGGAAAACTACTTTACACGGCCTTCCACAGCAAATATAAATTGAAGTATAAGTTTTATAGTGCCTAGGGAATTGTTGGACAATCTTTGGACGCTCCCAAACCGGTCCTGAGAAAACTGCTGTGGTGTTGATCTGGCGTGTGAAATCGTAAAGTTCAGCCGATTATGATGTCTGTTCCGAAAGGGTAAAGTTTATATTGGTGTTACTTTCTTCCGCTGTGATATTGTGACGTTGATTTAACAAACAAGCGTGTTGTATATATAGCCTGCATATAATACTTGATGTTGGAGATAGTGGGACTGGAATGTAGGTGGCGTGACCTTGAACATTAGATACGTGGCTTCGGAATGAAAAATTATGGGTGGAGCTCTCTCTCTCTCTCTCTCTCTCTCTCTCTCTCTCTCTCTCTCTCTCTCTCTCTCTCTCTCTCTCTCTCTCGTGTGTGTGTGTATAGAATGGACAGCTTTCACACATACTCACACCTTCTCACACACACACACACACACACACACACACATATATATATATATATATATATATATATATATATATATATATATATATATATATATATAGGTATATATATATATATATATATATATATATATATATATATATATATATATATATATATATATATATATATATATATATATATATATATATATATATATATATATATATATATATATATATATATAGATATATATATATATATATATAGATAGATATATATATATATATATATATATATATATATATATATATATATATATATATATATATATGTGGCTAGATTACCATGTCTTACTCTATCTTTCCCTGTTCTGATTTTATACATTCTGGACTTGTTGGTAGTTCATGGTCCAGACTGATAGTGATAGGAGATAAGGGATGAGGAATTTACAGATAGTGGCTGTGATGAGTAGGTTTAAATTCATAAGACAAGATATAAAGATAATTAAAAGTTTTTGAAAAACCTGCCTAAGTAGATGATTTCCACTTATTGAATTGTTACATACTTCTGTTTTGATTACTTTCACTGACTATATAATATTTTTCCTTCTAACAGAAAAATGAGGACCGAGTGCAAAGTGTACGTGGGGAACCTTGGCAATGCTGATGCCAAGCATGAGTTGGAATCAGCTTTTTCTAAGTATGGGCCTCTGGTCAATGTGTGGGTAGCCCGCAATCCTCCCGGGTTTGCCTTTGTGGAGTTTGAGGACCCAAGGGATGCTGAGGACTCTGTGCGGGCTCTGGATGGCACGTGAGTTTTACTATTCCTTCCCACTTGTGTTTGAGATGGTTTGTTTTTACTAACAATTAGATAATGAAAGACTTTCAGCACTTAAATTCCAATTTTTTTTTTTTAATTAACACATTTTCATTAAAAAAAAAAATAGATGGCAAGATAATTGATGTGAAGTTGTTGCATTTTTTTTTATGTGGTTCTACATGTTCTTTGCATGTGAATCTTTTTTCATCTCTCTGATCTTTAAAATATAAGATTTGGGTAAAGCAAACTTGGTATATTGTTCAATCCCTCAAGTACAATTCCTCTATTTATTAACTTGACAATCTTCTAGGTAACTATTCTCTCTTGTAAATTGAATGTCCTTGGTTACTTCGCTTCTCATGTCTAGTTAAAACAGCGTGATATCATCCAGTTTTTCAGAAACTCTTTGACTTCTGCTGTCTCTATACCTTATCCATCCATGAATGGAGTACACTTCACATGTACAACTTTCTCTACAGGGTGGAATTGAAAACATGTCTTAACTATTCCTCTTCTCTGACTGTTTTCACTGCTGCGGTGTTGCACATCACACCAACTGCTCTTCTGATCTTGCTAACTACATTTTTCTCTTCCTCTCACAGTCCCACTGCATTAGACTTTCCACTTGTCACACCTGTTCTGTCCATCTCAATTACAAGAATTAACCAGCATTCTTAAGCTTCCCTTTTTCGGGTAAACTTTGGAACTCTCTGCTTGCTTATGTTTCCTTTTTCCTATCACTTTAACTCTTTCAAGAGGGTTTCAAGAATTGACTCATTTTGGATAATCCATTTGGGAATTGACAGTCTCAGTGGCCCTTTTTTTAACTTTTTGTTGCCCTTGGGCAATGCAACTCTTGTTTAAGAAAGAAAAGAAAAGAATTGGCCACAATATTACATAATCTAACCAATAGTAACATAGCACCATTAGCACCACCAGCACAAACTCACCTCAGTTCACTTCCCTTGTGTGTACACAGTCGACTATGTGGTGTGCGGGTGAAGGTGGAGATGTCAACTGGACGTTCTCGTCGTGACCGCTTCCACTCTCCTCCACGTCGAGGCGGCGCCGGTGCAAGGAGATCAAGGTAAGATTGGTCCTCATTCTTTTCTCCTTGTGGACAGGAGCTCAGGTCACTTATTTTGAAGCATATTGTATTTGCTAAAATTCATTGGTTTTGAGTACTTACCAAAACTTAGAAAAAAAAAATCATGTTATTACATTTATTCTTCAATATACTGATTTCTCATTCTGGATCATAGGTTGTCCTTTTATTTAACTTTTTTTTTCAATTTCCCATAGTCTTGCCAGTTAGTATAGGCAGGAGTATGTGGACACTGATGTCAGAGTTTGGTCATACAGACATGGGGGTGTTTGTGGCCCATTGTTCTTAATGGTATCTTTCAGCTTCCATCAGTGAACTCTGTGGTAGAATCACAGTATCACTGATTCCATCTATTCTTTTTGTTGGATTTTCATTTCTTTTCTTTTTTCTTTTTTCTTTCTTTTTTTCTTTTTTATTGTGTGTGTGTATCATCATATATTTAAAAATTTTTTTTTAAGGGATGGGGCAGAACACATCACCAGTGCAAATCACACTACCTGTAGGTTACTTTCTTTTGCATCACACTGTCTGGTCACAACATTATTCACATTGATTCTAGTTCTTTCTCAGTTCAGAAAACTAACTGAATTATGGTGTAAGCTTCAATTAATATTTAGCCTGCCATTTTAAGTGATTATATTTCTTATCAATCTCATAATTTAAGTTGTAAACGACAAGAGAAGTGATTTTAAGAGACCATGTTAATTTTGGTGTGTGGCCCATTACAGGAATATCTGGCCCCAATTTCTTCTTGTTCCACCACCTACTCCTACTGTTGCTCCCACACCACCACCACCACCACCACCATCACCACCACCACAAGTACTGCCAACACCATCTCCATCACCACCTCTAGCAGTAGCAGCAGCAGCAGCAGTCTGTCAGCAGCCTTGCGGGTCTCCTCCAACCTTGAGCTGGTCCCGAGTTTGGATCCACTGGCCTTCCAGCCTCCTGCAACCAGCCTGACCAGAAACCAGCAGCTGGTTGTCCCTTAGAGGCACTTTCCAGTCAGCTGGGAATAATTTTTCCCCACTAACTGGGCTGGGCCAGCTGCTGGTTTCTCTTCAGTAGTGGGGGCCAATCTCACCAAATTCTCATACGCCCGACAACGCTAAAACGCAGCGTGGGCCCCCGCCCAGCACTCACCCGCCCCTGAGTACTCCATTTGACCTCCCTCCTCGCCTCTGAATCCCCGGTGCCCAGCCATCACACGGGGCTTTTCCAGCGTTGACCTGCTGTAGGCCAGCCATGCCACTGTCGGTCAAGGGTGTTTGCCCCCACTTTCTCGCGTACGGCGCACACCCACCTGGCTCAACATAACTGCTACTACTACTACCACCTACTACTACCACTACTACTACTACTACTACCACCCTGTCTGTTTGAACATCCTATCCATAGTCACAAACTACAGGTTTGTGAATGCTATTCAAATGTAGGTATTCATCCTGTGAGTAAGGATGGTGGTACCTAGAGGAGTGAGTGTTGACCCCTTGAAGAGTCATTTATAACTTAAAACTTGCCTTGAGCGAATGACTTAAACAGTTGTCATGGTTCAGCCCAGGTGGTCGGTGGGAGAGAAGTAACCACTTTGTGGCCATGAGTAGAGAGAGAGAGAGTTCAGCAGTTCACTTTCCGTAGATGCAAGACTGGACATATACTTTACCCTAATCAGTTTCTTACAGCCTCATATAAAGTGGAATTCCATGTTGCTAAAGCAGTGTTGTTCCAATTTCGAGACAGTGATGACATCCAGCGAATAAAGTTTTGTTATGTTTTGGTGTATTTTTTAAATTTTTGCTCTTCGGGTCATTTCAGGTCGCGCTCCCCACGGAGGTTTGGGGGCAGCCGAGGACGATCACGCTCCCGCTCCCCCAGGCGGTCCAGGTCCCGCTCTCCAAGGTAATAGTCTTCACTTTATTTTACTTAGAATACTCCATACAATACCCAGGCACCTTCATCCCTTAAAACAAGCAGCAGCAAGGTTACTATTTAGCTTAGTTTCACTTCTTCACACACACACACACACACACACACACACACACACACACACACACACACACACACACACACACACACACACTCACTCACTCACCCACCCACCCACAAAACAGTCATTGATAATTATTTTCATTATTGCACCACCAACCTTAACAGGAACAACATATGTCATTGTTGGATGTTGCAGCTTACAAACACACTATGGAATTCTCCCTCCTTAGAATGCTTACTGAAAATGCTCACTTTTTTCAGGCCAGCTCGCCGTGGCTCCCCAAGGTGAGGGTTATTTCTAAATTATAAAACTGATTCTACTCAATTCCTGTAACAAGAGTCTGAGATAGGTGAGTGCTTTCAGATAAGGTGGTGTTTTTCAGGGATGGAGTATTCACATTTGAAATTCAATAATGGAACACATTAGATGCAGCATTTCAGATTATATATGCTGCTCTTTGGAGTCAAAAATACCTGTATATATATATATATATATATATATATATATATATATATATATATATATATATATATATATATCTCTCTCTCTCTCTCTCTCTCTCTCTCTCTCTCTCTCTCTCTCTCTCTCCAGTTCTTGGACTTGGTATTCATATTCATAGAATAATGAATAATCAGTCTGAAATTATCATTTGTTTGATTTACTTCAGTTGAAATGAATGGAAAGGGAATTGAGCATTGGTTTACTATCAAGTTGGAAACTAAATTAATTCATTTAATTTTATACATGATATATTTGATGTCCTACTAGTGAAACTGGCACCAGTTAGTCAAGTATCATGTGTAAGCACATTTACCATCTGCAAGAAATTATCTTTTTTCTTGACTTGCCTTGTAGCATTTGCTATTTTGAAAGTATTTTTGTTTACATGTCCTGGCCTTTAGCATTACCAGAACATCATCCCTGGTGCCTTGTTTTGACTAAGTGGAATATCTGATGCAGATTTTACACACGACAGGTGAGGGACAGCAGAGGAAAACTATTTATTGAGGTGATTGAGTGGAAGTGTCAGGTTTATAATGACGATGCTGCTTTGGAGTCCAACATTTTTCTTCTCTGAGGATTGGTGTTAATGGAAATAGTCCACCTCTTCTTTCTTAGTGACACGTGTACATATCTTTTTTTATGAATAGTATCATAATTTTCCTTTTTTTAAAGAAATGATGGACAGTATTGTGTTGGAGAATATGTCATTTTCATGTATGGGAGACATGGATATTCGTATTTTGAGTGGCTGCTGCCAAACCTTAATTTTAAGTTTCTTTGGTTTGCTTCTTGCTATTGTGTGCTTTGAATTGTGTGCTGTTTCTATCTATAGTATTGAAAGTGTGATCTTACTAACTAAAGTAGTATAGTGGTAACCTACTTTAATGAACCAACACATCAGATTTCCTTATAATAAACAAGGATGGTCTGTCTTTTTCATGTCCTTGATGTGGGAAGTTGTGTTGCACTTGGCTACAGTTTGCCTGTAACTCTATTCCATGAGTTGGTTAAGTAGCTGGAGAAAATGGAAAAGATGCCTCAGCTATAGACATTAGATATGGCTTAAAAACAATGTACACTTTTACAATGACTGCCACACAAGTAATGTCAGGCACCTTACCTCATGTTGGTTATTTCGGCACCTTAACACCACATGGTGTTATCCTTGTCTTATAGCTTATGACCTTGGTGGTGTTTAGTGAGTGACAGATACCTGTAAAACAGAAGATTGATGGGGGGATTAGTGACTAAGGTACTTATCTTCATATCAGTGGAAAATATCCCCTTTAGCCCATAAAATTCCCATGAAAAGCCCACATGGTATAAAAAAAAAAAAAAAAAAAAATGTAACATGATACAGTAGAGACTCGATACTTGAACTTAATTCATTCCAAGTGGCTGTTCAAGTATTAAAAAGTTCAACTATTGATACCTATAAATCAGGTAATTTGTTCTTATCTTTGCAAAACCTCAAGTTTATAAAAATTTCAATGTTTTTACAATTTTTTATTTGTACATAACATAAGTGAAGCCTGGAGATGGATAACTTAGAAGAAGAGGGGAGAAGAAGGATAGAGAGGAGGAGGTAGGTTGCCAAAGGAAGAGTCATCATCCATCATGATGATTCCTGTGAATCCACTATTGGAGGACTGTGGCTCACTAACACTTGAACCGACATCCGGTATACCGTTATTACGGTAATGTCGGTATTACCAGTAATACAGTATCAAAATGGTACTGTGGCAACTGCGAGAAGGGAGATGACAAGAGCTTTGTATACGACCAAATGTGTGGCTGTTTGATTTCCAGATATTTTCGCTACTAATGAACCTTTGGTGTTAATGTAAGTTTATAAATGAAAAACTATAGAGAGGATGCAGGAGAATGTTATTTTGATGACTGCAGCAGCACAAGTCACAACTGGTGGAGGGGGAAGGGGGGGCACCAGGGAGTCTTTGCTTACAACCACAGGTGTGGACATTCGACTATCAGATATTTTTTTCGAGTATTAAATCAAACTTTTGTGTTCGAGTATTTAGACATTCGAGTATTGAGTCTCCACTGTATAGAGAATATTTTCTTTTGATGGTGGCTTTCTTTAGGCAAATACTTCCATCTTGTGACCAAAATTATGAAAAAAACCAATCATTCTTTATTTTTCAACTATGTAATGGATTGTGTTGACAAAATTAATGTTAGCTATAAATCAGTAATAACTTCTCTCCAAACATACTCATTTCAATAGATGTCATAAAGAATCAAGTCTGGAGTTTACTATATTTGTTAAAGCAGGTCACCTCTGTAAATCTTTCATCAGTTAATGTATTTTCTTAGAAAATAACTTTGCAAGTTTTATTGTCTTAGGTCTTGTTGTCATTAATGAATTTTTCAAGAGGTTTAATCTTTTTATTCTAACATTGTCTTTATTTGAATTATGGGATTGACCAGTTTGCAAAGTTGATATTTTTGCTTTCTCTCTCAGGTATTGAGATAATGCTCAGCATTATTGATAACATGTGCACATTGATTGAACTGAAGTGCCTTAGATGGATTGATTTGAGTGCCTTACTTGACACCTTTTCAGAGATGCAAATTTTATTGCTCTCTTGGAATCTTTTGCTGACCCTTCACTGTCCATGTCTTATGTGAATTGTTTTGATGGTCTTATTGCATTGGTAGTTGTTTTTTGTAGGATACAGTTTGTTTTCTAGAGTAGTATGTTGGAGAGTATCTTATTATAATCCAGTAATATCTTGGGATCACTAATGCCAACACTTTACTATCATAGGTATGATGACTACCACCGCCGCAGTGAATCACCACAGCCCAAGAGGCGCTCACGCTCGAGGTCATAAGTCCAGGCTGTCTGTTGGACGATGTCTTGGAGTGGCTGGCCACAGAAGAGGGATGTTCCAGAAAGTGGTATTTGGTGTGGCCAACACAGCGTATATTTTTTTATGGGTGGTGAGTTAAAACTGAATGGTGGTGACTGTCTAGTAAAGTTGCGGGTGGACTAAATCAGCTAATGGCCTCCAGCCAGAGGCCCTGTGTAGTCCTTGACAGTGTACTGAGGATTGATAAGACACCACACTTTAGAAGCTGGTGGTGACTTGTATCTACTTTGCCTCTTGGATCATTCACTGTCCTCCCCCATAAGTGGTCATTATGCATTGTCCCTTTTGATATAAAAAAAAACACCTAAGGCTTAATCATTGTAAAAGGTAGTAATAAGGTCAGCTTTGAGCTTCTTATTTTACAAAGGATCATCTCCAATTTGTGGATAAAGCTTTCTACCTGAACATTAGTCTTGGAACATTTTTTCTTGTCTTCAATAGAAGGTTTTGGCACTTGCACATGATTTTCAGTCATGACGTTCATTTCAAATCATTAGTGTATAAGGAGATAAATGTGTTTCATTACAGCAATCTCGTAGCTTTCATGGTCTTTTGGTTGTATTTCCTTATTAAAAATACTTCTTGATGTTAGATTCATCACTCAAATTTCTAAAGATGTCCTATGCT
Source organism: Portunus trituberculatus (assembly GCF_017591435.1). Lineage (NCBI taxonomy): Eukaryota > Metazoa > Arthropoda > Malacostraca > Decapoda > Portunidae > Portunus > Portunus trituberculatus. Next base: position 12,912,052 of record NC_059299.1, read on the forward strand.
TCATGATGCAAGCTTTGTAATGGAACAAATCTTTTCCTAACGAGATATCACGATTTGTAGTTCATACTTTCAGCCGCTAGATGTCCTTAACTTTCTTGTTGGAAATGAGATGTGGAATACTTTAAATATCAATTTATGGGCACTTTTCTATATAATTATGGTCATTGTATTTTATTTTTTCTTGTGTTTGATGTTGCATATGTGTATTCTACCTGTGTACTATATATACACTTCAGTATCATAACTGTGAGTCCTTTCCTATGTTTATTTCTGCCATTAATGGACGTCTTCAACTTTTTTCTTGAATTAGATTTATGGACTCAAAACACATAAATCATCATCCCCCCATTTTGTTATTTTGTCTCAGGCCATTATCCAGGTCACTCATTGACTATCACACAGCCACAGTATTATTCATTAAATGTGCGTTAGACTGTGTATTGGAAAATTCTCCTGCATTTCAAGACCCAGGATGTTTGTAAAACAAAGCAAACATTCAGTGATTTCAAAATATATTGTGCTGTGTGGAGTTTCATAGAATAAAAATTTTGTAAACAGTATACAAAAAATATGAAGTTTGGCTTGGCTACTGATGAGGCTCCAGCCTCATCAGTAGCCAATATTATTGAAACCTCATTAAAGTATAGCCGAAACTAGTTACTGTATGAACACTATCCACACGTTACTGAAAGACGACACTATGGACACCTAACAGGTGAGACCATAATTACAGGTCATGATATTTCTAATTGCAAGGTGCACGCATCGTTTGTGTTGTGAAGTTTTGCAATTTTGGTAAGTTTGTGTGGTGGATTATCTCGGATTTGTCATGCTTACTACATTTGTAAAACTAGAAAACAACTAACTGTTTTAGACCATAGTAGAGAACCAAATGGTATGGTCCATTTTAAACTGTGATGCTTATTGTCTTATTGTCTTTTTATTTTTATTTATTTTTATTTTTTTTTCAAGTTTTTATTGTTTGATAATATCTTTACACTGCAGGAATGCAGTGTTTTTGTCAGTCAGTTTATTGGGTGCAGAACCCATGGGCATGGGGCACTTGACAGCTTCCCCCACCATCATGCTATGTAGCTCATTTACCAGGAATTTGTGTACAATTGTTTGTGAAAGTATGAAATGTTATGTAAGCCTTTTTTATTTTGACTTTTTCCTTGCCAGATTTTTTTTTTTTTCAAAGCATTTCAATTGTGTTGGAGAAAATAGATTATCCATACCTGATGAAAAGACTTTTATTGCATGTCCTGTTTATTAGTCAAATTCTCTTCAAAAGACAATTTTTTAATCAGTTTGACACAAAAGGCATTGTGGGAATCATGAAAATTCTTAATACTACAACTTGACATGTATTTAGAGTACGTATAAGTACATCTTTTAGTACATCTAATATCACGACCCACTGACCCTCAATGCAAGGTAGGGGTTTAAGCAGAATAAGGGAAACATCCTTAGACCATAGAGTTTGAAACTGCTAGCTCCTGTATTTCAGAGTCAGTTCAATAGACATTGATGAAACACTCCTATTCCTTATTGAAGTGAAGTTAAGGGAGCAAGACAGTAGAAAATGCAAAGGCAACACTGAATGGATAGAGAGGGAGGGAAAAAATTACTGCATAAGTCATAGTGGAAGTAAAAGAAAATAATGTTACCTTGGAATTGAGAAATAGGAGGATCTATTAGTGGGATAAACAAAAATGAGTAGGTGCAAGCAAACTAGGAAGAGTGAGCAATCTGAAGTGTTACACAGACGAATAGTGTATTTAGAACTTGGAACTCCAATATGACAAATGTATACTTGAGATGAATGTATAAGATAATTATGTGCAGAAGCAGACTGAAAATAGAAAAATAAAGTAGTGTTCAATTCTGCATTCTATGAATCTGAGATCTTGTTCACAATTGACTAGCATATTTTGGAATTGTTGAAACTTTGTACTTGGCTTTCACTAGATCTATACAATTCATTGGCAGCAGAGTACAACACAATGCAACAAAAACCTCACCTCTTAATCAATGTTAAGGAGCAAGTTCATAAATACAATGCCAAGTGTAAACCTGAAGTCAGAATGAATCATAGGATTAAGGTGGTGTTTATAACCTGGTGCTAAAGTGAATAAATGTATGAATAAATTTTAAAGAATGGTGACACCATATGACAGCATTATGGTGCATAAATACTATAATTCAATCCATCAACCATGAAGAACATTCAAGAATGAAAGAACAACAGGTCACTGAAGGAAATGGACTAGCTCCACTTTTTCCCAAAATATAATTGTAGTAGTTCTGGTATGATATCCTGCACCTACAGTGGTATCCCACCTTAACTAACTACATTCAGTACAAATCTCATTGCCAACTGACCATAAGAAGCAAATTAACATCCCACCAATAACTCCCATCACAAGTTAGAGGCAGTCATGGAAGGCAGAGTAATGTGTGGCAATGACATAGATGAATTATATTACTGTAAGATACAGCCAATACTCACTCATGCAGGAGCAGCTGACTTGTGGCTTAAATCTTATGATATGTCTGAACTAAAAGACTACACAAAACACATTTTTCTTAAACAAGAGAGAAGCGGGATACACAAATGGACAAGTAAAAAAAATGTCACTTTTGCTGTCATACGTAAGATCCAATTCATCAGAGTGCAATGAAGTATTAAAAGATATCGAAAAGAGGGAAAGATGCCTGCAAAGGATTGAGGAGATCAGCAACAAAGCAAACAGTGCCTCCTACACCCTCATACAGGCTGTAAGGGTTGTCAGGGGTGCGTGCCTGTTTGAACTCCTCAGTGTTGATGAAGTGGTAAAACTGAATGGCTCGGTGCAAATGTTTAGGGTCTTGAGTCAGTCTGTAGAGGATGAGGAACACATACCCAGAGCCAGCCACACCATGGCAGATCCCTGCATAAAAGAGGAAAATCATCAATTACAAAATAAATAAAACCCCTTCAATTTGGGTGTTTGCTAAGGACTGAGTTGCCAGTGCTTGTAGGGTGCAGTCAACACTCCCAGAGTTCAACAGAGAAGCACACTATAAAACTGCCTCTTGTGATACATCTTGATGCACTGTACTTAGATGATACAAAACATTCATCCTAAGTGTTTATGTTAACAGAATCCATGGAATTTTGTAATGCACATTCTACAGAACAGCTATTATAAACTGAATACTTGCAATTAGGCTCAGTTTTCATATTAATTTCTAATCTCCTACTACATATTTAGTTTGAAATATTTTCTCCTGGTTTTATCTGGCAAATTTGGAAAGGAGATGAGCAACTATTATTTGTGCTGAGAGAATATTGTGACAGACTAAGTGACTGACTTTTACATGTAAAATTCCATTGGCAGGTAATCTGACAATTCTTTTTTTCAGACCATAGCAAATGCCCTAATTAGACAGTTCCTGTGTATATATGATGGAATTCAATGAACTTAACATTACTCTGCCTTACCTGGTCCTTTAGTCAACAAGCCTTTCTCCCAAGAAACTTCTCCACACCTCAAAGCAGAGTCTAGGTACTTCTTGTCTTCAAAAACCATGTAACCCTTGGCCAGCATATACACAAACCCTGCACAGAGGTTAAGAGGTTAGAGGGATGAATTGCTACTACAGATAATTTTGTTCAGTAATGCCAAAATCTCATTAAATGCCATTGACTGAAATGTTGATCATTTATTGCCTTGTACTATAGAATACCTCCATAGGCATCTCTTAGAGAGTAGTCTTAAAACTTGTTCTAAGAGTTCTTTATTTTCATAAGGGATTTTAAGTGTATTTTAAGTGTTTCCAAAAAACTATGAGGGGTCCTTCAATAACATCGGAGTTCTGTTCATTTGGTATGATATAATGTGATTTTCGTCATATCGGAATTCATAAGTGCTGAATTTGCCATTGCATTAGACATAGCATTTTCTTGAAAAAAAGTTTTAATTACTGTCCATTTAATGAGGCTATATGTAGTACAGGGCCCGTACTTATAAACACTAAGATGACATCCTAACAGTAAGAAGACGTCTTAAACCATAAAAATGGCGGAATTCGAGTCTTAAAGCCTTAAGAATGCATCCTCAGCCCTAAGAATGCGTCTTACTGCTAAAACACCTCTGGAAGTGGAATAGCAGGCCGCGCTCTCCTAAGCTTTCATCCTAAAAGTAAACATAGCCGCTCAAGAGGAACCGCACCGCCACCACCTGCGACAGAGATGGGCGTTTCATGAGAGGAAGGATGTCCTGAATGAGCTAGATGACCGTGAGTTGGTGAAGAGATATCGGCTGGACCGTGCTGGTATCACTTTCGTGACAGTCTTGGTGCGGGAAAGGCTGAAGAGACCTACTGCAAGGAACAAGGCCCTCTCCCCCGAGATGCAAGTGATCACTCTGCGGTACCTTGCCACAGGGAAGATGCAGCAATGCAACGCTGATGACTCGGGGCCCTCACAACAGACCATCAGCAGGGTCATCAGTGATACTTTGGAAGCACTCTTGGACAATGCCATCCTCTCCCAGTTCATAAGATTTCCAGTCACCCAACTGGAAACTCAGAGGAGGAAGGAGTAGTTTCTTCAGATTGCTGGCTTCCCTGAAGTGATTGGTGCTATTGATGGGATGCACGTGAGGATTGTGGCACCAAGTGAATATGAGGCAGAGTTTGTCAACCGAAAGAGATACCGCAGCATCAACGTGCAGTTTGTGTTTGATGCTCGGTACCACATTATTGATGTGGTTGCAAAATGGCCGGAATCAGTTCACGATGCAAGAATACTTGCACAAAGTGGACTCTGCACCATATTTGAAAATGGCATCGTCCCAGCTGGGTGTCACTTACTGGGAGACAGTGGCTATCCCAGCAAGAAGTGGCTACTGACTCCATACCTCAGACCACAGCCTGGAGCACAGTCTTCTTATAACAGGTAAGTTACTGAGTAGTAAAATTTTGATAAAAAGTTATCTAATTAATTATCCCACATCACACTAAACACACAACTAATTATTTGCCTCCCATAGTTACACTTTTTCATATAAACTAATATAAAGTGCTAAATTAATGAATTAGGTATTTTGGAAATATTGCAGTTTCACAATCTTGACCCTTCCCCCTAACCTTACTGGATTCCCCCATAAGGTGAAGTAACCTAACCTAACATTTTGTAACCTCCTCACTGGATTTTCACTCCCCATTAAGGTAAAGTAACTTAACATTTTGGAACTTAACCAGAATAATTGATAGGGTAAAGTAACTTAACATTGTGTAACCTCCTACCTGGGGAGCTTTGCCCCCTCTGGATCCCCCAGAAAGTATGTTAACTCTTCAGTCTATTTGATTATTGCGCTTCACGCTTCGCATGTGTCACTTGTCTGGTGGGATTGTTATTGTTTGGGGAGAGAGCTTTGGTGGAGAAGGGCCCGGCAGGTTTGGAGAGAGGTTCTTATCAATAAACCTCAAAGATGCTTTCTTGCCTATTATTTAACCTGCCACACTTGGTTACCTAGTCAACAAATGGTAGCAGAGTGTAGTTCCGATCTACGGACCTCTGGTTTATGGGCCCAGAGGTCCGTAGATCGGAACTACGCTCTGCTGTGAAAACTTTCCTGGTGAAGACGGGATGTAACCAGGTGAAACTGAGGTGCATTTCCTCAGGACACTACTGCCTTCCACTAAGGGATGAGAAAGAACTATGGAAGAGAACAGAAGAAATAATGTTCTCATTAGGTGATGGTGAAAAGGAAAAGAAGAAAATTTTAGATTGAAAAACTGCACCAGCAATTTGGTCATCCCACAAGTAAGAGACTGATCTAGCTGATGAAGGATGCAGGGATTGAGGACAAGATGTGTTTTGTGCTGGCAGAAGAGATATCCAACAACTGTGAGATATGTATGAAGTACAAGAAGACACCATCAAGGCCAATTGTAAGTGTGAATATGACAAAAGAATTCAATGAAGTTGTAGCAATAGACTTAAAGGAGTTTAGAAAAGGAGAAATATATTTTCTTCATATGGTAGCCATGGCATCAAGGTTCTCAAAATCATGTGTGACAAAAAGTAAAGAGCCAAAGGAGATAATTGAAAAGATTATGGAAACGTGGTTGGGAACTGGTTTGGGAGCTCCTGGAAAGTTTCTGTGATAATGGTGGTGAGTTTGCCAACAATGTCTCCCTAGAGATGTGTGAGAACATGAACATTCAAGTAATGCATACAGCAGCTTATTCTCCTTTCAGTAATGGTCTGTGTGAACGTAATCATGCCATTATAAATGAAATGGTGGCAAAAATAATGGCAGAGCAGCCAGATTTGTCCTTAAGAGTTGCTTTGGCATGGGCAGTCAATGCTAAGAATTGTTTTCAGATGGTGGGGGGTTTCAGTCCATATCAACTGGTATATGGACGAAATCCTAGATTGCCTTGTACCATGAGTGATGACCTTCCTGCCCTGGAGGGTACAACATCTAGTGAAATGGTTGCTAAACATCTCAATGCTAGTCACTCTGCAAGAAAAGCCTTCATCGCTGCAGAAATATCTGAGAAAATACGAAGTGCTCTAAGACACAAAGTAAGAACCACAGGAAGAGCCTTTGAAAATGGAGATAAAGTATACTTTAAAAGAGAGGAGCAAAAGGAATGGAAAGGACCAGCTACTGTCATTGGAAAAGATGGAAAAACTTTAATTTTGAAGTATGGGTCAGGCATTGTATGAGCCCATGAAACGCATGTTCAGGAGATACCCTACAATTTTGACAAAGATGCGGAAAAAGGAAGAAAGGCACTTCTTGATGTGTTGAAGCATCAGAGAAAAGAGAGAAAAGAAGAAAAGGTCAGCAGTAAGGAGAAAAAGATAAAAGCAGTGGTAAATCCAGTCGAAAATGTTGTAGAAGATAAAGGTAGTGATGAAACTGATGAGGAAGAGGATCACACCATGGAAGAAGAGGACAATACTACAGGAAGCACTCCAAAGGACAATGTAAAGGTCAGAAGCATTCCAGAGATTGGGCAGAAAGTAAGATTTCAATTGAAGTCTTCCGATGAATGGCAGACAGTTACTGTGCACAGTCGAGCTGGAAAATCTACAGGAAAATATAGTAATTGGAGGAACATTGAACATGAAGATGGATGCATATCAGCCCTTGACTGGAAAAGTGATGTAGAAAAATGGGTACCAGTCTCAGAAGAGGAGGAAGTGCAGAAACCCAGTGAAATAATCATGGTTTGTGAAAATAAGGAAAATGTTGAACTTGAAAAAGCAAAACAAGAAGAAATGAAAAATTGGACGAAATTTGATGTGTATGAGGAAGTCCCAAATGTAGGTTAAAAAGCTTTGTCGGTTCGGTGGGTAGTAACACAAAAAGAAAACAGTGACGGGAAAAAGAAAGGAAAGCAAGGTTGGTTGCCAGAGGCTTTGAGGAAAAAGAGAAACTCAGTCAGATTTTCCAACTGTTAGCAAGGAAGTGTTAAGGTCCTTTATTGCTATTTTGTCATCTAAAAAGTGGGCAGTGAATTCCATTGATATTAAGGCTGCTTTCCTACAGAGTGAACAGTTTGATCGTAAAGTGTACCTTGTTCCTCCTGTTGAAGCACATAGTGATGAGAGTGTACTGTGGAAATTAAGGAAGTGTGTGTATGGCCTCAATGATGCTGCTAGGAAATGGTACCTCACTGTGAAAACTTTCCTGTTGAAGATGGGATGTAACCAGGTGAAAACTGACCCTGCAGCATTCTACTGGTACTGTGAGGGAGAATTATGGGGTATGTTCACCTTTCTATTCCTTTTCTTTTCGTGGGACTCTTGGGTTGCCATGATGCGCGTGCAAAATTGGCGCCAAATTGTTGTTTTGTCAAAATGAAGATGCCTTCAATTATTAAGGTTGAAATGAAGAGGTGTGTGTTTAAAACTAACTAAATAAATATATTTTTCATGTAGGGTATATTTTTTACGCATTTTCACCCGTTTCTTGTGTAATTTCTCTAAAAACATTACATAACGTTTGCTCATGTTAGCGGTTAGCGGTATAAGCGCCTAAAGACGGTTACTTAACAAAGCATCCTGCTAGGAAAGATTCTTAGCGCTTAAGTCTCGTAGGTTAGGTACTTTTCCTAACTAAGACGGCATCTTTGTGGAGTTTTATAAGTACGGCCCCAGATGCCTACGCCTGTACGACTAACTCCACAGGTGTGAAGTCAAAGCAGTAGTATACTAATAATATTACTACTAATAAGATCTCTTTCTCTCTATCATGAATTCAGTCAATTTTCAGCTTGATCTGGGACCTTCAGATAAGTCAAGAGACCATATGAGAGCCTCATGTTATGATGATAGCCAGATCATTGTGTTCAGATGATGTTTCATGCCTAACTCACCTGGGGCCCCATGACACCAGTGGACCAGCTCATCCCTTCTCCGGCCTCTGCTCACCCCGACCTCATCCATAGATGCTGGAAAGTTGCCATTGGGCTGCTGCAAGGCTACAAGAGCATCCAGAGCCTTCTTAATTAACAGTTTGGACTCTGGACGTTTGGAAAGCCATTCTGGAAAACTGTACCAAACTTAACTAAAATGATGATCTTAATGCTTGGAAAGCAATGCTAACAAAAAAGTAGTATGTAGCATCAAATGCAGTGAGAAAAAGATTCTTCATAACTCCTAAAGGATAAAATTATAACAAAACTGATAAGGATATCTTTGACTAATTGAATTTCAAAAATATGTTATTGTATAAAAAGTATTCAAGTAACATGAAAACTACTAAGAACAAATCCTGGCACTTTGATTATACACACACACACACACACATGAAAATCTTGCAGGGGCAAGCAGTGACTCACCACAGCAACATGGTCAGGATGCCCGATACCCCGTGTGCTGCCCCCAAATACTCAGTTTCATAGTACTGGTACATGAGGGGCACACAACTGTTGTGAGCCTTGGAGTACCTCCGGCCGGACTCCACCATGCTGTCTAGGATAGCAAATAGATGCTCATCCTCAAGAATCTGCAAAATTATCAGAAATGGAGAATATAGTCCAGCTGACATTCTTGTTATATAAGTAGGGTTAGTATACGAGAGAGAGAGAGAGAGAGAGAGAGAGAGAGAGAGAGAGAGAGAGAGAGAGAGAGAGAGAGAGAGAGAATATATATATATACAGTAAGTCCTCGTTATATGGTAGTTCTTTATCCGATTAATTCCCAGTTATGGTATTTGGAAATTACTACCCTCGATTCGATATACGGTAAAAAAAATTCACAGATACGGCATCCGCTCATGTCATCCGAGAGGGCCCAGCGCGGGGGATCAGGGGTGATAACGTCATCCACGCCACACCTCCCCACCACTCGCAGTACTGACTTTAACTTGACCACGCTTGGAGCCTGTTATCTCTTCCCCTACCCCCCCTTTTTTTAACTACATTACATATTACTTACATGCATTATTAATTAGATGAATAAATGGAATATTAAATGGTCTATTGTAAGCATAAATATATTCATAATAATTATGGCAAACATTTAAAGCCTACTACCAGTGGCAAACCATGCAGCAACTGATAAAGGGCACAGATGGGCCTGGCAAACTCACTATCATTGAATGGTGGAAGTCGTATAACATCAAGCACGCCTTAGATAACATCAAGTCATCTTGGGACGAAGTGAAGATCTCTATCATGAACTTGGCATGCCACTCACAGTACTGACTTTAACTTGACCACCCTTGGAGCCTATTATCTCTTCCCCTCCCCCCCTTTTTTAACTGCATTACATATTACTTACATGCATTACTAATTGGATGAATAAATGGAATATTAAAGGGTCTATTGTAAGCACAAATATATTCATAATAATCATGGCAAACACTAAAAGCCTACTACCAGCGGCAAACCATGCAGCAACTGATAAAGGGCACAGATGGGCCTGGCAAACCCACTATCAGTATATGGTGGAAGTTGTATAACATCAAGCACGCCTTAGATAGCATCAAGTCATCTTAGGACGAAGTGAAGATGTCTACCATAAACTTGGCGTGGAATAAAGTATGGCCAGAATGCACGCATGACTTATCAGGCTTCGCTGAAGACGACATCGGTGTGATCAGAAATGACTTAGTAAATCTGTGCCATAGAGGTAGCTTCGATGAAGCTGATGATGATGATGATGTTCAAGATCTTTTGGAAAGCCATGCTGAATCTCTCTCAAATGATGAACTTATAGAGCTAGACAAGGCATCAAAGGAGGCAGAAAAAGGAGACGAGGAAGAAGAACCTGTGCAT